>NW_024412439.1:5400146-5472218 GCF_014898765.1 Herpailurus yagouaroundi | reverse complement strand
GTGCCCCCACATTCATGTATAAATATCAGTAAATGCAAATGGGGGGCTATCGTTATGCGATCTTCACTTTAAAGCGGACGTGGGCACAAGATTTAAGAAATTAGCTTTTCGACACACGTATTATGAAAAACAAAGGTAAGACACTAGCAGTAAGTAAGAGAAAAATAAGGGGGCGGGGAGAAATGCAATCAACATTGTCCTTGTAACCCCAGAGTCTCCTGGGACCACTAAGCTTTTCTCGGGACCAGTGAGGTGGCATGTGTCAGCCCCCACCACCATATTGGTAGGACTCCACTCAGGCTTCCTCTCTTCCAGTTCTTTCTGGCAGCTGCGAGAGAAAGTTCCCAGGTGTGGGATGACATCAACTCCTGGGTCTCTCACTCCAGTTGGACTCACGTCCGTGCAGAAAAGCCATCTCAGGGAGATGTTTTGCCTCTTTCCCTGCTTTGCAAGCCTTCCCACTCCCCACCAGTTAGTGCTCTGGGAATAGCAAGAAAATGAAAAATGCCCTCTTTCCTACCCTGTGTCTCACATTATCATGAACCTTCCCTGTCAACAGGGCTTCTTTGGATCTTGCCATCACCTTGCTCTCCCCCGAAGGTCAGGAGGAGCTACGCTGTGTCGCTGATGTTACAGAGCGACCCAGCTGAGCGCAACGGAACCGCGTGAAGTGCAGGGGGACGGCTTTTTTTTTGGACAAGAAGGGTGAGGGAGCTGGCCTTTGGGCACCGTGGGAGGGACAGAGAGAGGAGGAGGCTCCATCTGACCCTAACAGAATAGAAGGTGTTGGCAACGACACCTGTCAGCGTGTACTAAGCGTCGCACTTGGTGTTTGACATCTATTCTCTTGCTCAGTCTTCATCTCCGCCTCAACCCAAGTTTGGTATCATAATCTTTATTACTTGGGTGAGACTCAGAGAGGTTGATGAACTCAGCTAATGCACGTGCTGAAGGCGGAGCTGAGATCTGGTCAGACAGCTCTTTCCACAAATTTACTCTGCACCTCCAGAAGAGGTCAAAGATGCTTCACCTTGAGCCGGGGAGACATCAGACTCAGGACTCATGAATTCTCGGTAACCCTATTGGAAGAATATTAACACGTTGCAGGGTCTACAGAGAAGAAACACCAAGAGACTCAAAACTAAGCCTCCGAGGACCGACAGAGGTAAATGGGGACTTTTAACCTCAGAGTCAGAAGATTTTTAAAAATATTTTTTTAATGTTTATTTATTTTGGAGACAGAGACAGACAGAGCATGAACAGGGGGAGGGTCAGAGAGAGAGAGGGAGACACAGAATCGGAAGCAGGCTCCAGGCTCCAAGCTGTCAGCCCAGGAGCCTGACGCGGGGCTCGAACCCACTGACTGGGGGATCATGACCTGAGCCAGAGTCAGACGCTTAACCGACTGAGCCACCCAGGTGCCCCAGTTTGTTTGCTTTTCATGAATCCTTTCAGAGATTTCATACTTACACAAGCATTCACACACACATGCACACACTAAAAAAAAAAAAAAAAATCATACTGTATCGTCTCTTCTGTCCCTTTTTTCTCTCCACTGTGTATCTAGAATCTACATTTACACAAATTCACCAAGTGAATCTTCTTACTCTTGGTGGGAATGTAAGTTGCGGCCACTATGGAAAAGTGTAGGGAGGGTCCTACAAACGTTAAACGCAGAACTACCATAGCATCCAGTAATTCCACTTGTGGGTATGCATTTCAAGGAAATCAAGGAATTTCAATAAATTCAAAAAGATATCTGGAGCCCCATGTTCAGCATTAGTTCTAATAGCTACGACTCAGAAGCAACCCAAGTGCAAACAAACATTTTGGGATTACATTTTGGAGTTTGGGGCAGAATTCGAAAACCATGCCTATACGTAAGCTGTATATTCTTCAGACATTTCCAGTTTAAGTATTAGTTCACCCCATATCTAGGACCTCACAAATCGTGAATTAATAGGATCTGAATGAATGAGGTGATATTTAATTTATGCCTGTTCTGACATTCTCATTCTGCACATTGCCATGTGCCTCCCTCGTGTGAAATAAAGCCACTTCTTTTTTTAAGTGCTTATTTATTTATTTTGAGAGAAAAAGAGAGCACCGAGTGGGGAGGGACAGAGAGAGAGAGAGAGAGACAGACAGACAGAAAATCCCAAGCAGGCTCCGTGCTGTAAGCACAGAGCCCGGTGTGGGGCTCGAACTCATGAACCGTGAGATCACGGCCTGAGCCGAAACCGAGAGTAGGACGCTTCACCGACCGAGTCACCCAGGCGCCTCAAGTAAAGCCACTTCTAAGAAGAGACTGTGTCTTTTCTTTCTGTTCATCCATACCCAACACTCAGGACAGTGGCACCTGCAGCATGGTGATTAGCCACTGAGGAAACAAGCTAAGTGTGCAGTTTACGTGGCTGAGCGTCAACAGGGTTGACTGAGTGGTATGGACCTAGAGGCTTAGCACAGTTCCAAGTACCGACGTTCCGGGGGCTTGTGCAGGAGAGAGACATTTTAAGCCTCCGTGCATGGCTTCACACCTTTCCTCCTTCTAGATGTGAAGGGCCTGACGCTTTGCATGGAGAGTTGACGGCAAAGAAGCAAACAAAATCCATAAACCCAGCAAACCAAACCGTCCCTCCAGCCAGTCCCTCAGGGCAAACACCAGCCCCAACTCTGGCAGGGCTCCCCGGCTTCACAGCTTGGATTCGTAGCCTCCTGATCTCTCAGACTGATGTATAAATAACAGAAACATCTAATATTTCTAAACGTATGCAAGTTATCTTTACTCTTAGTCCAAAAAAAAAAAAAAAAAAAGGAGGAAAGCAAATGGAACTTATGAAGAGCATTTTTTTTCCCCTGTAATTGATCCTCCCTAAAAAGCAGTGGTTGAACTTAAAAGACCCTCTGTGAAGCTTGAGACTACCAACCAGCTCCTCCCAGGGCTTTTTAAAGACAAAACAACAAGCCGGGGTTATTAAAGATGAGCCTCGAGCTGTAGTGTAAGACAAGGGTGTGTTAGGAATGGGAGTAAATGACCCTGGAACTGTAGGAGTCTAGAAGACAAGGAGGTATAAATAGCCGAATCAAAGGGTGCCTATTCAAAGCTGTCCTTTTGGCTGGACATTCTGGGGGAGAGCCGTGCCTGGGGCAGCTCCACTGCATCTGGGGGAGGGAACCAGAGTGGACCAAGGAGGCACCGCATTCATTCTGCTGTCTCATTTTCTGGTTTGCAGTCATCCCTTCCTTCTGCAGGAATGGACTAGAGATAAAATGCAGACAGAGCCTCCCCCAGGGGTAGAGAACCCAGAGACTTCACAACAGTGTGGACACAAAACGACTCCAGTGGATAAAACCAACTAAAACTTGGCAACAATCAAATATGCGATAGGGAGAGTTGAAATCATATTATCCTAAAATGCTTTCTTTAAAAAAATCTCCAGAAACATTCCATGGATGACATTTATGCCTCTACAATGTCTCCGTTATATAGTAGAAAAGTATCTGCTTTCATTTGATGGGTTCCCAGAATTCTGCCTCTGTGCCTCAAATTAACTCTCTGACTTTCAATTCACTTCAGTTTAATTCAATTCAATCCAATCCAATCCAATCCTATGCAACAGATACTCAGTCATCACTCAGTACAGCCAAGACATACATTAAACACCTTGAAGATGCAAAAATGAACAAGACAGGAGACATAAGTATTAGTGATGAAAGGGTCTTAGAAGCCATTCATTAATTCATTCACGTAGATACTGAATCACTGCTAGGTGCCTAGCCTTGTGTCCCCTAGAACACTCAGGAGATAGCAGTAAGCCACAGCAGGCAAGTCTCTGGTTCCCATGATCCAGGCGTATGTTCTAGCACCACTTGAAGAGCTTGTAAGATGCCCATGCCAGCACTCCACACCATCCTGAAGATTCTGATTTGGTCCATTTTCATAGAATCATGGTAGTGCAGGTAATTCTGATGTATATTCAGACTTGGAACCAGAAATGTAGCCACTTTGCCATCATCACGTTGAGGGAACTGGGGATTAGAAAGAAGTTGCGATGCTCGCAAGAATTTATACTGCTTATACTGGGACATGTGGGACCTTGAATTTCATACTACACTATGCACAGCCTTGTAAGTAAAAAGATATATACAAAATGACCATTAAAATAGGTAAAGTGTGACCAGGGCTTTAGGAAAGGTGCAGAGTACATGAGGATATGGAGGGAGAGACCACATCTGGGATGGTGTTCAAAGATGACAGATCAAAGGACCTTAAGATGACAAGGATTATGTAAGTGTTTAAATACGGAAGGGAAGTGCGAGATCTCCAACTTTGTTCTTTCTCAGGACTGTCTTGGCTAGATAGGATCCCTTGTGACTCTATATGGGTTTTATGACTGGCTCATTCATTTCTGCAGATAAAGAAAAGCCACTGGGGTCTTTACAAGGATTGCATTGAATCTATAGGTTGCTTTGGTGCATTGCCATCCTAACAGTATGAAGGGCTGCGATCCATTAACAGGGACATTTTCCATTTATTTAGGTGTTAATTTCAGCAGTGTTTTTGTTCATTTTCAGTGTGTAGGTCTTACCCCCTGGGTTAAGTTCATTTCTAACTATTTTATTCTTTTTGCTGCTATTATAAGTGAAATTGTTTTCTTGATTTCCTTTTTGGATAGTTAGCTGGCCAGGGTGTAGAAATCCAACCAATTTTTGTATGTTAATCTTATATCCTGCAACCTTGCTCTATTCGTTTACTAATGCTAATGGTTTTTTTTTTTAAATAGACTCTAGGATCTTCTGTGTATAAGAGCATATCATCTGTGAAGAGTTTACTTTTTCCTTCCAATTCAGAGGCTTTTATTTCTTTTTCTTCCCAAATTGCTCTGACTAGCACATCCAGTATTCTGTTCAGTGAAGTGGCAAGAGTGGATGTCCTCCTTGTCTTATTTCTGACCTTAGAAGAAAAGCTTTCAGCCTTTCACTGTTAAGTATGATGCCAGATGTGTGTTTTGTGGTTTGTTTCCATAAGTGTCCTTTACCAGGTGGAGGAAATTTTCTTCTATTCCTGTTTCTGAGTGTTTTTATCATGAAAAGATGTTGGGTTTTGTCAATGGTTTTTCTTCATCAACTGACAAAGCCGTTTGGTTTTTTTCTTCTTTTCTATTAATGCACACATCGTCTTGGCTGATTTTCATGTGTTGAGCCACCATTGCATTCCTGGAATAAATCCCACTTGGTCATGGTATATAATCCTTTTAATAGGCTGCTGGATTTGGAGGGATTCTTTCTTAAGTAATTAAATGAATCTAGGACCTAAAGGGGCTCCCAGTGAGACGCCTGGGGATGGGGGGAGCATATCATCTAAGGAGAAAGGTTGCAGTTGCTAAGAATAGCAAGCAGAGAAATTAGAAAGGACAATGCATACTTTCTTCTTATTGGCTTGAAGAAGTCTTAGAAAAGATTCTGTGAAGGCCTTAGGTTGTCCAAAATAATGGCTGCTGACAATAAAAGCCCTGACACATGGCGACGCTTCAAAGTCGCAGGTGAGTAACATGGTCCACATACCCATGGAATGGGTGTCCTGAACAAGGTCTGGGCAGTAGGTTACAATGAACTGAAAATAAGTGGAGTCATTTCCATGACTGTAATGATAACTCTATGACGCCTGTTACTTACCGTATTCCTGTTATTTATTGATGCCCACCAAGCCACTCTGAAACATAGTGGCTTAACCTAAAGGTAGTCGCTTTATTCTTTCTGGGAGTTTCTGAATGGTAGGAATCCGGAAAGGGTTCAGACAGGGAGTCTGGGGGTTGAGCTCTCTCATTTCACACAAATGGGCTGCTGGATGGCTCTCTCTCACTCTCTCTCTCTTCCTTGAGTCTCAGAGCTTCTCTTGTGCTTTTTCCACACTGGTCACCATGCGTTTCCTCACAGTGCAGGGTCCGCAGAGTGGTAAGACTCGGTGGGTGACACAGCTCTAGCTTGAGGGCTCCAGGCCCCCAGGCTAGAGCCTCGTACCTCTAATGACCAGCCTCCAAAGCCACACAGCATCGCTTTTACCACAGCCTGCGGGTTAACCCATCACTAAGGTTGGCCGGATTCAAGCTTCCGCCTCCCCAGCTCAGGAGGGTCAAAAATTTGCAGATAGGTTTTCACACAGCCACGATCCCCTGGACTGATGACTTTAAGGGAATGTAACCGATTGGAATGTAACTGATTGGAAAATTTAATCCCCTGATAGTGCAGCACAGGCTTCGTCATTTGGCCCACAGAACTCCCAGCAAAGCAGAACTGTTCAGTCAACGGCAAGTGGAATGTCAAGAGATCCCAAGCGATGAGCTTCTTGAGTCCTGCATTTGCGACGCACGTATAAGTTGGGAGTTTTACCAAATATCACGACTCCCGCTCCAGATATGCGAAACCCGTCTCCCAGAAAACCATGTTCCATTCTTCTTCATGTCAAGTGTAAGAAAATATCATCAAATATCATCAAATCGAGGCCCTCACAGTACCCGTGGCTGACACTTATTGGCTATTTTCATTTGCATGAACCATTTCCCCTACTCCACAGATCACAGAGCCAACAGCTGGTAGCCCTTCAATGAACAAGATGATACAAGAATGATGTTCGGTGTGTGTGCAAAAGAGGTCTCACTGTATAAATAAAAGGTTGCTCATTTATTTATGATGCAGAAATCCATTGTGCATCCAGCAGAAAGAACCATCAATTATTTATTCAGAACTCCCTGTCTCCAAGTACAGCTTTTTTGTGTACATGAAGCATGTCTGCTTTTATTACTTTAAAACATGTAATTTTCCTTTTCATCGTGGTGGATGTTCTCTCTCAAAGTGTGTGGCATTGTAGCAACCTGTACGTTTGATAAAAGATTTCTAGCTCATTAGACTTTTTTTTTTTTTTTTACTCACCTGAACCCTCTGTTGCCCTGTAGTCAAACACCCAGGAGTTATGACAGATGGATATTGGGAGTTCATTCATTCACTGATACACATCCCCCCCACCCCCCAGTAGAATTACTGCACAGCTAAATCATTAAACTATGTTCTGGGAGCAAACATCTTCTCAGGCATCACTGGCTTATCCTAACTCTAGTGAGGGCATGATCAGAGTGACATTATCTCTCAAGTGTTTTCTTCTGTAGCGCTTGACTCATTCACGTGAGGTCTGGGTCCACACACCACATTGCCGGATCAGACGATCCAGTTTCTACAGTCCGTGTGGGAACTGCAAATAGTGGAAAGTGAGATGTCCACGGCCTCCTGTGCAGGTTCTCCAGGGGGCTCGTCGGTCCACGGATCCGTGTACCCCAGCCCCTCTGCTACAGCACGCAGCTGGGTTGTAACTAAGGGCAGATCCTTGGTGTGGGCCAGGAATTCCTTCTGTTCCAGCCAGCTATCCAGGGCTTCCACGACACAGACGCTGTGAAGTCCTCTCATGTAAGGTTTGGGTGGCTGGCTGGCAAAGATTCTGACCCAACACAGCCCTGAGTCACTTGAGTAGTGCCAACAGCAAAAGGCAGCACTTGGGTTCCTTACCCAGCACCCCCAGGGGGCAGTCTACTCTTGGGCTTCTTGTTCTGGCTTGAGGCTCTCCAGATGTGGGGTTCCATTAAGGTACATGGCTCAGATTTCCCTTTGGGTGAGCCTACTGAGTGGAGAGTGGTTGAATAACAGCCCGGAGATGCCACCTCTTTGGATCCATTGCAGCGTGCATGTTGACGCCATGTTCCCCCCAGGCTGCTTCCGGTAGATGATGGAATATGGTGGAGGAAGGGGAGGGTGGCTAGAGGCAGGCCATTTCTTCCCTGATGTGGAACCCCTTCAATGGGCAGTCCATGCCCTAGGGTTTTCCATCAGAGAGGCTTTCTCAGGGCTGCCTTGGAGTGTGAGGCTCTTCCTACCCAGTGTCCTTTAACAGGGGTGTCCCCTTCACTGAAAGATAAAGAGGCATCCTCCCCCAGAAAGCCTCTCCTCCTGTGCCATTTCAGCGTCTGCTTTCCGGAGAGCCTGAATGGATAAGGCTTGGTTTCCAAATTTCCTCTTCCTTCTTACCCTCGTTCTTCGTTCTCCTCCAGGCTCATAGCCGCGATCCTATATCTGCCCCCACGATAGCCTTTTTCTTCCCTCCTTCCCTTTTCTTGTGGAAGATCAGAAAGAACTACCTATCCCACCTAGCTAATCCCAAGTCATGAACACACACAAAGCAACTGGTTTGCCTTCCAGTCTCCACTCTGTACTGGGTAAATCTTGGTCCTCTGTCCTCCACTCCCTCATAGGACAGAGGGACCCTTCTAACGAAGCAAAGAAAACCGCAAAAATCAAATTGAACTTTGCAAAACAATTGGTGAAACCCTCCTATGCTGTTGCATCTGAATTTTACCTGATCATGTTTTATTCATCTTTATATTATCATTTCCAGCACCTGGAGTAGTTCTAACACAGTGGTAGTCATTGGTGAACAAAGACCCCACAGAATTTATGTCTGCTGTTCCTCGCTCACCACACACACACACACACACACACACACACACACACACACACCTCTTTACATAATCTCCCAGGCACCACCGGGTATCCAGTGACTTCCAGCTTCCTTCTGGCATTTTCTAAGACCTTGATGGCTATGCGCAAATCAGAACTCTCACCATCCAAATGTGTTCTTGGTGCTCATCTAAAGTCCATATTGAAACCCTTATTCCATCAGTCCCCATTATTCTAGCTTCCAGAAATCTGATTAAACTCAAAGTAGGAAAAGAATTTCCATGGAAGTCAGGATCCCACCTTTAACTAGCTGAAGATTCTGGATAAGTAGTTTCATTTCCCTTGGCTTCCATTTTCTTACCTGTGCTACCTAGTTTATAATCCCTATTGTAAACTGAAAGCAATTTCTGAGAAATGAATTCATACAACAATATGAATTGTTGAAATTTTATGTTTTCTGGAGATAGATAATAGGTAGGTAGGTAGATAGATATGGTATATTTATATATTTTTTACACTTTTAAAAGCTTTTTAAATTAAAAAAAAGACTATTTTGAGAGAGAGAGAGAGCGCGCGGGGGGGGGGGGGCGGGGGGGAGAGAGAGAGAGAGAGAGAGAGAGAGAATATATCTTAAGCAGGCTTCATGCTCAGTGCAGAACTGACATGGGGCTCAATCGCATAACTCTGGGATCATGACCTGAGCCAAAATCAAGAGTCAGATGCTCAACCAAATGAGCCACCCAGGCATCCCTATTTATATTTTATCTTATTTTATTTTATTTTATTTTATTTTATTTTATTTTATTTTGTTTTGTTTATTTTGAAAGAGAGAGAGGAAGAGCGCAAACAGGAGAGAGGCAGAGAGAGAGAGAGAGAATCCCAAGCAGTCTCTGCACTGTCAGTGTCGAGCCTGATGTGGGGTACGAACTCACAAACCGTGAGATCATGACCTGAGCTGAAATCAAGAGCCAGATGCTTAACCCACTGAGCCACCCAGGCACCCCTATATATACATTTTAAAAGATACTTGGTAAATCCTATAAATCAGTTGCATTCAGCCTTTCTGTTGACAGGAGTAAAGAATGTCAAGGAGTGTTGCGGCCATCCTGGGAGAATTGAGAAAGTGATTTTCCTGGCATCAGAGTGTATCTGTCGCTGCCTCACCACACACACTCACACACACCACCCTTCCCAACCCCCCATCTCTCGAGACTCACATTCTCACCTGCTCTGGAAGGGGCAGTGGTCTTGTTGACGCACTTAGCTAAGTTTGCTAACTCTGGGGTTAGATGTTAGTCCTTTGGTTGTCCATCAAGGCACACAACAAATGTCCTGACAATGAAAGACAGAAACCAATAAATGACATGTGGGAGGATTGAAACACAGGGTTAAACCTTGGTTATGCCTAACCACGCCAATGTTCTAAGAGAAAGGAAAGCAGACATAAACCTCCATATTTCTTTTCCCCACCAGTGGGAAGAGACCCTGAAATCCACACACCTTGGGAAAAATGGATCTTGCCCCCTACTCATCAGCTTTAAGTCCTCCAACATACTGGGATGACAGACAGGCTGGAGACACTTCAAATATTCCTCAGTAAAATGTGCTGTGTGGTAAGACCGTCATCTACCACCACCCCCCATTCTGAGAGACTGCAAGAGAAACGAAGAGCCTATTTCCCCCTTGTCCAAAGTTTTTGGCAGGATCTTTACATTTCAGGTTCTTTTGAATCTCAGAATATAGGCAATATATGTTGGACTGTTCCCCTAAATATTCCTGAGGGCCACTTGGGGTCACAGGAGTGGCAGCCTCAGGACAGGCAACGAAAGGTAGGACAGCAAATTCTGAAGGGGAACGAGACAGGTCTGTGAGAAGAAGCCTCTTGGCTGAGACAAGAATGATGAAGCAATAGGCCAAATAGTCAAATAACTGCACAAGTGATGAGCACAGAGTCTGCTCATTGAATGCTGGCAGTGATGGACAACAATGTAGGGCCAGACATGTCGCCCCCTGTTCACGCACACACTGCCACGCACACTCGCTAGTGTGCCCACACACCTCCCCTGCCACTTGGCAAGAAACTGAGTCACAGACACACACGAGCTAGGAGCATCCTGAAACTCCCACGTTCGAGAACTTGCTTCTTGCATTCTACACATCATTTTAGGATTCTGGGGATACAGAGTGCATAAAAAAATTTAGTTTCCACACCCAGTGGCATAGCATCCTAAAAGAGAAAATAGGATAAGCTACAGAAAAGAGTCACATGTCTTGCAAATGTGAGTTTGTGGCCTGAGATGAGTATTTGTTCCAGGGGAATCTCACAGGTGTGGCAGGAATCAGGAGGCACGATGGGAAGGACATTGACCTTTTGCTCTGGTTTCCACACCTTGAGAACTTTCTTGTGCCACCAGCCTGATCTACAGTATTCTTCAGCTCTCCTGGGAGGACATTCACAGCAACCTTCTGGTAGTTTAACCTCAGAGCAAGAAAGAAGAGCTATCTTGATAGGTGGCTCAGAATAGGAGCAGAACCCATGGGACTCTAGATTTCTCAGTCTTACACTTTTGATATCACCACTTTGCCCAATGTTCACCCTCGAGTAGCTTGCGTATTGGCTCTTCCAGAAGGACTTGTCTTTTGGCCCAGATGCTGTTATTCCAAATGCCCAGCCTCCAGCTACTCAGCTACCAGCTACCCTAGCTAATAAGTCTCTAGCTCCCTGAGGCTTATGGACTCCTGCCAACTCTGTTTTGATGGAAACCATATGTTTGTAACTTCGTGTCCGTGTCAGATGGCAAGACGTGGAGTAGGAGCTATGGTTTCTGGTTCCAAGGAGTGTTTGCTTGCCTCAGGCTCAGATCCATCCTACAGGCTGCTGGGATAACTCAGCATTCCCAACTGCATACAAAAACCCTTTTGCTAGACTCGCCTTTGCTCTTGGTCCTTCCAGACAAGGAGTCAGTACAGTCCGCTCAAAATTGAAGTTGTTCATGCATTGTGTCACCCACCTCAACGTTGCTCCCTACAGGGAGACGGTTTACCTGGAAGGCAGTGAGGATAAATCTGGGCTTTGTTCATTAGGGTGGCGGAAAATACTAGTCATCAAACTCCCAAGTCCCCCTGAGTGCCTATGGTTGATTATAAACAAAGAGGAGGGCCTGAGATGGGCAGAGTCTAGGGTCGGGACCACCATCTCGGGTGTGAGCATAGGAGGCCATAAAGACTCCTATTGTTTACACTGGGCCTCTCTGATGCCCAGTCAGGAAGCCCCCTTCACAAACAGTCGCCTCTGCCAGCCCCGGGGGACCTGGGGAATACATTCGCCCGGCCTTTGGTCTGTGTTTAGACTCATGCCACACCGAATTTCATCTGGGAGGAAAAGCTGTTTCAGATGACCGTGAATAGCAGCTTTCATCAGCTGTCACTTCCCATTACGGCCAGCATGACATGGAAATGTACTAGAGACTGCTGGAGGCCTGAGCGGGAGCAGCTCTTTCTGTTCCAAACATTGATTGACTTCATTTATCCTTTTAAAAAAGTTAATTAGTCTGCTTTTGCTTCCCCGCTCCTTAGGTTCTTCTGTCTCTTCAGGGCAGAAAGACTGGGTAGCTTAGGCTGACTCTGGGTGGACTTGAGATGCCAATCCAGCCAATCCAGATGATTTCTGGAGCTCCACTGCATGTTCTTTCCCCAGGAGCCGTCAGCTGTACTCCACCTTCCTCATACGGGCTTGACCTCAAGAAACAGGATGCCTTCAGTGTATTTGGAGAAATGGGATAATGCTTTTGTGGCATGTATTCTGTCTTATATTTGTTGTTGGGAGTGGTCATTTGGTCAATGGCATTTGGTAAAACAGCTCTCTAAAAAAGAAGGAAGGAAGGAAGGAAGGAAGGAAGGAAGGAAGGAAGAAGGAAAAGAAAAGAAAGAAAGAAAGACAAAGAGAAGAAAGAAAGAAAGAGAGAAAGAAAGAAAGAAAGAAAGAAGAAAGAGGAAGGAAAGAAAGAAAGAGAAAAAGGAAGGAAAGAGAGGAAAGAAGGAAAGAAGAAGGAAAGAAAGAAAGAAAGAAAGAAAGAAAGAAAGAAAGACAAAGAGAAGAAAGAAAGAAAGAAAGAAGAAAGGAAGGAAGGAAGGAAAGAAAGAAAGAAAGAAAGAAAGAAAGAAAGAAAGAAGAAAAGGAAGAAAGAAAAAGGAAGGAAGAAGGAAGGAAGGAAGGAAGGAAGGAAGGAAGGAAGGAAGGAAGGAAAGAAAGAAAAGGCGGGCTGGCCATATTTGTAGCGTTTGCCAATTTCCACAGTGTAAATACTCCCGCCATGGTCAATTTCAAGCTACTAGCATACCATCACTGAATTCAGAGCCCATGAAGTTGGGAAGAGATGGCAAAGATTTGCCTCCGGTGAGCCAACAGGAGTCAGCTCTAGGCCAGCTCATGAGCATGTTGGTTGGTTATACAAAGCTGTGTGATGGGTACACATAGGAACTTCTTATTGGCCTGTATTCTTCAAGCCAGCACAGATAATAAAAGCTCTGAATCCAAGTGATGGAGGGGGTAGGAATGGGGAGAAGTGGGGCATGACTGGCTATAGCCCAAGCTAGCTGATACAATGGGTTTTACTCCAGCCTGAGACCAGACCGGTAAGAACCATTCATTGGCCATTCAAGACGTTGAATCAGGTAATGGGGACAGGTCAAGCTCTCCTGTCTTGGTCCTCAAACTCCTGCTTCGGTTTGGCCATCCCGTGAAGAAACACAGAATTCGGACTCAACCTTTTTTCATCCAGCCTTGAAAACAAATCACCAGATTTGTAGTGCTGTACTGTGTTGGGCGGGCAGGAAAATGAATCTAACTGCCTTTGAAGAAACATGGTGAGTTTTCTGTATAAGCTGCTATGGCTAAAGTGAACTTGCATGAGGCACCTGGCCTTCCCTGCTCATCACAGATTAGTTCAAAGATTAATGCTTGATTCCAAGCCACTGTAGGTAGGGTGGGGCCAGTGGAAGTAAGTCAATGGCCTCTGGGGTGATCTGGGACAAACATGTCCCAGTGGGGGGCACTTATACAGCCTGGTGGCAAAATGACCCCATTGGTCCTCTTTGGGAAAACATATAAATGTAAAGTAAACACAGAAGATTTGAGTCATTTCCCCTCAGCCATTTCTCTGTGAAGTGCTGAGAAGCTGTTCCGGGTCTTTGTAGAATGTGAGGCACACCCAGTGCAGTAATGACCGCACCCAGGCTCTCGTTCCTTCATCACAACAACCTGTGTCCACCTCTACCCCAGAGTGAAGCCAGTCCTATGCGTAAGGACACTGCAGTCTAGAAAAATGAGTTTTGTGTATAATTAGCATACAAATAACAGCATTGAATTGATCACCAACGGGTTCACTGAAGGCTGTGGAAAGAGGGGGGAGAGCTTACATTATGGAGTGGTTGGGGAGATTATGGAAGAAACAGCATCACAACCTGGCCTGGAAGGATTCACAGCACAAAGACCTGCAGAGAAATTAGGAGGTTGGGGAGAACAGAAGAACATTCCAGAAAGCATGAGCCAGTGTCTGAGATGCAGGCAGGCATGGACAGTAAGATGGGGCGCAGGAAAGGAAGAAAGAAAACCACAGAAAGTAACATCAAAACTAAATAATCCAGACTGAAGTATAGGAAGACAAATAATGAGTTAATGAGAACTTCTGAGCAGGAGGGAGTCTCTCTAAGAACGTCTGGAAGATGACTGTGCAGACAGTGTGAAGCCAGGAACATAAAAGAAACAAGATCCTATTTCGCCCCGAAACAATCTGACAGTGAAACTTTTTTTTTTCTGGTCAGGATGCCAGTTGAATTAAAAGATGACCACAGATATGATATCTGGCATCGATGAAAAGCAAAGGAGAAATGTGGAATGCCATCTCTGGAGGTAAGTGAACCCAGCTTGGACATCTTGCCAGGACTTGGGTAACTGCCACGGGGGAGAGCTGGTTCCTACAACAGGAATGAGGTATGGATAATCAAAGGAAGTGGAGATAATAGGATTCACTCATTTAAACTGTTCTTTGGGGTTTTCTTTATAAAAGTGCTGTCTCCAGAGGAAACAATAGCACTTCGATTATAGACCTACTCTCCGGAGAACATGACTTGGAAGAAACTCAATAGATTCATCACAGGGTCGTTGCAAAAAGTAACATAACACCATCTAACACCGTAACTATAGGAACTGCTTAGAAATGCTTTCCAGTATGACTCATTTGACTTTGAAACTCTCAAGAACAAAGTCCTCTGTGATGAGCTGCCTGTCATGGACCAGAGGTAGTGGAATGGTGGGCTACGGGTGAAGGCTCTGGAGCCTGACTGTCTAGTTCGTAGTCTGGCTCTATCGCTTGCATCCTTCAGAAACGTAAACAAGCACTGAGCAACTCCGTGACTCAGTTTCCTCTTCCATAAACTAATGCTGAGGTGCTGGGAACACTAAGCAAATCCACATGTGAACTTAGAATACAACCTAACACATAATAAGCACTCAATAAATATTAACCTGTGATACCTATCAATTTTTCTTTATGGAATGCTTATCTTTGTTCATAGCAGGTGGGCGTTTGTTGAAGTTCTATAATATCCAGAATGGAGGCGGGCCAGGTTCAGACCTCCCGATTCTACCTGTTGCAGTACATCCCCTGATGCTTATAAGAGAAATTGTCTTCATGATAAATTGGTTTAGTCTGTGGACAACAAGGGCTTTTAATTGCTCTCTGTCAAAGTCATCCTTGGATGTTTTTCTGGAGCCTTTAGGCTCCGATCAGTTCTTCTGAATTGGTCCAGATCACTTAGCTTGTTCTTTCTTCCCCTATCCTGTGCAAGGCCAAATTCCTCCCCCAGGGGGATGGGAAAATGGAATGGGAATGCATTTGGAAGTGCATTATTTAATAGGAGCGTAAGAATCCCTGAGTCTTTGCCTCTTTCCTCTGAGAACATGTCTCCTTTATTGTCTAAGTGGGCTTCTTAATGTGGCCAGGTTTCTTTTCTTCTCTTTTGTTTTCTCTTCTCTCGTCTTTTCTTTTCTTTTCTTTTCTTTTCTTTTCTTTTCTTTTCTCCTCTCTTCTTTCTTTCTTTCTTTCTTTCTTTCTTTCTTTCTTTCTTCACCTCCTCTTCCTCCTCCTCTTACATTGTTAGGTCACCTCCAACATTTATAGCAGGGTTCTATTTTGCTCTATTTTTTTAAGTTTATTTATTTATTTTGAGAAAGACAGAGACAGCACAAGACAGACAGAGGGAGGGAGAGAGAAAATCCCAAGCAGGCTCTGCACTGTCAGTGCAGAGCCCAATGTGGGGCTCAAACTCACGGACTGTGAGACTATGACCTGAGCTGAAACCAAGAGTCGGATGCTTAACCGACCCACCCACCCAGGTTCCCTATAACAGAGTTTTAAACAAAACTTTAAAGCTGCTTCATTTCGTGCTGGTTTACAGAGATCTGCGGAGATCTGTGTCCCTGACTCCATTGCTATTTGCTGACCCAACAACACAACTCTGGAAATTTGGGCCTCTTTTACCAACCCCAATTCATAGTACTTTCTATTCTGGAGCTAATTTTACTTCAGGATAATATATTTGCCCTCCCCTCTTGTTATTTTGTTTCATTTTATTTTATTTTATTTCATTTATTTTATTATTTTTAATGTTTATTTTTGAGAGAAGCGGGGTGGGGGGGGGAAGGGGACAGAGAGAGAAGGGGACTGACGATCCCAAGGAGGCTCCATGCTGACAGTACAGAGCCCGACGCAGGACTGGAACTCACAAACCATGAGATCATGACCTGAACCGAAGCTGGACCCTCAACCAACTGAAGCACCCAGGCACCTTGCCTCTTTTGTTTTTTTTTAAACCAATGTGCGTATGCGATTCATGAGAAGACTTCATTTTTTCTCCTTGTTCCTCCCTCAAAATTTGCTCTTTCTTACTTTCCCCCCAAACTTCCCGTCTCAGTCCAGCTTTTTTCATAAATGCCTGCCAGTCTCCCGATCTGAAGATAAATAAGCCATAAGGATGTAACACACAACACAGTGACTGTAGTTAACAACAGTGTGTAGATCTTGGAAGATCTCACATCACAAGAAAACAAATTGTAACTATGTGTGGTGATGGGTGTTGAATAGACTTTGTATGGCGATTACTTCACAATATACACATATATCAAATCCTGCTCTTGTGTACCTTAAACTCATACAAAGTTATGTGCCCATTGTATCTCACTAAAACTGGGGGGTAAAAAATTCAGTGCCTTTCTCCAGTTATGGGGAGAATTTCTTCCAGCAATTCCTCATTGTCCGAAGTGAGTATTTTGAAAATAACTAATCCCTTTCTCATACAGTTTCTTTTTAAAAATTTTTAATGTTTTATTTATTTTTGAGAGAGAGTGTGTGAGTGGGGGAGGGGTGGAGAGAGAGGGGGACAGAGGATCTGAAGCAGGCTCCAGGCTCTGTGCTGACAGCACAGACTCGGGGCTCGAACTCATAAACTGCAAGATCATGACCTGAGCCAAAGGCAGACGCTCAACCGACTGAGCCACCCAGCCATGTATTCTCAAATATGATTTTCAAAAAGACCAAATCAATAGGCGTGCCATGGTTAATTCACAGGGTGGGAGGCAGGCTTGCATGTGGGGAGGGGAGCAAACACAATGGTTTCTAAGGTTTTCTTCTCCCTCCCACACTTGCCCCACAAGCACAGGATTTCTGAAGCATGCAGACTTTGCAGACCCTCCTAATATTTTCTCTGACTTCGTTTGGCAATTTTCCCCGGCAAGGCATGTTGATGTGGGCTGCTGTACCTGGCCGGGTCGCACCAGTTGTCAGAACCCCGCTGGAAAATGACTCTGGTCGTTGTCTTTCCCACTGTCCTTCCCCGGAGGTTAGAACGCCTTTCTGAGTTCCATCGCCCTCTGAAATGCGAGCAGGCGCAGGATGATATTCAGATGAATGGGATCCATGGGTATAATCCAAACAACTAGGTGAGGGGGTGGAGAGGAGAAAAAGGAGAAGGATTTTCACCAAACTAGGTTGAAGTTTTCATGGACTGAGAGACGGACAGGAATGAGAGAGAGAGAGAGAGAGAGAGACAGGAGTTTTGAATTCTCTTCTAAGATGTTCCTCTCACTGACCACTAAATTCAAGTGTACCTGTTTCTCACTGTCAAAGGTCAGAGCGGTCCGTGTGTCTGGCGTGCCTCCGTTTCAGCATGCGTCGTAAGTGTAATCTGAAAGCCCTTTTAATCGCCTGACAACGTCATCTGAATGGTCACTAGGTGGTAATGGTAATGCCACGCCAAAAATCACCCATGAAAATCAGCAGGTGTCCGTGTGGAATTCAAATGGCATACATCGCTATGACAAAGGCCAAAGAGGCCCTGTGATGCACCGTGCTGTTAGACACCAAGAAAATTCTAGAGAATATTAGATCGTGTTGGGGGAAGACAGAAAGCATAACAACAGAACTGTTGCCAGTGACGGCAGACCTGCGGAGTCCAGGAGTGTATTTCTCCTGCCTTAAGTACACTTTTAAAATAGGCGGGTTTTCCAAGAAAGCATCTTTGCACGAAATATGGCATCCACGGTCACTGATGAGACTCCCGTTTTCACATCTCGGGACTGCTGACCACGAGGGACATTTATCTAGGCTCGAAGATCTTCGCCCAGTCCCGGTCTCCTCCTTGCTGGTGCGAGGTCCCAGAACAACCACCAGCCCAGGTGAAAAGGAAACCTGGGGTGCTGGAGGGGACAGAAGGTACCAGGAGTTGGGGAAACCTCTCTCGTGTGTCCTTTGGTGGCAAACAGCACTGACCTGAATGGTTCCAGAAACCCATGAGCTGTGATGAATAACACTTCCCTTTCACTGACGATATAAAAGAATCAGTTAAGTTTCTCCCTTCAGAGACACTGTGATTGGATTAATTGAAGTGAGAACTTCTCATTCAATATCAAGGAAATCTTCAAGCTGAGAGAATAATCAGAACGTAGCTCGAGTTACCGCACCAGAGGGATGTAGGTTTTGACGTGGGGGAAAAAAAGCAAATGCAGAAATCGGGTATTGTGTCATGTGTGAAAATACTCCCTAGTGGTCGGTAGTCAGTCTTCTGCGGCACGATAGCTTAGCATTAAAGATTTACAGAAGGAACTGTGGGTGGGCACATTTCCTGGAATTGGGGCACAGCCTCCGGGGATTGTGCCTGTGATGATGGCAGCCACCACCGAAGAGTGATATCCTTTAGAATAGGCATCCATGAGGGTGTCATGAGTAGCGTGTAGACTGAAGCCAGAAATAAACCACAGAGAACTCACAGAAGAACCCAGCATGCAGCCACTAGGGTCAGAGCTGCAGGGTATTAATGATAATTAGGGAGATCAGTAAAGTGTTAAAAATAAGGGCAACAGCCCATCCACCAGGGATTCCTACTACAACCACTTGAAATACTTGTGCAGACAGATTGGGGGAAAAACAAGGCAATTTCCTGATTTGCTCCGTTGGGCAGGATGTCCTCAGTTCTTCCGTAGATGACTCTTGGCAGAGAGACCTTAGTCATTCCCTCTGCCAGGAGCTTCTGGGATTCATGGGGTGACATCCTTTGGCTGGCAAGGATTTCCTTCTGGAATAAACCAGGAGTTGAGGAGTAGAGCCTTACTGATGAAATCAATGCACGTCTCACAACCCTGACCTTCTCATCTTTTCCCAAGTCCCTTTGGCCAATACTGTTTTCACACTGTCTTATCTTGATTTTTTCTTTGCTTTCTCTCACCCAACTCATGCCATCCCTGCATCAGAGTGAGTTTAGCATGCAGTAAACTCCTTCCATCTTTAAGCTTTCTGACTCTATAACTACAGCTTTATTTGTGCTAGACTCTGGCTGTAGGAGTTGGAGCAAACCTCTCTCTGTCCCCACACCACATGTGGTTTGCATTAACATCAGGAAGAATGTCTCATGCCAACCCTTGAGCTGAGCTCAGTGTGCCATACAATGCAATGGTATCCATTTCTTCCCTCCCACTCTGAAGCTCTCTAGTTATTGCAGGTAGACGCCCTGATGCTCTCTGTATTGAGTCCAAAGGTAAGTCAGAAGGAACCTAGAACTCAGCAGACACCTCGAATAACCCGCAGGCTGCAGACATTGTGACTAGGAGTGTAGTATGCCAGGAAAAGAATGAGCTAAAGGTGTGATGAGTGAGACAGGTGGACCAAATGACATTGCTCGGGCAAATTATATAGAGTCCACAAAGGCAGGTCTGGATGGATATCCAAAAGGCCAAAGCAAGGGTGCCTGAACTATGGAATTGTCAGTGGTAACCGGCAACTTCGAGAGGAAGTACTGGATTCTCCCCTCCTAATCTAAAAAAAAGTGCTTCCACAGTGCTGCTGGATGCAACTTGAAGTTGCAGAAATACAGTTAAAAGCTCCCGTTGTGTCATGGAGGGCCCTTCTAGGATGTCTCTTTACTTCCGAACTGTTAATAGAGTAAGAGCGGCTGAAAGGGTCTTCTCCTCTGTCCTCTTAGAAGGTCGAGAAAATCTGGATGTGACCCCTGGAAAGAAGTGCTAAGGTAGACCCTTGGGGGCTTGGGGTAGGTCTTGACAGTGCTGGAACGGTTAACCCCAAACAAAGATCCCTTTGAACTCCAAGAAAAAATTGAATTCAAAGTTAACTGAGATTTTCTGCACCGCGGTTGACATTTTATCGACAGTTCTGGGCATTTGCTTATGCCCCCGGCCAGTCATATTGAATCCTTGGATTTGGGTCCACGGGGTTGGGACAAAGATCAGATTGCTTTGCTGTCTTTCAAATTCTGAGTTGTTAGAAAACTTGAAAAATTAATGTGTCTTTTGTTATTCCTGAAGAAGGTAGTGTAGGTTGAGGATATAATTAGGATTGAAGCAGAGAACATTGTTTACTGTCAATAGTTGGAATCACTGAGTTCATGGAGGTTTTTTTTTAGTTTGTTTTTTCATTGCCTTCAAATACTGTTTTTTGTTTGTTTGTTTGTTTGTGTTTTAGAGCACGGGCAAAAGAGAAAAAGACACTGATTTGCCAAATTCTTTTTTTTTTTTCAATATATGAAATTTATTGTCACATTGGTTTCCATACAACACCCAGTGCTCATCCCAAAAGGTGCCCTCCTCAATACCCCTCACCCACCCTCCCCTCCCTCCCACCCCCCATCAACCCTCAGTTTGTTCTCAGTTTTTAACAGTCTCTTATGCTTTGGCTCTCTCGCCAAATTCTTTAATATCAACCCACCTTCCCTATTACAGCCCTTCAGAGTGTTACAGTGAGTGGCCCAAAGGAACAAGGAAGAGGACATGATGTACCTTCCAGGTCCAGAATGGAAGCTGAAATCTCAGAACACTTCATAAATCTGGGGGGTGGGAGGGGGTCCCTTATGCCTGTTGCCAACACTGAGCCTCCAATCCCAGGGCCGGGCTGAATAGTGCCTTTCCTTCCAGCCTCTCAGACCTGGAACGTAACCCCGAGGTGCCACAACTTCTGGCCCCCTGAGGGCCAGCTGGCTCCACCTTTCATTGTTCTACTGAAAGGAAGTCAGAGTGTTCATCCATTCTTTTTATTTTTAGGAAGCAAAATGGAGACAAAGATAGGCAAAGAGGTTGAAACCCTGACCGCCATTAGCTTCAACCCCCAAAATATAGTAGAAACCTGTGACCCTTTTGTGCTTCAAGGCTCCAGCTAAGCCCACTGAAGCTGCCATGTATTGCTAAGAGTATGATGACAAAATTGCTTTTCTTAATTGCTCTTAAATGTAATGAAGCAGAAAACGGAAGGCAGGCCTTTCGATTCTTAGCCTCATCAGTAGCTAATGAATCAAGCATTCCGTCCCTGGATACCATGGGTTTTAACTAGCACTAGGTGCAAGATTTATTGGGGCGGATGGCTACGACGTGAGATGCCGCTCTGGAAAATTCCCTTGGAGTTGGAGAGCTGTGCACCCACCGGGGCAGCCTGGTGCTGCGGGACAGATGCATTTCCTGCCCTGGTTCCTTCACTTGGACTCTGTAACTAAAGAGGTCCCTCATGACGAATTCCTCCAACACTTTTAAAACCACATTTCCCATGAAGGTCTTTCTGAGGTGAGGTAAAAGCTAACGGGAAGCACAGTGAGGGGCCAGGGTCAGGTTGCACTTGAGAAGTTTATTATGATTCACACAATGCTGTGGACCCGGCAGACATATCCACTCCTCTGTGACATCGTAAATGTAGAGGCAAGCAAGTTTGACAGTCCCTTTCCCTGACTTGTCCCTGCAGCAGAGACAGAATCCCTCCCAGCCCACACAAGGAAGGCTGTGTTAGTGGGAAAAGGTATTTCCCAAGCCTCATCAGAAGGGTAACTTCTTGGAAATCCTAACCAATATTACTGTCGGTGATAGCTAATATTTATCAAGGACCTATGCCATACGAAGCACTACTCTAAGCACCTGATGTACATAACTTTATCGAACGTTTACAACAATTCTACAGACTTGAAGCCATTGTTGCTCTTGATTTACCAATGCGAAGGAAGCAAATTAAAACCACGATCATCCACTTCTGTGATCTTAGTGGACCCAGATATCTTCCGGGTACCCATATTTGAGGTATAGGGTGGGAGGCTGAAGTGTGGTGAAGTTAATCAGGCTATAACAAGAGTAAGCTGTCATTTGAGATGCCAGGAATCCCTTCCATTTTCCTTTATAAACCTCTTTTCCTCGTTTTGTCCCTTTGTATTCCCTGAGCTCTAGAGCAGGGGTAGCAAAGAAGTTGTTATCACATGCACCAGCTTCAATCAATTGGTAGTGGCTCCCCAAAGCGTATGGTTGGGGAAGATTCTTGGGGCAAATCGGGGTTTGGTATGTCAAAGTACTATGATCAGCTAGCGATGTCTTCTGTGGGTACGAAGGGAGCATACAAGGCATGTGACCCAGGTAATGTACATACCCACAGTGGTGCCATTGTACCTCTGCTGATGCTCCACTAATGACCCAAAACAATAAACTCATGTATTAACTTAGGTTTTCTGAAGAGCTTCTCTGTGGTGGCACTGTGCTGTTTCCTGCCCTCACGCCACCAAAAATAATCCCACCTATCCTCTGAGAGCACAGTCAAAGACAACTACACTGAAGAATAGGTTCACTGTCCTAAGGCTGGAGATTCAAAGAAAAGTCTCAACAGAGACTGGCCAGCAATCCAAATTATTTAACTGGAATCTCAGAGTAAAACTGACCTAGCTCTGCATTGTATCTCAGGTTTGAGAATGTTTTTCTCTCACCAGGGAGGCAAGAGGTGGAGTTGGGGGTGAGCGTGGAGAGTAGAACAGACTGAGGAGGAGAGAAGAGGGCATTAGGGCTTCAGGATCGGTTCTGTGAACTTAGCTCAGGAGTTAATGAACCTAGTGTCCCAGGTGGGGGTGGAGAGAGGGAGGAAGGGGAAGGAGAAGGTCTTCCCAAGTGTATGGACAGTGACCAGAGTGGCAGCTCAGCAGGAAACTGGAAGTAGGAGCATGTAAGTTCTGAGCTCTTCGCTCCCGGAGGACATCATTTTGAATCATAAATAATATAGTAAAGCTAGCTGCATCCGTGCAAGAGTAACATGGAGACCAGATATGATAAAAGCAACCCAGGGAAGGGAAAAACAATATGATGGGGACCTTCTTAGCAACTAGTAGGTTATATCAAAAAGTCATAGTTCTGGAATTCACCTTTTGAGAAGCAAGGGATTTGACGATAACTTCAGATCAGCAAAGGAAGTACTCTTATTCTTCAAGGGACTCCACATGAGAATGTATCAAGAAAAAAAAAGACAAGAGTGCTATAAATTCAAGTTATTCTACTCAGAGGAATTTGAAAGCCTTGTTGTACACAGGAATTAAAAGCCACCTTACGTTGGTTATAGAAGCCTTTCTATGAGTGGTTACCAATCCTAGCAAACGTAGTTGATAAGTCTGGGTCTTTCATTGACAAAAACATGGATACAGTTATGAATGGCTCCGTGCTTACAAGTCAGAAGTGGGACGTAATGGGTGGGGGAAGAGATTGCCAGCAGATGTAAACTTAGGGGTGAAGGATCTCCCTAGACATTTAGATACTAGAGCTGAAGGAAACCTTAGCATCAACTTTATTCCCTTCATTCATCAGACAAGGGAACATGTGGCAGACAGACTCTAAAGTGCCCCCCAACATCCCCTACATCCTGGTGTACATGCCTCTGAATAATCCCCTCCCCGTGGCATGTGGTCAGGACTTTCTTCTGGCCAACAGAATATGGCAAAATTTATGAATCTCATTCCTGTGATCAGGTTATGTGACACAAGATTTCATCTTGCTAGCTGACTCAGGAGACTCTCCTTGCTGACTTGAAGAAGCAGGCAGGCATGTTGAGGAAATCTACATGGAGAGGAACTGTGGTGGCCTCTAAGAGCTGAGTGGCTTCCAGCTGACAGTCAGCAAGAACTAACTGGGTCCTTGGTTCTATAACCTCAAAAAAAAAACCCAAAATTCCACCAACAAGTTGTATGAGCTTGGAAGCAAATTCTTCCTCAGACTAACCTCCAGATAAGATGGCAGCCTGAGTGACTGCAGCTTTGTGAGACCCCAATCAGAAGATTCAACTAAGCTGTGCCTGACTACTGACCCACAGAAACTGCGAGCTAAGAACCTTGTGGCAGTTTGTTCTGTAGCAATAGATCACACACACACACACACACACACACACACACACACACACACACACCCCAGGGGAAATAGATAATTATTCTATGGTGAATTTAGTGTACCTCAGTAAATATTTATTTTAAGCCCTCTGAATGTATGGTACTTCTCAAGATTGAATTGTGTTCCCCCAAAGAGATCTGTTAAAATCCTAATCCCAGTTACCTGTGAAATTGGCCCTGTTTGGTCTTTGAGAATCTAAACAAGTTAAGATGAGGTCATACTATTTAAAAACAGGAAAGTTTGAAATAGAACTATCATATGACCCAGCAATTCCACTTCTTGGTATTTATCTGAAGAAAATGAAAACTCAAAATAATACATGTACCGCCATGTTCACTGCACCATTATTTACAATAGCCAAGATAAGGAAACAACCTAAATGCCCATCGATAAATGAATGGATAAAGAAAACGTGGAATACATACACAATGGAATGCTATTCAGCCATGAAAAAGAATGAAATCTTGCCATTTCTGACCATACAGAGGGACCTAGAGGGCATTAAGAAATAAGTCGGATAGAGAAACACAAATACTATATAATTTCATTTATATGTGGAATCTAAACAAACAAACAAACAAAAAATAAGCTCATAGTTACAGAGACCAGACAGGTGGTTGCCAAGGACAAGGTGTGGGGAGTTAATGAAATGGGTGAAGGTGGTCAAAAGGTACAAACTTCTAGTTATAAAATAGGTAAGTTATGAGGATGTAACATACAGCATGATGACTATAGCTAATAATACTGTATTATAGACTTAAAAGTTTTCTAAGAGAGTAGATCTGAAAAGTTCTTACCATAAGAAAAAATTAATAACTATGTATGGTGATGGATGTTAACTAGACTCATTCTGGTGATCATTTCACAATGTATACAATTATCAAATACTTATGCTGTATTCCTGAAACTAATACAATGCTATATGTCAATTATACTCCAGTAAGGAAAAAAACCCAAAGAGCTTAGAGCATACTACACAAGATGGTGGGCCCTGAATCTAATGACTTAAAATGTTTTTATAAGGCCAGTGCATTTGGACAGAGAGGGCTCACAGATACATAGAGAAGGAAGATGGCTATATGAAGACAGAAACATAAATTCCAGTGATACACCAAGGAAAGACAAGGATTCTGGAAACCACCAGAAACTAGAAGAGGCATGGAACAGATTCTCCTTCAGAGTCTACAGAAGGAACCAATCCTGCCAACACCTTGATGTCAGACTTCTGGACTCTTTACCTATAAGAGAATAAATTTCTGTTGTTTTAAGCTACTCAGTTTGTGGGGATTTGTTAGGGCAGCCCAAAGAAACCAAAAAACATGCCTTGGAAGTAAGCTTATCGATGCAAATTCTCAATGTTTCCAAACCTGAGTGCTTTTTTAAAGTGATAAGATCCCAGGACAGAGTTAGAGAGGTGAAAGACCAAATGAGAGCAGTGCAGAAATGAGGTGTGTGCACACGCTTATTTAAACCACACGTGATCAACCGTAACAAGCAGATGGTAGGTAGGATTTAATGTTAGATGTTAAGTAGAAGAAACATAGTTCTTTTGTTTCTGTCACTAAACTATAAAGACCAGGCAATGTGACAAGCCCACTTTTCTTACACATATCACATAAGAATAAAACTCATTATGTTAAATAATCCACTTCCATGAGCAAAAAAGATAAGTTGGAATCATAAAAATACCCAGTTAATCCAAAGGAAGACATCAATATATAAAGAAAAAAGCACAGATGAGTCAGCTAGAAAACAAATATCAAGGTGATAGATTTAAACCTAATTATATCAATAATCACATTAAATGTGAATGTTCTAATTACCTCAATTAAATTGCAGAGACTGTCATAATGGAAAAAAAAGGAAGACCCAACTATATGCTGCTCACAAGACAAGTATTTCAAATATAATGACACAAAGTGATTAAAAGAAAAAGAATGGAAAAATAAGACTTGCCATGCTAACACTAATCAAAATAAAGCTTGAATGACTATTAATTCTAGACAAAGTATATTTCTAAGAAAAGAATATAACCAGGGGTAAAGAAAACTACTTCATAATGGTAAAGAGGTCAATTCATCAAAGGTACATAGCAATCCTAAATGTATATATGTACCTAATAAGAGAACTTCAAGATGTATAAAATAAAATCCAATAAAACTGTAAGAAGAAATAGAAAAATTTTTGGACTGTTGGATGTATTTGTTATTTTGAGTATAGTGATGGTTTCATAGTTTTTATGTATCTCAAAACTTCTCAAGCCATAAGCTTTAAATATGTATAGTTTATTATGTTCAACTGTATTTCAATAGAGCTGTTAAAAAGTATTTCTGAAATCCAAAAGAATAAAATGAACAAATAATAAATTAACATTAATTTTTGCTTTGTCAAAAAAACCAAATCCTCCCATGTTGTGCTTTTGGACCAAAAGGAAGTTAGACATAGTTGATTTTAAGGAAGGAAAAGAACATATACAAGTCTAAGGTTTTGGTCATTTTCATTGTCAAAAACATAAGACTAACTTTAATGTTGAAATAATGTTTACCTCATCAGTAATATTGGGATGTGGAAGCATTATGTTCTATAAATAAGCATCAATAAATGAGAGCAACTAACCTATTGTATGAAATGGGTGCCTTTTATTAAATAAAATAAAAACAGAAGCAAAATTATTTTTTTAAACAGAAATAACACTGAAGGGAAAATGTTCAACAAAACCTGTGAAGACGAATGTTTTAAACTCTTTAAACCTTTATCACAGAAAACATACGTATTTCTGGTTACATAAAAGGAGCCAGAAAACCTGGTGTCATGATACAATTTGATAAATACATATAAAATGAGATTTTCCAACTTTAAGTTTAAATTTGTAATCTGTTGTCATTGTCTATAATTTTCCTGATAGTTTTGCCATAGTGAATTTACATGTAATACATGAAATAGTTCCCAGTTTCAATTACTGAAGTAGAAAAGGTACAGAATTAAGAAAATTCTCAGAGAAGCATTTTGAATAAGAGACCTTCACAACTTTCGTAAGAAATTATCAATGAGGATGGATATAAAACAGGAGAAGAAATTGTATTTCCTCAGAGAAAGAACCTGATGAGTTCTCTCAGATGGGCTAAAATTTTGCAATACTAAAAAAATTCAAAGACTTGAAGCATATAAAAGCTACCTTTTTGACGACTTAGTCATAGAAAAATATTTTAAAAGACCTTTGAGAGGAGCTTTTTTTAAATGTTAATGATCATCAAATATGGTCAAAAATCTTGGAACTTCAAATAGAGCACCTCCTTAATATAGCATATGCATAAATATAATTACTACTTCAACGAATATGAGAAAACAAATTGCATCAAATCACCACCCACCACCACAAATGATCTTTCAGTTCCCTTTCCACTACAGGGGGAAGAAAATAAACAGAAATATACAATCAGCTTCACAGGACCAAACCAATAAGGGAAACTATTAATTTTCTTGTTTTTTATGAACCTTGATATATTTGCAAAAATCCCTGGGAAGCCCACGTTTACCCTTGAAAAGCTACAACTTATAATTTAAGAAAAGGCAGGGAAGCTAAAACTGTTGAGCCAACTTGATAGATATATAAAATGCTAATCGCCCTAGTCTATAAAGCTGGGAGCCTTGTAAAGTTTTATTTCATAGCATAGAAGTCCTATTTCATGGTAAATATCTTCATCTTGTGAAACCACTGCTAAGACCATTTCATCATGTGGAAGTTTTGCAACTGTAAGCATGAATTAGTTCCATGACCTCAAAGCATTCTGATAAACAGAGCATCCCCGTTTGATTAACCTAGTTCTTAGAGTTGTTGGGTTGAACAGCAACCTTGCCAGGGTATGAATCATCTCCCATCAAGCCTTTTTCTCTAAAGCTTATTACTTGAAAAACCAATCAATTTTTAACTTCTGTATCACCATAATTTTCCTCTTCTAATGAAAATATATGTTTCTATCCTTGATGATTCTATACTAGATGATTGCGGGGTGTGGCATAGACTACTTAATCTACCCAATTGCTGTGCCATGAAGTGATTCTTTTTAAAAAATGTTTATTTATTGGGGCACCTGGGTGGCTCAGTCGGGTAAGCATCTGAGTTCGGCTCAGGTCACGATCTCACGGTTTGTGAGTTCAAGCCCTGCGTGGGGCTCTGTGCTGACAGCTTGGAGCCTGGAGTCTGCTTCAGACTCTGTGTCTCCTTCTCTCTCTGCCCCTCCCCTGCTTGTGCTCTCTCTGTCTCTCAAATTTTAAAAAAATAAAAATAAAATAAAAACATTTATTTATTTTGAGAGAGAGAGAGAGAGAGAGAGAGAGAGAGAGAGAGAGTGCTCATGGGGGAGGGGCAGAGAGAGAAGGAAAAAGAGAATACCAAGCAGGATCTGAGCCACCAGCACAGATCCCAATGCAGGGCTCAACCCTACCAACCATGAGATCATGACCCGAGATGCCATCGAGAGTTTGGCACTTAGCCACCCAAGTGCCCCTGAAATGATTCTTTAAATAAAGAAAATACTCTGCCACGTTGCTGCCAAGGTGTTACTGAGGAAGTGTCATTGAACTTAGGTGTTTTAGGAGTAGACAGTAATGAAAATGGAAATATCTCACCTTTAGGGAGACTGACCTCTAACCAAAGAAAACCTGTAGTCTGTGTCGTCAAGACTTGTGCAAACTCTAATGTGGTCTACAAGTGAAATGTGACATCACTAGGATTCCCCCAGCAGACAGTTTGATGAAACCTGCATTTATATATTTGCTCACAGCTGGTAGGGACCTTCAAAACCATTCAACCTACTCCTTGATGAGAAAATGGAGACTCTAAGAGCCCTGAAGGATTGATGTAAAACCGCAGGGTAGTTCCAGGCAGAGCAAAACTCTAGGACCTGCTTGGGGTTGCTCCTTACAGAGCCTCACAACTGTGTAGTGGGATGACCTACTCTATCAAGCAACCCCAAGTGTTTACCTTCTTTTTATTGAAAAAAAAAAATGTTTTTAAGTAAGTCTTATCCCTAAAGTGGGGCTCAAACTCACGACGCTGAGGTCAAGAGTCGCCTGCTTTCCTGACTGAGCCAGCCAGGGAGCTCAGGGATTTGCCTTCTGTTGGATGACTGATGGTGGGGAAGCCTAGCTGGTGTCCCTCCTGCCCACGACTTGTTTCGGGAAAATGTGGGGATGTAACTATGGAATGACGAACATGAACTCTGTCAGTGAGTTGAAATGATTTCTACTTAATTAGACAGATTTAAGGTTTGGAAACTTTTGGTGCGTTTCTGAACAATCTTTTAGTTTCAAGGGACAATGCTATTAAAGTGTAATCCAGTGATCCCAACTTGCATTATCTCTGCGCAAAGAGGCCCGAAAGTGTGTGGATGTATGTGGGCGTGTTCATGCAAACTACAGTCCTTTTCCAGAATCCCAGAATCGTCCACAAATCTTCTAAACAAAAGCTGAAACTCATGTTCTCTTGGCTATGTCCCAGGCATTGAGATAAGCACTTTTTTCACATAATATTTCAATCTTCTTAACAACTATGTGGGGTGTTACTATTATCATTCTTTCTTTACAGGATAGAACACTGGGGAGCAGAGAGATTAGGTGTGCTTCTCAGAGTCACACAGCTCGACATTGACAAATTTAGAATCCAAATCAAATGCCCACCCTCTTAATAATCCCCACTAACTCTCAGGAATAAAGACGTATGGCGGAAAAATCAGGCCATTTCAGAAGGGTCTAAGAAGGGTGCGAGGTGATTGTTATATTAACGTATCTAGTGTCCCTGGTATCACTGTGGGTTCAGGCCTGTGCTGGTCAGTTTTATCTGGCCCTATCAGTTCAAACTAAAATACATCATCGGGCTCCGGGGTGGCTCAGTTGGTGAAGTGTCTGACTCTTCATTTCGGCTCAGGTCATGATCTCCCAGTGGGACAGAGCCCCACGTTGGGCTCTGCGCTGGCAGCACGGAGCCTGCTTGGGATTCTCTCTCTTTCTTTCTCTGCTTCTTCCCCCCCCTTCATGCTGTCTCTGTCTCTCTCAAAATAAATAAATAAACTTAAAAAAAATAAAATGGGGCACCAGGGCGGCTTAGTCTGTTAGGCACCTGACCACGGCTCAGGTCACAAGCTCACGGTTCGTGGGTTCGAGCCCCACGTCGGGCTCTGTGCTGACAGCTCGGAGCCTGGACCCTGCTTCCGATTCTGTCTCCCTCTCTCTCTGCCCCTCCCCCACTCATTCTCTCTCTCTCTCTCTCTCTCTCTCTCTCTCAAAGATGAATAAACGTAAAACAATTTTTTTTAATAAATTAAAATGCATCATAGCCATTTCTTTCCAATGTCGCTGACAGGATGCTATTTCTTTGCACCTGTTTGTCATTGTTTTTTACGTGGCTCCATTGGCCTCTCTGGAAGTTAGCACTGCAGCTGAGAGAATGGGGTGAGGGGGGAAATATCAAGTCCTGCTGATGTGGCAAATTTATCCTCCCGAAAAATCACACAGACAGAAGTGGAGGCAGGTTTCACGGGGCCTGAAACTCAGACCATTTTGGGCGTTCTTTCAAGAAAAGAATACACAACCACAGACACGAAATTGGGGAAAGGATCTTTAAATTCACCTGCTTGTGGGTAAAGGTCGGAGATGACAGAAGGTAGTGCTGTCTGGGTGTCCAGGTAGACTGGAGCTTGCTTCAAGAACACCCTTCAAGAGAAGCAACAGTCCCCCCCCCCCACCTCCAGGGAGTATCAATCAAATCGGGAGGAGCTAAGGCCACATGAGCTACCCTTCAAACTCCTACAAGAAACACATTCAATTTGAGAGAGAAAACTGGCTTGTCTTGGAAAGTGCATGAAAAAGAAAATCAGCCATGGTCATTGAAACATGGTCTTTAGAATTAGGCTTCCTTTGGCTTTAGCGTAGGCCAACAACACTATCACTAACATAATAAAAGAAACAGAGGGGCGCCTGGGTGGCTCAGTCAGTTAAGTGTCCAACTCCTGGTATCAGCTCATGATTCATGAGATTTATTTATTAATAAATAAATAGAGAATACTACAGGCACAGGTCAGGTGCTCTGGCAAACTCAAAAGGAAGTCTATCGTCCCTTCTTCTGACCTACCTAGGTAGACGAAGCAAGGGAGGTCTGGCAGAAGACATCAGGAATGTGGTCAAAGAGACAGGCTTGGGGCACACCTGGGTGGCTCGGTTGGTTGGGCATCAGAAACTCGGCTCAGGTCGCGATCTCACAGTCTGAGGGTTCGAGCCCCGTGTTGGGCTCTGTGCTGACAGCTCGGAGCCTGGAGCCTGCCTTGGATTCTGTGTCTCCCCCTCTCTCTGCCCCTCCTATGCTCATGTTCTGTCTCTGTCTCTTAATAATACATAAACATTTAAAAAAATTTTTTTTATATAAAAAAAAGAGACAGGCTTGGACATACCTCCTGAGCCTGGAGTAACTGGAGGAAGAGGCTAGAAAGGAGGAAACCCAGCTATAGAGATAGAAGACAACACTAACCTACTGGGCAGAATTATGTGAGATTGAAAGCTTGATCACAGAAAAGCAAAATGAACCCAATTGTTAGAATTTGAAGGCTATGTTGGGGCGCCTGGGTGGCTCAGTCGGTTAAATGTCCCAACTTCAGCTCAGGTCAGGATCTCGCAGTCCGTGAGTTTGAGCCCCGCGTTGGGCTCTGGGCTGATGGCTCAGAGCCTGGAGCCTGTTTCCGATTCTGTGTCTCCCTCTCTCTCTGCCCCTCCCCCGTTCATGCTCTGTCTCTCTCTGTCTCAAAAATAAATAAAATGTTAAAAAAAATTAAAAAAAAAAAAAAAGAATTTGAAGGCTATGTCAAGGCAGGCAGGACCTCAGTGTGTGTGGCTGTCTACTTAAGACTTAGGCATCTATTGGGGCACCTGACCTGGGTGACTCAGTCGGTTGAGCGTCCGGCTTCAGCTCAGGTCATGATCTTGTGGTTCATGAGTTCAAGCCCCACATCGGGCTCTGTGCTGACAGCTTGGAGCCTGGAGCCTGCTTTGGATTCTGTGTCTCCCTCGCTCTCTGCCCCTCCCCCATTCATGCTTTGTCTCTCGAGAAAAAATAAACATTAAAATATTAAAAAAAAAAAACTATTTAGGCATCTATTCCCATCTAAAGACAGGATGAGGCTATGAACCTGGGGTGGCTCTGCATTTGTTCCCGGTCGTATTTTTCTGATCTGCATTTTTCAAGAGACAGCAGCAAGAATTCACACAGATTCTTTATTCGTGGTAACACTTGTTTTCTGATGTTTTTTTTTTAAAGTGAAAACCATGAATAACTTTTATTCACAGTGATTCTCCTAAGGAGGCTTAAGTTTACATTTTGCTTATGTCTTCTGAATAAAGGAGAAATCATGACCAAGTGAGGAAGCAGTGGCTGTGTTTACAGTTCCGAGGAGGCCAACAAGCCAGCCCAGAGACTCTATTGGTGAATATACTATGTGAAAAAGGAAATGTGAATGGCATCTGCTCTCTGGGACTTGCTTGGTCACAGCCGGTAGCCAAAGACATGGACCACTCACTGAAGTCCAGAGTAGGTGGAAGGGGGTCTCCTGAGTGTTATATACCAACAAAAAAGCATCTCCAATGTTCAAACCAAGAATCTGGCAATACTTGGGGTAAAGGCGAGATTGAACATGGTCTTTGGGGGAAGGCTGTGTGCCAGTGTGTGCGTGTGGGTTCATGAACGTGGGCGCCCTTTCTGCGTGCTTACTGTCATGAGGCAGAAAAAGGTACAGGGTGGTCAGCTTCGAGAGTCCAGAAGGAAAAGGACAGACAAGTTGGGAAAATCAGGCACCAGTCAGTTGAAGCCACCATATGCTTTCACGGTAGATGATCAGCAGAGTTTCCAAGGTGTGGGAAGTTTGAAAGAAGACCAAAAAAGCAGTTGAAGAAAGTAGAGGAGTTGCAGTGTCCTGTTGTGGTAAGAAAAAAAAGGGAAGCTGATTTCATCTCAGGGACAGAGATGGGGAGAGAGGACAGAAAAGGGCAAGAACATGAGAAGCAAGTTTGGATATTACTAGTTTTTAAAAGTCCCCCTAGAAAAATTTTAGGAAAGGGGCCTCCAAAGACTTGGAGTTAAGGAATAAGAACAGAAGAAAAAAAAAACCCTCCTTTTTCTTCATACCTACTAGGATGACTATTATTTTAAAGAAGGAAGGGAGGGAGGGAGGGAGAGAGAGAGAGAGAGAAAGAGAAAGAAAAAGAAAGAAAGAGAAAGAAAGGAAAGAAAAAGAAAAGAAGAGAAAAGAAAAGAAAAGAAAAAAGAAAAGAAAGGTTAAAGAAGGAAGAAAGGAAGGAAGGCAGTAGGAAGAAAGGAAAAGAAACAAAGAAAAAAAGACAGGTGTTGGGGAAGATGTAGACAAATTGGAAACTCATGCATTGCCATTGTGGAAAATACTTTGGTGGTTGTTCAAAAAGTTAAGCATGGAACAACTCTGTGATCCAGAAATCCCACTTTGTGACATGTACCCCAAAGCCAGAGACCCTAGCACATATTTGCACACCCATGTTCATAGCAGCATTATTCGCAATAGCCAAAAGGTGGAAACAACCAAGTGTCCATTGATAGATGACTAAACATGAGGAATACACATGCAATGAAATACTATTTAGCCTTAAAAACGAAGGACACTCTGATCCATTCCACAATGTGGATGACCCTTATCAACATTATAAGTGAAGTGACCCAAGCACAAAATGACAAATGGCATGATTCCGCTTCTATGAGGTTACCTAGAAGGGTCAAACTCACACAGACAGAAAGCAGAACAGAGATCACCGAGGTGGAGAGTAGTAAGACGGGGAGTTATTGTCCACTGGGTACAAAATTTCTGTTAGGGGTGATGACAAAGTTCTGAAAATGGTTGGTGGTAATGGTTGCAGAACAACACTGTGGATGTACTTAATGTCACTGAATTTTCCACTTAATAATGGTTAAGATGGTAAATTTTATGTGATGTGTATTTTATCCCCAATTTGTTTTAGGTGATCCTTTTTGGAAAAGGGAGTTCAAAAGACACCTTGGGACCTGAGTAAATTCCCACAAATGAAAATTGACTGGATTTAATGGTAAGGACCATAGAGGCAAGGACTCAAAGCAACAGATACTGGCTTTTGTGGTCACTCAGTGACACTCTTTGGACAAACTCTAGACTCAGAAGTCATCTTTATGTCCAATCAGGAGGCAAGAAACACTGTCCCCAATTTCAAATGGTTGTCAAGGGTGAATTCTCTCAGTAGCAAAGGATTGAAGGATTCCTACCTCCTTCTTTTGCAAAAGTAAGGGATAGTGCAGGAGGTGGGGGGAAACAAGAATATGAAAATTTGCAGAGAATAGCACATGTGAAAGGAAAGACATGCCCTATCCAGACCAGATCAAAGTGATGGTGAAAGCAACGGTTAGAGCAAGAATGAACGAGTTTCTTTATATTTTACTGTTCAAGGTGGGGCGGGGGGTAGTCTGTAAATTAAAGGGCTAAAAGGGATGGGTTAAGATAGGCTCAATTTAGAAGCTGTCATTAAGGACTTCTTTTCCCCCAACAGAACTTTTTCAGAATCCAGAAAAGATGGGACCTCACAGCCAAGGGGGCATGGTAATGCATGGACTTCAAGGAAAATAGGCAGAAACTCACAGTTCAAAGACAGTTATCACTCCTCCAATGTTGACAGGTGTCACCAAGTGATACAAGGAAGAAAGTTTCCGTGGCCAGCCAGCACTGAGTCTTACTGATAAAAGCACATTTTGATTATAGTTTTCAGTGGCCCATGTGAAATAGGTAAGATGATTGATTTAATGACAACCGTTTTGAGAGACAGAAGAAAAATAAGTATTAGCGATGGCCCCAACCCTAAAATGTTTCCAGACATTTCAGTTGTGACGAGCACAGTTTATTCTCTGCATTTTTTTTAGTAAATCAAAAAAGTAAAAATCCAAACAATAACAACAACAACAACAACAAACCACCCTGAAGTTCAGTGGCACTGAATGATTCATGCAACACTTCCTTATTTGTGGTCAAATCAAGACTATTCACCGAATTATGCACAAGATATAGGGTCTCATCATTAAGGCACAGGAAGCTGATGAAGTAAAGGAACATCCTTTTTTTTTTTTTTTTTTTTTTTTTTTTTTTTAAGTAAGTAGGATCAAGAAAATGGGTGAATTGGGGCACCTGGGTGGCTCAGTCGGTTAAGCGGCCGACTTCGGCTCAGGTCATGATCTCATGGTCCGTGAGTTCGAGCCCCGCGACGGGCTCTGGGCTGACAGCTCAGAGCCTGGAGCCCGTTTCAGATTCTGTGTCCCCCTCTCTCTCTGACCCTCCCCTGATCATGCTCTGTCTCTCTCTGTGTCAAAAATAAATAAATGTTAAAAAAAAATAAAAAAAAATGGGTGATTTGGATAAGCTATGGTTTCCTTTCAAGGTATAAATAGGTGTGAAGAGCCAGGGAAATCTCACGAATACATAGTCACATTATTTATCACGTAGCTGTTTCCCAGGACTCAAACAGTGAATGGACAAACATCTTCAATAATGTAGGAAATGAAGATGTTCCTGAAGACAGACAGACAGACAGCACTGGGGAAAGGCAGATTTGGCGCAGTTTTAGATGCCTAGGAAGCATCGTAGTGGTAACAGCAGAAATAAGGGAGACGATAGTAAAAATGACGGTGACCGGGCTGGAGAAATTCGAGGCAGAGTAATTTCAGTGTAAACGTGGCAGGAATGAGTGGGCATGGAAGAGTAGAGAACAGGCTGGTGACAAAGCTAGGGACACACACTGAAAGACCGACGTGCACAACCAACTCAAGAAGGGATAACACGGCTACATCCCCAGAAAGTTTCCAATGCCATATGCTGGAAGGCTGGCGGAAAGGAGATGTTTCTCTAAAGAGAGCTTTTCTCGAAATGGAAAGGCACCATCTGAGAAAAGGTAAAGGAGATCAAAGGAGGTAGAAAAAAAAAAAAGGCCAACTTTGGAAATGAAAAATAAGGTATAATGCTGGGGCCAGATGGTTGCCAAAAAAGGGGAAGGCATAATTATGAGTCCCGTTGAAAGCCAAGGAGGAATAATGACAGAAATAACTTTTCACTTAAGGAGCTGGATACAGGGAAGTGGGAAAATATTAAAGGGTAACAGTTCACGCAGAAAAGAAATAATATGGTAGGAAGGCAGGTGGAAAGAAAAAGAATGAAAAGACGTCTGCAAGGAATTCTGTGGAGGGGATATGTGGAGTTTGTTGGAAATGAGAAAATAGGATCACGTATAGACTTTTTCTTCATCTAGAAAGAAGGGAAAACGAGCAAAAAAGTTATTCCAGCCTAAAGTTGGATGTAAGAATGCTCGGAATCATTTTACATAAAGTAAGTTGTTGTTGTTATTATAGAGTATTTAGTTGGATGTTTCCTAACAAAGAACGGATCTGGAATTTAAAGACGAACATCAAGTGGTCCAGTAGAATTAGGTTGGAACTCTAGGCGCGACTGGATGGCTCGGTTGGTTGAGCATCCAACCTTGCTCTCAGCTCACGTCTTGATCTCAGGGTTATGAGTTCAGGCCCCGTGTTAAGCTCTGTGCTGTGTGTGAACCTGCTTAAAAAGAATAAGTTTGACCTCTAAAGGTCTCGGTTGATGGGAGACCATCAAGAGCTCTTGTTCATGCTGAAAAATGGCAGTGAAAGTCTTCTCACTTCCTACTGCTCTCTGGTTGACCAGCTGTTGCTGGCTTGAAATAAAGAAATAGGAGCTTAGAGAAGACTTTCTGGGAAAGCAGGTGGGGGGGGGGGGGGGAGGAGGGGATGCCACTGCCCAGGCCAGAGGCAGACAGCCCTTCAGAAGTGGGATGCCAAGTTGTTGACCCCGTTCTTCAGGTCTATGGTGACAGCTGGGGTACTGGAAACCTGGTTATGTGTCCTTCCAACGTCTCCGTCTCCCGGCAAAAAATGTGCCCACATTCTTGCATTTTCTGTTTCGTCCCTCCTGGCGTCTACATCGTTCAGACTATCTTCCCCAAAGCCAAAGCCGAGAGCAGTTTTCCCCAGGAATCGGAAGTAGGAAGTGGACGCCATTGCGCATCGTGCATTTGAAGAGAGGGACGAGCGTAGGCTGGTAGAGGCGGGGATGCCGGGAATCACAGGACACAGGTAGCACATAGGAAGAGAAGGCGCTAGAAAGTGAAGGTAGCATGGAGTGGGATAGGTGGGACCAGTCCTATTTGCAATGAAAACAAAGCCCCAGGGATGGAAGTAGACACTCTGGGCTTACTAGAAAGGGACTTCAAGACAGAAGTGGGGGCATCTGGGTGGCTCAGTCAGTTAAGCGTCCGACTCCAGCTCAGGTCGTGATCTCACGGTTCATGGGTTCGAGCCCCGCATCTGGCTCTGTGCTGACACCTCAGAGCCTGGAGCCTGCTTTGGATTCTGTGTCTCCCTCTCTCTCTGACCCTCCCCTAGTCACATTCTCTCCCTTTCTCTCTCAAAAAATGAAGAAATGTCTTTAAAAATTAAAAAAAAAAAAAGGAACATGAAACACAGAGACTGTAGTGTGTCCATGTGTGGACCAGACAGTGACCTAAAAGCCCTCTTAGGAGTTAACAGCTAGCACCACGCTAAAAATCCAAACAGGAGAGCTAATAAAGGGTACCATTCCTCCTATCTGATCCTTCCAACGCACATAAGATATCAGACCCAGGGACAGTGGGGTGAAAAGGGCTCACAGCAGAAGGTATGTCCCCTATTAATTGTCACCTTTTATTCTGATAGTAACACTCGAGGAGACGAAGTTGTTGAACATATAACTATTAAAGGAACACGACTGACAGCTTCAACGGAAGGGGAAAATCAGGGTGATAGCCTGAAACATACATTTCCTAACAGCCCACAATGGGTCCATACATTAGAAACAATTTCTGTTTTCAGTTTTATTTCCTCCTGGCATAACTAAAATCCATCATTTTGTTACTCTGGGTATAAAGTTGCTCGGCTCCATTAATTGCTCCAAATTTTCAGGCTTTAAAGGGTGGGTCTCCCATGCCAACATTCCATGATGGGACGAATGGGTTTGGGAATTTCCCTATCCACGTTTTCCTTCCATACACTTGAGAGGCTGAATGCAACTATGCTTGCCCGTTGATGTGTCAAGCACCAGACACGCTACGATAGTGTGGATGTTTCCCCAACAAGGCTTGAGGTTTGGGTTTGAAGGGGCCCATTCTTCAGGAATTGTAGGAGAGGACAGGAAAATAGGCCACACTTCCCCATGTGTGACAGTCCTAAGCTCTTCTCTTCCCTGATTCTGTGGAAATCACACACAAAGTTCTGGGCTTTCTGGAAAGCATGGCAGTCAAGAATCTGCCTCCCTTTGCCATCGCTCAGCAGTTTGGAGCCCTTTGTAAACCCTAGCACCCCCGTCTGATTTCAGCTGTTTACCAGAAGTGGGGCCATTTACTTCTGTCTCTGGACACGTTTGTTACGTCAGGTAACAAGAAATATGGTCACGGCGCTGTCGTGGAGACACAAGACACCCCAAGACTTGAACGTGAAAAAGCCTTCAGTCACGTTTTATTGGGAAGCTGTTTTTCCCCCTCGACGTTGATGGATTCCACTTCACAGAAATGCCATTGTCCGTTTGTTGTTAGGAGCTCCTGGACCTCAGCTGGAAAAACTCAGTTCAGTGATGTTTCTCTTTCGCGCTCCTCCTGGCAAAGTGTGACACGAAACATAGATCTGCTTACTACGATGGGATCACTCTCGGACTTGGGGAAAGAAGGGTTTTCAAGAGCAAAACCTAGAGTGACAAGGGAAAAAATTGCTGGGCAAGCATTCAGTAGAATCTGGTTTTTACACCCGCACTCGCTGGATATGCTTTACTTCTTCTTAAACCAGGAATCTCAGCACTGCCGAGATTTGGGGTAGGATGATTCGTCGTTGCAGGAGCTCACCTGTGCATCATCGGTCTTGAGCAGCATCCCTGGGATCTGCCCACTAGAAGCACCCTACACTCCATCACCTTTGAGTCAACAGAAGTATCTCCAGACACCCTTCCTGGGAAGCAAAGGCGTCTTTCGTTCTCTTAAGTGTTCCTTTCCTTATCTGTAAGGTGCAATTCAACAGAGCGGAGAGCTGCTGTTGGTTTAAGGGGATGCCTCTGACAGGGTAATCTGCCACGTGAATGGAACGTGCTATTATCTAATACACATGTTTAGGTATTCACACATTGAATTGGAGAGATCTCCATGTGGAACAGATTGAGCAGGTCTCGGCCGACAGAACCGGATGAAGGGGTTTAGGAGAAATTATTCCTCTTTGCAACAACAGCAAAATCAAGAGTGAAGAATGTCCAGACCCAGGAATGGTTTAAACCCCCACGTAACCAGTCATAGAAAGGATTTAAGTGCCAAATGGTGACCGGATCCATGAGGTTTGTTCCGACTTTGGAGCTCTTTGAAGATAAAATCACAGTGGGATTAATACTCTGCAATAATGAAGGAGCTTATTAATGTCCAGTGGTTAGAATAAATGAGTTCCCCTTGAAAGTTACCAAGTTACCTAGAGAATTATATGCTCTTCTGGAGACAGAATTCTCCACCTCTAAGAAGCATGCAGGAGGTCAGCATGGCTATGGAACAGACAACTGAAGAGAAAGCTTGGCTAAGATGTTCACAGCAAGGACAAAACCTGGGGCGCTTAGGTGGCTCAGTAGGTTGAGTGTCTGAGTCTTGATTTTGGCTCCGGTCATGATCTCAAGGTCATGGGATGGAGCTCTGTGTCAAGCTCTGCACGGAGAGTATAGCCTGTTTGGGATTCTTTCCCTCCCTCTCCCTTTGCCCCTCCCCCACTTACTCTCTCTCTAAAAAAATCTTAAACCCCCCCTACTATTTGATATAGCTAAATGGACAAAAGAAATGTGAAGCCAAGTCCACACACAGCAGGAGTTAAGTGCAATTTCTGCTCTGGAGGAAACTTCCAGTACACTGACTCTAGATCTGTTTGGCTGGGATCTATAGCTTCTGACCTTCTTATGAAACTTGAGAAGTTAGAAAGCTCTTCTGGCGGGCTCTAGAGTCATTCATTTTTTTTTAAAATAATATGAATTTCAAAAAAAAATCTACATGCAAGAAGAGGTGCTTTGAACTCAATTCCGTTCTTTTATTATTTCTTAACACAACAAGAGGAAAATGGCGGAATACAACTGTCAGATGTGCTAGTTTCCCTGCACAAGGCACATCTGCGCAATGCCAGGCAAATGCTTACCAAGGAATCAGAGGCATGAACAAAATGAGTTAAGAGAAAAGATGCAAAGAGTTTCAGATGAGTATCTCGTTTCTCAAAGCGAGGATTTAAGAATAACAAAACCAGGGGTGCTGCATTGGAAAATTAAGGGCACGGAAGGCAAGGCAATCAACTGGGCAAAGGAGATGGGGAATTGGGGTTTTCTTAACTCTCCTAAGTGGTATATTCGCACAGAAAATTCAAGGGTTTGGAGCAATGTTGGAACACCTTGACACTTAAAATAATTTTTTCCCCTTCATTTGAATCCCGTGTTAGGTCTCTCCGGAAAGATTTACTTCCCTTGAGGCAGCGTCTATGGTTGAGGCACATTTGGCTGCACATTTGCAGACAACTCTAGTTTCTTTTGATTGGCCGCGCCGGAGAAGAAAAAGAATTATTATTTTAGGAGACTGTAGGGTCTGGTCCTTTAAATTTTTGGCAGATACGGAAAACTTCCATGAGATGGGAGACATTTTCCTCTTGGGTTTACAACTGTAATAAAAGGTTGCTGACAGACTAATTATAAATGTTTTATATATTTCGTGCATATGTGCTTCTCTCTAAACCAATTTAATTCCCATTAATGCTAATCTTGTTAATGCCCACTCAGAGAGGAAAGGAATACTCTTAATAAACTATTGATTTATTTGAGCTATTTAAAGGGAGGGGGAGGAGAGAAATAGATGGGGAGAAGAAAAAAAACCTGCCATTTTACCCACATCTGTGTTTCTTAGAATATTTCCCAAACATTAATGAATATTCGGTTATCCCTGGTATGAACAGGAAGCAGGGGGAGAAAGAAAGTGACGGTGACAGTCTCCGACCCGTGAAAAATAATGACATTTATTTGTTTTTTCTTAGTATTAGCTCCAAGATTAGAAATGACACATGACAAAGAGAAGCAGGTTTTCTTTGTTAAAAAAAGAGGTAACAAAAAAGGAGGTTCATACTCATAAGCTCTTGCTGAAGTGGGTTTTTCTTTAAAAAAAAAAAAAAAAAAAGGACAGTGAAGACCACACATAGGTAACTTATGCTCCTACCATTTTTTTCCTGTTCCTAGTGTGAGTGTCCGTCTGGTTCTCCAGACACAGATTCAGTAATTTCTCTCAACCTCAACAAAACCAAGATTTCTAGATCTCAGGGTACTTCAACAAGCTAAGACTGGCCCTTAAAAGACGTTATGTCCACGTCTGAGCGGTGTCCTCGAACACGGGTGACTCCTTGTGACTTAGCGTGTCACAAAGCTAGCCTGGAACTTCAGAAGGCGACAGGAAACCCTCGCTGTCCCATCTCCGATCGTCCTCAGACTAGCTAACCGTCTCTAAAAGGATACATGCCTCACTTCCAGTTCTCTCTGGAACAAGTGGCAGGATACAGGGAACAGGTAGAAGATGGGGTTTTGCCCAAGGTCCACCATCTGGCCTTACGAGAAGTCATTTAACGTCCCTGAGACTCAGTCGCCTTCTCTGTAAAAAGGGAATCATAATTTTTATGTGCTATGCGCTTACCCCACCTTTGGATAAGGACGGGAAAAGGTGCTTTATTCAAAAGTTCTATGGTAACTGGGAAGCGGTGTACAAATATGGGAGTATTATTAACTGGGAAACGCTTTTTGAAAAGTGGTGCAAGAAAAAAAAAGTGACAAGGGAGGAAATAGAAGCAGAGATCATTTTATCTGGGACCCGTGGAAAGACAGACAAGAGACAGAGAGGCAGAGACAGACACCGAGATCGATCGATTTACTCTCAGGATTTCCCTCAATGGCCACCAACGCTCATGGTTTATAACTGTGTATAGAACACATAAAATAAAAGTAGTAAACTGAAAGTATTTAGACCAGTGAGGTTTTCCTTTTTTGCTGGTCCAAATGTCAGCACGTGGAAGGCGAGACGCGGGCGGAGGCCAGAACACTCTCTTTAACATTCACTGGGGGAAAAAAAATACGGAAACAAATACTTTCAGCACAAATATTAAACTGCCTTTTCCCTACCGAGTGGTAAAAAAATATATTATATTTTGATATTTTTCTTTTTCTTTTTAAATTATACTGTTATCCATCCCAGCCGAAGTCCTGGCCGGTCATCTGGTAGAACTTCAAGTTGAAGGGCCGGTAGAACTCGCGCAGCAGGCGCACCACCTCGCGGTCGATCTCCGGGTGGGTCCTGCCCTTGGTCTTGCCCAGGCAGTGGGGCTTGCTGCTGCCCTCGGCTTTCTTGAGGCAGGGGAAGCCCTTGGTCTTGTTGAAGTAGAAGTGCTTGTCGGTGATGATCCTCTTGAGGCCCAGGAAGTCCTGCACGCGGCCCAGCTCGCCGGCCGGGTCGCTGATGAGCCGCTCCCCGCTCACGAAGAGCATCTGGCCGATGGGAAAGTGGCGCAGCCAGTGCTCCAGGTGCTTGGCGTAGATGCCGATCTGGATGGCGCTCCACGACGTGTCGATGAGGCCCGTCGTGCGGTTCTTGAACGTCAGGCTCTCGAAGGTGGGGATGTCGGGCCGCTTGGACAGCGTCTGCGTGTAGTCCGAGATGGCCCGGGTCACCGGGTCGCGCACCACCACGATGAGCTTGGTGTCCTTGGACATGGCCGAGATGCGCGCGGGCGCCTCGCGGGTCACGAAGTAGCTGGGCGTCTTCTCCATGGTGATCTGCCCGTCCAGGGTCCTCGGCATCAGGTCCCTGGGGAAAGCAAAAGGTCACGTGAGAGCCTAAAAAAGGAGCGACCTCCCCAGCTGTACAGAGAGAGCGCATTCCGAGGAGGGACGCGTCCTGTAGACTCGGGAGCCAGGGTGCCGGAGCTCAGGGCTGACTCTCCCACTTCCTAGATGGAGAGGTTGATCGAATACTGTGCCTCGAGGGAAACAACAACATTATGGATCTCATACAGCGTTAGTGATGCTTAAGGGGGTTAATATATCTCAATACCTTAGAAGAGTGGCACAGAATAAGAGCTATGCAATTTAGTATTATTATTAAAAAAAGTTAACGTTTATTTATTTTTGAGAGAGAGATTGAGAGGGAGAGAGAGGGAGCATGAGCAGGGGAGGGGCAGAGAGAGAGAGAGAGAGGGAGACACAGAGTCCAAAGCAGGCTCCAGGCTCTTAGCTGTCAGCACAGAGCCCGACTTGGGGCTTGAACTCAGAACCGGGAGATCATGACCTGTGCCGAAGTCAGACGCTTGACGGACTGAGCCACCTAGATGTCCCTTATTATTACTATTATTATTATTATTATTAGCCCACGATGCTGTAAGAAAATAACCCTGATCAAATTCTTCAGGCAAATTAGACATAATAAACACATGACTACTATGAGATGGTATTAAAATACCCTGAACACTTTCTGTAGTTTTCTTATAAACAAAGCAATTAGATTTAACCTAATGCCCCTGCATAGTACACAGCATACTTCCCTTTAGAATTTCTGAATGTTCCTGTAACAGACAAGACTTATTAAACTTAATCTAATAATTTGAAAAGGTGTCACTCCAACAGTCTACATCCATTGGCTCGATTATGGCATTATTATCATGTTATATTTTCACGACAACAAAGTGAATTCTGGCTCTCTGTTCAGAACATTCTTGATTCTTGTCTGCTCACTTTTCCTGATGAACGTTAGCATCACTTGGCCACGCTGAAAGAAAAATATGCCACTGGAGTCTTGATGGAGCAGACATTGCTATCCAGTTCAAGCACGTGGTCTTACCGGGAACTGATGGGTTTCAGGACCAGTCAAAAAGTGTGAGTAGGAGAGGGGCACCTGGTGGCTCAGTCGATTAAGCATCCTACTGTTGACTGCAACTCAAGTCATGGTGTCACAGGTTGTGGGATCGAGCCCCAGGCCGAGCTGACAGTGCAGAGCCTGCTTGGGATTCTCTCTCCCCCCTTCTCTCTGCACCTCCCCCACTCATTCTTTCTCTCTCTCTCTCAAAATAAATAAATAAACAGGGGCGCCTGGGTGGCTCAGTCAGTTACGTGTCTGACTTCAGCTCAGGTCATGATCTCACAGTTCATGAGTTTGAGCCCCGTGTTGGGCTCTGTGCTGACAGCTCGGAGCCTGGAACCTACTTCGGATTCTGTGTCTCCCTCTCTCTCTCTCTCTGCCCCTCCCCTCCTTGCTCTCTGTCTCTCGAAAATAAATAAAAGTTAAAAAAATTAAAAATAAACAAATAAACATGTTTTTAAAGTGTGAGGAGAGTTAACCTATTTATTCTTCCATTTTAAACGTACTACTTACCATTAAACCCCCCATCTGATATAAAAGCACTGTCTCCCTAATTACAAGTTTTGTAAGAAATAGCTGTTGCACAAATCATTACTAGAACAAATGTATTTTGGAGATTTATTTCAATGACTAAATTTGTTCTTTGATCCGTCATAAGAAGAATCGAACTTCTATATGTTCTTACACTGGATTCACTTTTATTCGTGGAATACAGACCGTTTCTGATCTATTTTTCTTTTAATATAGACCTGGATTTGGCTCATCGTGATTTTCTTTTGGATTTTCATTCATATTCATTATGAGCTGTTCCGGTCATTTTTCTCTTGATCAATAGCTTAATCAATGTTAGAATATGAAATATTACACAAATGAGTTGAGCAATGTTTTGTACTTTTCCATATCCTAGAGAAGTTTAAGTAGAAAATAGTTTTCTGTTCTTTAAATTTGGGGGGCATTACCTACAAAGCCATCTAATACTGGTTCTTGTGGGAGGCAGGATAGGAAAGAAACTAGAATTTTCTTTTTTTTTTTTAACGTTTATTTATTTTTGAGACACAGAGAGAGAGAGCATGAACAGGGGAGGGTCAGAGAAAGAGGGAGACACAGAATCCGAAACAGGCTCCAGGCTCCGAGCCGTCGGCACAGAGCCCGACGCGGGGCTCGAACCCACGGACCGCGAGATCGTGACCTGAGCCGAAGTCGGACACTTACCGACTGAGCCACCCAGGCGCCCCAGAAACTAGAATTTTCAAAAACCTTTTCAGTTTTACTTACTTATTTTTTGTAAATACTCTGTCTTGTGTCAATTTTGGCAATTAAGATGTTTCTAAGTCACCCAGCCTTACATCCCAGTCTTGACCGTAATTTTACAGTGTCCCATAATTTCGTGTTTTCTGCCTTTCTTTCTGCTTTCTAGATTCGTTTATCTTTTTAAATTCATTTATTTGCATTTTAGCTTTTTTAATGCTCCCTTTTGTCTTTTTCTTTTTCTGCTCTGTTGTTCTTCAAATTCATTTCGCAGGATGCTTCATTTATCTTCAATCTCTCTTCTCCAGTAATAAAATCATTTTGAGACCATTATTTCCCCTTGAGAAATTTGGTCAAGTTTCACGTTTTCACACACTGTTGTCATTTTCATAAATATGTTAATTGTGTTTTATACTTTTTATTTCCTTTTTAATCCAGGTATTATCTGCGATTGCTTTTTACTTTTATTTCTAAAGGTGGGTTTACTATATTTTCCCCTTAATTTGGTTATGCGTTTCTAGTTTGCCTCTGGAGTAAAATAATGCTAATGTTGTATTAAGAAAAATTTCAAACACACCCCGAAGTAGAGAGAAAGGTAATGCAAATCTCACGTACCTTACCTCCAACATCAAAAAAAAAAAAAACCCAAAAAAACTAGTGGCTAATTTCACGTCATTCATAACACCCTCCATTTCTACTCCCTCCCTCCACAAATGAATTACCCGAAAGTCTGTCTCAGATGTCGTATCAACTGGTTCATAAACATTCTGGTTCCCCAACAGCTGTTGGCAAGGATGTGGAGAAAGGGGGATCCTCACACACTATTGGTGGGCACGCAAACTGGTGTAGCCACTTTGGAAAACAATAGGGAGGCTCCTCAAAAAATAGAGCTACCCATGACCCAGCAATTGCACTACTAGGTATTTATCCAAAGAATAGAAGAATACTAATTCAAAGGGATACATGCACCCCAATGTTTATAGCAACACTACCTACAATAGGCAAACTATGGAAACAGCCCAAGTGTCCATCGATGGATGAATGGATAAAGAAGATGTGGTATATATACAACAGAATATTACTCAGCCATCAAAAAAGAATAAAATCTTGCCATTTGCAATGACATGGATGGAGCTGGAGAGTATTATGCTAAGTGAAATAAGCCAGTCAGAGAAAGACAAACACCATATGATTTCACTCATATGTGGAATTTAAGAACTAAAACAAATGAGAAAAGAAAAAAAAAAAAGAGAGAGAGAGAGAAGCAAACCAAGAAACAGACTCTTCTTAACTGTGGAAAACAAATTGATGGTAACGAGAGGGGGGATGGGTAAAATGGGCGATGAGGATTAAGGAGGGCACTTACGATGAGCACCCGGTGATGTATGGAATTCCTGAATCGCTATATTGTACACCTGAAACTAGCATTATCACACTGTATGTTAACTAACTGGAGTTTACATGAAAACTTAAAAAAAACAACAACAATTCTGCTTCCTCGTGGCAGATTCCTCAATATTTGTGGCAATAAGCCACCGACGTTGGGTTAGTTTGGTAATGCTGGGTATTCTCAGATTCTTGCGGTCTTGGCTACTTCAGTCAGTTTATCTTCACTTTCTTCCTTGGAGAAGGACTTGATAAGTAGATATCTGATTTCTGTTGCTTTTTGTTGTTTTAAGAAATCTGCAATTCTTTCTGCAAAAGAACCTTTCACGTTACCCATCCTCTCCCACTCCTTAAATACGCCTTCTGGTCGGGGTTAAGATTCAGCAAAGACCAGAGTTCAGTGTTGCCATGAGGAAGACACAGATTGCGGTCACTGCCTTATGCAGCACTGGTGTCTCTGTGTGACCTCCATTCACGGACTCGTCACGGTGACGCTCCCCACAGAGATCTGACAAACTGGCTAGGCCAATCCCCTTTGGAAGCTTAGGTTACGCTTTTCCAAGATGAGCCAGGAGATCCATCCAGATACTGTTGGCATAAATCAGTGAAGGAAATTTGATCACCTGTGTGAAAAGGTCCGGGGTAGCAAAAGCAAACATTCAATGTCAGTGACGTGATAAGAAAAAGGATTGGCTGATGAAAAAAAAAAAAAAGGACACATTCTTGCCTCCTTTCCTATGATCTCGGACTTTCAAACTACTCTACCTCCTTTTTTGGCCAGTAAAATAGAGAAAACAGAGTTCGCACAGAAGCTACTGGTTGGTGATCTCAATCCGCCCCCCCTCCTGTCTCTGGAGAATACAGATTCCCCAGCAGCCTTTCAGCAGAGATTACGGCTACAGATTGTGCTGCACCAGAGGAAACCCGGCTAACGTCCCTGAAAAAAGAAACCATATTTCAAATGATCTCAACAGAGAAGGGGAAAGAGCTATCCAAGATAGGCGTTTAAAAGAGGAAACAGCTCAAATGGGATTTCAGAAGAAAAACACATTCGTTACTGTCATCCACAGGATGAAGAAACGGACTGGTTTTAACAGGGCGGGTGGGGATGGGGAGTCCGAGTTAACTGGAAGCTGCCTGCAGGCTACTTTCTTCAGAAACCAAGTAATCATCGTCTACGCAGATCCTTAACCAAGCTGACGCCATAAAAGGACTCGCGACAGGATTCGCTGAAGAGGAATCTCCTTTTTAATTTCTTTATTCCTTTCCACACTGCAAGTTGAACTGTCACGTTCAAACTCGAGCTCATCTATCACAGGAAAGGAAATGCACGTGTAATTTGGAATATCTTATTTCAAACTGTTGAGGACAACTTGCAAACCAACCTTCCTTATTGAGTGAGGCATAGACTGGGACCCTACGCCATGCCAGGACTTGGGCCCCGAATGGGCAGGGAGAAAGCCATCCCGGTATCATGAAAGTTTTGAAGAAACACCAGACAGGCTAAAGGAGAAGAAAGGTGTGTGCAGTAAGACGCATGAAGTTTCCCTAAAAACAGAACGAGTAGGGGTGGGGAGTGAGAAATTCAATTGGTAGATAGGAGGGGTACGTCCTATGAGGCCTCAATTCCCAGCTATGTACCCTATCCCAACTTCACCTCTCAACAGCGACACAGATTTAGAGACAGTGGTAGCAGGTATGGAGATAGGGAAATGGAATTTAGCCCAGAATTTCAAGGGGCGCCTGGGTGGCTCAGTCCGTTGAGGTCATGATCTCACAGTTTGTGGGTTCGACCCCGCGTCGGGCTGTGTGCCGACAGCTCAGAGCCTGGAGGCTGCTTCCGATTCTGTGTCTCCCTCTCTCTCGCTGCCTCCCCCTCCCTGCTCATGCTCTGTCTCTCCCGGTCTCAAATAAAAAACATTCAAAAAATTTTTTAGAATTTTGAGGAAACATTAGATAAGCTTGTTCCCCCCCACCCTGAGGAAGCCAAGGGTAAGAGGTTATCTCACAAGCAAATGAAGGATTATTACAAAGTGGATGGCACCAACAGGGACACAGCAGGAATCACAGCGGCCAAAAAGCGAAAGCAACCAAGTGACCATCGGCGGATGAATGGATACACAAAACAGGCTCCATACGCACAATGGAATATGCTTCAGCCTTAAAAAGCAAGGGGAGTCTGACATGTGCTCCAACAAAGGACGAACCTTGACGACATTATGGTCTGAAAAATAAGCCAGTCACAGAAGGACTGTGACTCTATGTATGTGAGGTCTCTACAGCCATCATGTTCATAGGAACAGAAAGTCGAATGGTTGTTCCCACGGGCTGTGGGGGCGGAGGGGAGGGCTGTTTAACCATACATAGTTTTAATTTTGTGAGATGGAAAGAGTTCTGGGGAATGATTGCTCCACGATGTAAATGCACTCAACCCTACCGAACTGGTCACTTAAGAGCGGTTAAGATGGCAAATACTACGTTCTGTCGATTGTATCATGTTGTCATTCATTAAAGAAAAAAAACACAACGCACCAAGAAGACAAGGGCTCCAATTGCATCCACAGAATTTAATCAGACAGAAGAGCCTTTCTGGTTTTGCAGATCATGAAGCATTCAGCACAAGGTACTGAGAGAGGCTGTGGTTTTCGCTCTCCTCTTGCTAGACCAAAGGGGAATATAAGAATTTATGTCGTATCTGGAGCTGTCTGGTTAAGAAATGAGGTTTTTGGCCTGCTTCTTGCCCACTGCTGGCTGGGTGACTGTGAGTGAGTCATTCAACCTCTCTAATCTCCGCTTACTCACCTCACCCGAAAAAATCAAGCCAAAGGGCTCAGAAATCTGGACCCTAAGCAGTATTGACACGACCATTATAGCAAGGGACATACCAATAATTGTTCTCAAGAAGGGGATGCCTGGTGTTTAGAATTTCCAGCTTCCAGGAAAACCCCATCCAGTCCAGATCACAAGGGTCCAGAGAAGATCAGAGACCACCTGACATGTTCCCGGGACATCTGCACACCTGTCCACTAGAGGCCCTGTATGTATGATGTTCAGACAAGGACAGTGCCTGGTTTGAAAGCTACAGCCTGGCAAAGCCAAGTTATTTGGAAGGACTGGCCTGTTCCGGTGGAAGAGAGGTGAGCTCAGTTCTTCAACTCCTTCCCATGCCATGTGGCACACCTGTCCCCAGAAGGAAACTGTTTGGGAACACTTCCATGTGCCTCGGGATGTTGTGCTACCCAGATGCCCTAGGATTTCACTTTGGATCTGATCAGTCTCACTGGGATCAATCTCTATGGGCCTCCAGTTATATTTGAGCAGTTTTCCAGATGTCTGTGGTACAGGAAATGGCCAAGTAGGAACCATAATACACCTGCTAAATAGCCTGTTCTTTTTTACCTAAGCCCTAAGTCAACTGAGTACTTTGTGATAGGAGTACTCAGGTGACCCAGAAGACTTTTCCTTCTGCCACACTGCTGAACAGATAGATCTGCCTCCGTGTCCAGTGACAGTCCCAGAGACAAGGCCACCCGCCACTCTAGTGCTGTGTGCACCACCATCACCTGGCACGGTCAAGGGCACCACCAAGAGGTAGCCCTTGATGGCGCTCAACAACACATATTCATCGCGCGTGTAATACATTCAAGAAAGTATAAAAGAGAACCGACCTCATCATGTGCTTCACCCTTTGTATTCATTTGGGTCATTTCCTCTGAATTCACACTGACCTCATATTGCCTTCCTGCTGGAACTGCTGCTGGCCCTCTCCAGAGGCACTTCTTCCTTAAAAAATGACCCTCCCTCATTGTTATTTTTAGTTTGGTTAACCCGTTATTCACATGGAAAAATAAATCTTGGTCTCTCCCCACAGAGAGAAGTCAACTCCAGATGGCTGGTACACATAAACACGAATGACAAAAATAATAAAAACTTTTGTAAGGAAACCTAGGAGAGCATCTTAATGATTGAGGGGGGCAAGTATTTCTGAAGTGTCTTAAAAGAATAACCACAAAGAATGATGAATTGGACTATATCAAAAATAGGAACTCCTGTTCATCAAACGGTTCCATTAAGAGAGTAAGGAGACAGGTGTTAAAAGAAGATATTTAAAATACATTTACCTGACAAAAGATTCATATCCGTAATACATGAAGAGTTCCTACACATCAACGAGTTAAAAAAAAACTAGACATCATAAAAGAAAAATGGGCAAATGTCTTGAACAGGCACTGATACAAAAATTAAAGTACCCAAATCGTCAATAAACATATGAAAAGGTACTGCACTTCATTAGTTATCAAGGAAATGCATATTAAAACACAGTAACACACACCCAACGTGGATGGCTAGAATAAAAACCACAGAGAATTCCAAATATGGGCAAAGATGTGCAACAACTGGCTCCCTGTTGGTCTGAGTATAAACTGGCACAAAGACTTTAGGAAACTATTTGGAACTATTCACCAAAGAAGAACATATGCATACCCTATGGCCCAGCAATTGTACTCCCAGGACCATATGCATAGAATACCCTATGTATGCATAGGTGGCTGGGTGGCTCAGTCGGTTGAGTGTCCAACTTTGGCTCTGGTCATGATCTCACAGTTCGTGAGTTCAAGCCCTGCATTGGGTTCTGTGCTGACAGGTCAGAGCCCAGAGCCTGCCTCAGATTCTGTGCCTCCCTCTCTCTCTGCCCCTCCCCTACTCATGCTCTGTCTCTATCTCTCTCAAAGGTGAATAAACATTTAAAAAAAATTAGAAATCATACATATGTTCATCAAAAGACATGATCATGAATATTCATAGTGAATCACAAGAGCCCCAAAGACAAGCTTCCCAAATATCCATCAAAAATAGAAGCATATATATGTATATATGTATGTATACATATATGTAAATTCATGTATGCATATGCATATACATGTGTGTATATATGTGTGTGTGTGTGTGTGTGTGTCGTTTTTGATGATGTAAATTGTAAATGAATCCCCAAAACACAATGTTATTAACAAACACAAGCCAGACACAAAATTGTCTATACTGAATGATTTCTCTTCTAAAAAGTTCAAAAACAGGCAAAATCCACATACAGTGTTAGACGTCAGGACAGTGGATGCCCTTGGGGGAGTGAGAGACTGGAACGGGGCACAAGGTGCCTCTGGAGAGATGGAAGTAACCCCCTCCTCCATAATGCAGGATTTGTGTCCTTTTCTGGATTCGGTTACATTGCGGTAAAACGTTTCCAACACTTATAAAAAAATAAATGGACCAATTCTCCCTAATTCTCCAAGAAAAACATGCCATTCAAAACAGTGTATTTGCTAAACCAACCACATCTCCAACTGGTGGAAATTCAGATCATAAAGGAAAAGGAGCTCAGCTCCCATACACGGGAAATCAGTGGTCCTCTCAATGACCTCTCCCCCCACCCTCGCCCAGATCAGTGATCAGAACAGGAGCCACCTAACCTCTGTCCCACATCCGGGCCACTGACTCTCATGGCTCTGTAAGCACGGCAGTGTTCACAGCATCAGGCATCACAGCGGATGTGTCTCTAGAGCGTCAACAGGGGTACAGAGATGATAAAGAATGCATTATGTTCGCAAAAACTGTTTAGCAATTGCTTTAAGCTTTACCCGGATCCAGGAGCGATAAGACAGCATCGTGCTCCCCAGTTTTTCTGACGAGCAGGCTGAGATTCAGAGAGCCTAAGTGGCAGACACAAGTTCCCATAGGCAGTACGGAAGGTGACGGATGGGTGCCCCAATGCCTAGTGCAAGCTCATGTCCACTGCATCGGATAAGAGGAAGTCAGCAGACAGAAGGAACGGGATGAGAATACACTGAAGATGGCTTGGATGGGCAAATCCGACAGGTGGAGAACGTGGGATCGTGAGACACCTGCCCAGAGGGTATCTGTGAAGACCCTGGGAGCCCCAAACTCTGAACTGAATGCAGATGAAGAAATGTGTCTGCACGCTGGGATGGACGAAGAAACAAAGTAGGTGGTTAGTTGGGGTAGGAGGCTCTGCTAACATGAGCTAAAGACCTGGACTGCAGGGGAGGGGTTGGGGGGAGGCTTATGCGGGAAAGGAAGAGGTCTTTTGATGAGCTGAAAAGCTGAATTATGATGGGAACAAAGCAGTTTTCAAAGAAGATCCCAAAGGCTTACACATGGAAAATGCCAGGAAATTTACTGAAACAAATCAACACCCCCCCCCGCCAAAAAAAGTTATTTTGAAGAAAGAAGTGGGCTCCCTTTTCCCCAAAAAAGGAAAAGAATATGTTTTTCTTTCAGTAGAGTTGAGGCTAATTTTTAAAGGTTAGGATTTCTGCCTAAGAATTCTAATGAGGACAAAGCATTATTGATTTTACAATAAAATATGGCCCGGATAGATCACCTACCTCCACGAGGACAACATAGTTTAATAGGAAACTCAAAACTGGGACTAGGAAAGCGAATCCACCTTGATTTTGCTGTTCCTAAAATGTGCGACCTTGAGCGAATCACATCAGTTCTCTGGGCCTCGACATCAAAACAACAGGTCACTGCTAGACCGGCTAGGAGACGAAGATTCACAGATAGGGCTTTGTGAAAAATAACAGACACAGGGCAGCCAAAAATTCAAAAGAAGGTATCTGAAGACAGAAGCCAATGAACACTTACTAAGCATTTACTGTAGGCAGACCCCGATCTGACGTGTATTTCTCGCATCTCCCGACAGCAGTGAAGAGCTAGAATTGTTGATATCATTTCCCAGTTGGAGATCAGTTCAGAGAGGGAATGGGACTTGTCCAAAGACACACGGTGATGAGTGAAAAGAGACAGAACATGAAAATCTTTGAACCTCCCCAGGCATGCCAGCAGCCTTAGCAAGACTCTTACAGTTGCCGTAACTGGCCACCTTCGATATTCTGTCAAAACGTATCAGCATGCCTGACGTTTCTTCCCTACTCATCACACCGCGAAAATGTTTCTGCTTGCAATCTTGCAAACAGGCAGGAAGAGTTAGAACGTGGTTTCCAAAGGCTTTCTTCCGAAAGGAAAGTCCTTGAGCTGTAACACACAGGTGATTTACCTTGAGGAGTCAATAAATCTGGCCCTGGCGCTCATGCTCACCATGAATTTTCTTACTCTGTACAACCGGTGTGTCTGCTTTTGGAAGCCTCTGGCAGCAGAAAATTCTAGGAAACACATGCTCTTTGCATGGCCTTGGCGTGAAGGTGGTTCCCAGGGGTCCCCGATGCCGTGAGCCTGGAGCAGGAAAGCTCCCAGCGCTGTCAGCCCGCCATCCCTCGGGCCAAGGTCCCAACACATCAGTATTTCTTTTCCAGCTGCTGTGATGTCGGACCCCCCTCCAAACGTGACTTGTAAGGCTGGAAATAAAACTCCCTTTAGCTGTTGTTTGAGTTGGCTTCTGTGGGAGAGGAAGACTTGTTTTTGAATCGGCTCCCACACTGACCGAATCAAGATATGGGATTTTTTTTTTAATGTTTATTTATTTTTGGGGAGAGACAGACCATGAGCAGGGGAGGGGGAGAGAGAGAGAGAGAGAGAGACAGAATCTGAAAGCAGGCTGCAGGCTCTGAGCTGTCAGCACAGAGCCCGACGCGGGGCTCGAACTCACGGACCGCAAGATCATGACCTGAGACGAAGTCAGACGCTCAACCGACTGAGCCACCCCAGGCGCCCCTAGACGTGTGATTCTAGTAACCAAACTGTGGTCGAGGTACGTCAACATCAATGCTAAAAAACCTGGCATACTTCCTAGGGCCACTGATAGCAGATTCCTTCTAAAACTGTGAACGACCAAGTAAAAAAAGAGAAAGGGTTCTTCACTCTCCCCAGGCTTGATGACAAAGGGAGAAAGCTCATTTAAAAGAACCGACTGGGGCACCTGCGTGAGTCAGTCCGGTTGTGCATCCGACTTCGGCTCAGGTCGTGATCTCACAAGCTCATGAGTTCGAGCCCCGAGTCGGGCTCTGTGCCGACAGCTCGGAGCCTGGAACCTGCTTCTGATTCGGTCTCTCTCTCTCCCTCTCTCTGCCCCTCCCCCACTCATGCTCTGTCTCTCTCTCCTTCAAAAATAAATAAACATAAACAAAACAAAACAAAACAAAAAAAAAAAACGACCAAACAGGGGCACCTGGGTGGCTCAGTGAGTTTGACACAGGTCAAGACCTCATGGTTTGTGAGTTCAAGCCCCACACCAGGTTCTGTGCTGTCAGCAGGGAGCCTGCTTGGGATCCTCTGTCCTCTCTCTCTGCCCCTGACCCGCTCATGCTTGCTCTCTCTCTCTCTAAAAAAAAATATATATATATATTAAAAAAATAAAAACCAAGCAAACAAAATACACGTTATGTTCCTTGGCACTCCAGGGGAAGAGAGAAAATTCAATGCTTCTTGGTTGATAATTGGGGCGGGGCGGGGGGGAGGGCTTCATGAAATGGCAGAAAATACATCTGTATCCAGGTCAGAGAGGAGGATAATCCTGAAAGGGAAGGAGCCGGAGTCATCCTAGATCATAAATTCAAGCACTAATCCTTTATGTCTGTGTAGGACCATGGGTTTCCCAAGCAATGACACAAATTATCTTATTCATCGACTCTTAGGAAATGCAGAAATAGACCACTTTTAAGGGGCGCCTGGGTGGCGCAGTCGGTTAAGCGTCCGACTTCAGCCAGGTCACGATCTCACGGTCCGTGAGTTCGAGCCCCGCGTCGGGCTCTGGGCTGATGGCTCAGAGCCTGGAGCCTGTTTCCGATTCTGTGTCTCCCTCTCTCTCTCTGCACCTCCCTCGTTCATGCTCTGTCTCTCTCTGTCCCAAAAATAAATAAAAACATTAAAAAAAAAATAAAAAAAAAAAAAGAAATAGACCACTTTTTTTTACAAGGCTTGTTGCCTCAACCCCCTGATTTTCTCCTTCCAAGTTTACTTCACTGGGGAATTTAGGCATTTGTAAGATTTAAAATATCATTTTTAACTCTGTATCCATGGGTCCCCAATTCTGTTCTTAAAAGGCGTCTGGCTCTTGGGAACTGACACACTTGTCCCAATGTTGTATGAAGATATCGAAGAATATCCAGGGTCACCTGCGGGGCTCAGTCCATTGAGCATCCGACTTTGGCTCAGGTCACGATCTCACGGTTCCTGGGTCATCAGGCTCTGAGAGCCTCACATCAGGCTCTGTGCTGACAGCTCGGGGCCTGGAGCCCGCTTTGGATTCTGTGTCTCCCTCTCTCTCTCCCCTTCCTCTGCTCGTGCTCTGTCTCTGTCTCTCTCAAAAATAAACATAAAATGAAATAAAATAAAATCAGAGTAGAAATAAGTCTTAAAGAATGATTCTACATTTAGTTACAATAAAGGACTATAAATAGCAAAAGTAAAGTATAATTAAATTAGTGAGTATCTCAAGGTTGTTATTTATAGACCCTTAGAAGTATGTGTGTGTGTGTGTGTGTGTGTGTGTGTGTGAGGGAGACAGAGAGAGAGAGAGAGAGAAAGAGGTTGGAAGAGAAGGAGACTGCTTATAGGGAGACAAAGAAGAGATGGAGAAAGTGAGAACAAAGAAGTCAAGAATGTTCTAGAAAAGGCTAGCGCTGAGTATTAGAATAGGAAGGATCTCAGAACGCCCGCTGATCCAGCCCCGTCATTTCAGGCGCAGAAAGGTCTGAAAAGTCAGCTGAAGAGAGACAAAGCTTAGCTTAGACTCTGGTCCACTGAGCCCCTCCGGTTCCCTCTCTTTCTGTAATAGGACATTCTTCTCTAATCCTAGAAATACCCTACGCACAGGGCTCGACCACCTTTACGTTTCAAGTCCCTGGAAGATAAAATCCCCCCCGTAGAGGGAAAATTCCCTTACAGTGCTTCTGAGGCAGAAAGTGACATTGAACGTGAGCCCTGATTACAAGAATTGGTTTTTCTTGGTCCTATCTGGTAGTTTACCCAGCGTTAGGAGATCAGCAATCTAGAAGGGGAATATGGGGTTGCTAACTGAAGTGGGGGCCGAGGGTGGGCACGTCTCCCGGCTCTGTGGCGGCTGCCCCCACAAAGCCCCATCAAGGCTTGTCTTGGCCTTGACAGGAGTTTTATAAATGATCCGTTTGAGAGCTGTGCTATCAGCTGTGTGCTACTGTGGACAGCTGCTTCGATGCAGAGCTCTCTCATAGCCTGGAATTATCAGCTCTTTGCATATGTGCTACTGGAGATAAGGAAAGAAACGTGTTTTCCTTGCCTGGAAATGGACAATCTAAGGACAGTGGGAAAGGTAACAGAGAGGTGCGGAGGGCAGGATGCAGAGAAACCAGAAGGAAGGTCCTTTGTTACATTTGTGCAATGTTTGCTTCTTTCCGTTGCTTTATTTTTTCCCTTCTGTTTGTTACAATCCGGACACAGAGTAGGTGCTAAGTCAATGTGTCTCTCTTCAATTTTTTTTTTAAAGTTTATTTATTTCAGGGACAGAGACAGAGCACAAGCAGGGGAGGGGCAGGGAGAGCCAGACAGAGAATCTGAAGCAGGCTGCAGGCTCCGAGCTGTCAGCACAGAGCCGGACGTGGGGCTCGAACTCACGAACCACGAGATCATGACCTGAAGCCAAAGTTGGACACTTAACCGACTGAGCCACCCAGGCACCTCTCAATGTGTCTTTTAAGTTTCCAACAGGAAAAGCGACACTGCGGTTTTGCAGGATCTGGGGGATTAGGACTGCCTGGAGGTTCTTACTAAAATTGCCAGCAGGTGACCCCTGCCACCGGCTTTTGGTTTTGAACAGTAGAAAAGGATACACAGTCTGTCCCATGCACAGAATGTCACCCGTATGCTATAAAGAAAACCTCCAAAGTCATGACATCATCTTGAAACGAAGCACGCAGACAAAATAAACTTTGGGAAAGCCATCAACGAGTGTCCATTAGACACAGTCGGTCGATGTGGCTGTCCCACACGCCATTCTGAAGGGGAAAGCCATCATCGCTCCTCCAGGGACCCCGGGGAACGGCATCAGCGGTGCCCTTCGACAAGAAACAGCCCTGCTCAGAGCCCTCCCCTCGCCCCAAATTCAGAAAGTCCTCGCTGCACACATACACATTTATTAGCCTATCGACACAACCTATTACCATAGACATCCACTCTCACGACTAACGCTGCTCAGGTCCCAGAAGCTTCCACAAGTCTCCCCCCGTGGCTTCAAAGCAAACGGCTGAATGCCGACAACTGACACAGGTCTGGGCTTCTGCTGACGCGGACACGAAAGTGGACACAGATCTGGTTCCGGGAAGGTCTGAGGGAGGGAAGCAGTTCGCGGCGAGAAGAGACAAGTCGCTTATCAAATAGTGCTGATCAGAGAGCACGCAGTACCTACTGGGTACGAAAGTAGCAGTTGCACCAGCTCGGCTAGTGATGCTGAGCGTTCATCTCCTGGCTTCACCTCTTCTTCCAATTCACGGCCCCAGAGGTGCTCACAGGCCAGCCCTGTGCTCACAACAGGTGCACTGGGAGGTGGAGGGACGTTCCGCCTCACAAAGCGAATGGTGCTACTCAAAACCTCGTGAATACGTAGGGTCCAGGGGAAACAGGCAAAGCAGGACACGGAAGTCTTTGCCTGGGCAGCCCGGTGGATGCTGAAAGCCAGGCTTTGGAGCGGTTCTAATTTTATGGAAATGTTTCATAATGTGCAATCCCCGTTTTTAAAAATGAAGCGTTAAGGAAGACGTTTGTTGGGATGAGCACTGGGCGTTACGCACAGGGGATGAACCAATGGATTCTAACTCCTGAAATCATTATTGCACTGTAAGGTAACTAACTTGGCTGTAAATTAAAAACAAAACATCAGGGCGCCTGGGTGGCTCAGTCGGTTAAGCGTCTGACTCCTGGTTTCGGCTCAGGCTGTGATCTCACGGCTTCATGAGTTCAAGTCCCACGTCAGGCTCTGCGCCGACAGCACGGGACCTGTTTGGGATTCCCTCTCTGCCCCTCCTCCGCTCATGCTGTCTCTCTCAAAAATAAATAAGTTTTTTCAATTAAAAAAGGAACTTTAGGATTTTTTTCTTTCAAATTTTGATACGTACTCATTATAACCGGTATTTTACCTTTGGATTTTGATAGCTAACTTAGAATCCTCTAGAAGAAAAGTCACTTATGAAAACTAAGGAAAATCATTTTAATTTTTACATCAACTCTAATTTACGGTTTCGATCAAAAGATGCCCAAATGTGCACATTTGCTCTTTCAAAATCTCTCAAAGGGTTGCCAAACTATGGCCCACTGGTCAAATCCGGCTGTTTTTGTGGTAAAGTCTTATGGAAACACAGCCATGACCATTTTGCAGATGACAGCAGAGCTGGGAGCAGTTGTGACAGAGCCCATATGCCCATCAAGTCTAAAATCCTATCTTAGGGGCACCTGGTTGGCTCAGTTGGTTAAGCGACTGACTTCGGCTCAGGTCATGATCTCTCGGTTTGTGAGTTCGAGCCCCAAGTTGGGCTCTGCGCTGACAGCTCAGAGCCTGGAGCCTGCTTTGGACTCTGTCTCTCTCTCTCTCTCTCTCTCTCTCTCTCTCTCTCAGCCCCTCCCTTGCTCACACTCTGCCTCTGTCTCTCCAAAATAAATAAATTTAAAACATTTAAAATAAAATAATATACTATCTGGGCCCTTTCAAAAACACACGTTTGCCAATCCGTGCTTTGGATAGTTTTTGTCAATAGGACAAACTTAGTAACAGAATTAGCATCTGCCTGAAATTAAGCATAAAAAACGGAAGATACTGCCGAAGTATAGACGAGCTCATGATTTGTGTGTGTCCTAATTTTATGACTCGTCTAAGCTTTGATGACTCATCAACAGAATACCCAGCTGAGCAACAGAATGACATCTACTTATCTCTGGCATTTGACCAATACTTTCAGACATGTAAAAAAAAAAAAAAACCAAAAACAAAAAAACCAATAGATTTCAACATACTTTTCTGTTCCGTTGTTAGGAAGGAATATCCCTAAACAGAGGAGAAGAGAATATATGTCATTTAACAGTTTATTAGCTTGATTTAGGACTTTTTAACCATTCAGACCGATGGGATACGGGACCTCCACTTGCGTTTGTGTTCAGGGACCGGACGGCGTGGATGTCGGGGCTGAGGGAAGTCACGGGGCTTAGAAATGTCATCCTAAAAAAGAAGCAGGCACACAAAGGAGGCTCTGGTTCCAATCAAGCCCGAGGGCCCTCAGGAGCTGGACTTTCCAAATGAGAGATGTCACAGACATGCTCTCACAATATCTGAGTGATTGCACAGGGGAAGAAAAAGTCATAGGATCTAGGGTGAGACCATCCAGAAAACACCTGCATTCCAAATGTACGTTGTTTTAACATTTTTAAGTTTTATTTATTTATTTTGAGAGAGCGAGAGAGCGAGCACAAGCAGGGGAGGGGCAGAGAGAGAGGGAGAGAGAGAGAATCCCAAGCAGGTCCCCCTGCTGTCAACACAGAGCCTGATGCGGGGCTTGAACTCACAAACTGAGCCAAAACCAAGACTCAGGTGCTTCAGCGACTGAGCCACCGAGGCGCCCCTACTCTGAAATCTTTACTAATTAGAATAGCAGGTCAACAGTGGAAAAGGGAGAACAATACAATAGTAACTATTGAAGTCTGAAGTTTAACAAATAAGAAACAAAGACAACGGAAGGGGTACGTTGTCTTTTGTCTCCAGAACATTAGCAGATCAGACTTACAGATTTTTAATAATTATCGCGATTTCCACCTACTAATATTCCAAGGAATGTTCTACAGAGTTCTGGGGCCAAAACACCTTTCCATGAGTGAGTGATAGGACTCTTTCATGGAATTTTGGAATACGTGGAGGGTTTTGTTTTCTTTGGTCTCTTACACCAGACAAATGCCAGTAAAGAGAAGGAGATCTTCCAGCTTCCGACCAACAGAACTGTGACAGACCTTAGGGCATAGAATTCTGGCAACAGTGAGAGAAATCTGGAACCCCTATTTATAGACAGACCCTTGGGAAGGGGGCCACAGGGAAACACCGGGCTGGGGTGGGAAGGATCACAACAGGCAGGAGGTTGGAGGAAGGATGCTTTACGTTTAAAGCCATGAGTATATTTTTAATATAAAAAATGAAATAAAAGTTGCACATGTCAAAAAGCTACACCATAGAAATAGGAGAAAAATCAGAGAAGCATACAATCCTAAAAAGGAGAAGTACCCACCACCCATCACTCAGATGCAGCATTTTAAAATATATCCGTCTAGACTATGCATTTCTTCATAACTGATTTGCAAAATGAAATCATTTTGTGCATATGTCATTCTACACAGCTTTTTAAAAGCACTAGGGATAAACAGAAAACATCACTCCTGGTATGAACTACGCGTCAACTTCATTTTAAATGACTGTGCAGTATCCCATTGTACGAATCGCCATAAAGTGTTTGCTGAATCCCTTATCGTTGGGCACTTAGGTTGTTTCCATAGGTAAAGATTCTAATGTTTTATTATTTTCTTGACCTGGAAAGGAAAGCATGTGTATTTTGTTTGTTATTTATTTTTATTTCTTTTTTTGAGAGAGCGGGAGAGTGTGCGAGCAGGGGAGAGGGGCAGAAAGAGAGAGAGAGAGAGTCTCAAATAGACTCCACACTCAGCTTGGAGCCCGGGAGCCCGATGTAGGGCTCCATACTACGACCCTGGGATCATGACCTGAGCGAAAGTCAAGAGTTGGACACTCAACCGACTGAGCCACCCAAGTGCCCAAGGTAGGTATGTTTTGAAAGTTTTTAAATCGTGTTGCAGGGGCGCCTGGGTGGCGCAGTCGGTTAAGCGTCCGACTTCAGCCAGGTCACGATCTCGCGGTCCGTGAGTTCGAGCCCCGCGTCGGGCTCTGGGCTGATGGCTCAGAGCCTGGAGCCTGTTTCTGATTCTGTGTCTCCCTCTCTCTCTCTGCCCCTCGCCCGTTCATGCTCTGTCTCTCTCTGTCCCAAAAATAAATAAACGTTGAAAAAAAATTAAAAAATAAATAAATAAATAAATAAATCGTGTTGCAAACTTGTCTTCTATGAAGGTATTTACACTTTGTCCTTGAATTTTAATGTATTTTTTGAATATCTTATTTCTACTTGAGTAGATTAAGGTACATGTTTTTCATGGCCTAATTAATACTATGCATTTTGGTATTGCACAATTACTGCTGATAAACATAGGAAAATGATGTTTCAATATTTTAATACTTACATTTTAAACTAGTGAGCATTTTCCCAGATGTTTATTAGTTATATGATTTTTTAAGACATTTCCTGGTTATGTATTTCTTTTGCTGGGATGCTTTCTTCCTTAGATTTTAAGCATTTTCCTTATGTTGACAATACTTATACATTTTTATGTATGTGTTTATATACACTTACATGTTTTTGTATATATGTAGCAAATGTTCTGATTTGTCATTTTTAATCTCTTTGTTTATGGTATTTACAATTTTTTAGTATTTATTTATTTAATTTGAGGGGGGAGGGGCACAGAGAGAGAGAGAGAGAGAGAGAGAGAGAATCCCAAGCAGGCTCCTTGCCATCAGCACACAGCCTGTCGACCAGGAGATCATGACTTGAGCCAAAATCAAGAGTCGGTGCTTAACCCACTGAGCCACCCAGGCGCCCTGGTATTTACAGAAATTTTTAATTTTTTTAAATGTTTATTTATTTTTAAGACAGAGAGAACAGAGCAGGAGCAGGGGAGGGACAGAGAGGGAGGGAGACACAGAATCCGAAGCAGGCTCCAGGCTCTGAGCTGTCAGCACAGAGCCTGACGCGGGGCTCGAACCCACAAACTGTGAGATCATGACCTGAGTCGAAGTTGGACCCTTAACCAACTGAGCCACCCAGGAGCTCTGGTATTTACAAAAACTTTTAAACGTCTTTACATCTTCCAGGTCTTTTCTTTATGACCCTTGTTTTTCTTTTATGATGTTTTCTACGTAGGGTTGTGCTGCTGCTAACATGAAATAGCCATTCCCCTCTGATTTTAATTTTACTCTGAAATTCATTTCAGTGACTGCTGAGATTGAATTCTAATTTTTTTTAAATGACAGGTAACTGACTTTTCATCCAGGACTGACACGTACTCCATATTTGAAATCCCATGTCACTGTCATGTGCGTTAAGTTCTGCTATTCTATGTTTATGTTGGCACTAGGAGGACACTTTTAAAATTATTATAACTTCAGGATATGTCTTAAATCTAAAATGACATGGCTTCTGCCTTCTATTCTTGAAAATGTTTTCTTTTTATGTATTAAATGGGTTTTCTTCCAAAAGAAAGAATTATAAAATATGTGCATCAACTCCTCTTCCCCTCTTCATTTCCACTGGCACCAACAACACCATTACATGCACGGACTAATTTAGGAAGAAATGACAGCTCGCTGTATCGAATCCGTCAATCTACAAAGATGAGATGGCTTTCATTCATACAGATTTTCTTTTACGTTCCTAATAAAACTTTTCTTTTTTTCGTATTTAAATGAACACACGGCAAAACTGGCTTTTTTGGGGAGCACGGTTCTATGAAATTCGATAGGTATCGAGATTCGTGTGACCACGACCTCAAGTCAGCGTATAAAACACATCTATCACTCTGATGTTGTGCTCTCGCTTGGTAGTCTTACCCTCTCCTTCATCCCTAACCCCCAGCAAATGTTGATCTGCTTTCCATCACTGTAATTTTGACTTTCTGAGAATTATCAGATAAATGGAAATTTTTGTCATATAACCTTTTGAGCCTGGCTTCTTTCAGTCAGCATAGTGCCTCTGAGATCCATTCAAGCGGCTGCATGCATCAAGAGCTTGTTCTTTTTCAATGTTGAGTAGTATTCCACTGTATGGACATACCACAGCTTTTTTCTTATTCATTCACATGTTGAGGACAGTCGCGTCGGGTCCCGTTTTCAGCCATCATGAATAGAACTGCTATAAACCATCTGGTGTAGGTTTGTGTGAACTGATTTTTTTTCTCTCTCAGATAACAAGCAAGTTGTCTGGTTTCCAGGTCGTTCAATAAGTTACATATTTAACTTACCAAGAAACTGCCAAATTATTATTTTTTATTTTAGAGAGAGAGAGAGAAAGAGAGAGTGTGGGCAACAGAGAGAGAGAGAGAGAGAGAGAGAGAGGGAGAGAATCCTAAACAGGCTACGTGCTTAGTGTGGAACCCGATGTGGGGCTTTGATCCCACAGCCCTGGGATCATGACCTGAGCCAGAATCAGGAGTCAGCCGCTCAACCTACTGAGCCACCCATGCGCCCTGCCAAATTATTGGAAAGAGTAGCGATACTATTCACATTTCCAAAGCAATGTATGAGAATTCCAATTGTTTCAGCCCTTGTCAACACTTGATACTCTGTGAAGGTTGTGTTTTGTTTTTGTTTTGTTTCTTTGGGGTGTGTGTGTGTGTGTGTGTGTGTTTGGTCTTTCTAACAGTTATGCAGTGGTATCTCATCGTGGTTTTCATTTACATTTTCCTAACGGCTAATGAGACTGAACATCTTTTCATTTGCTCAACTGCCTCTTTGGGGAAATGTCTGTTGAAGTTTTTGGCCCATTTTTTAAATTGGGTTGTTTATTTATGTTTTTTTACTTCTGAGTTTTGAAAGTTCTTTATATATTCTTTAAAAAATTTTTTAAGCTGTACATTGATTTATTTTTTAAGTAAACTCTACTGGCAAGTTGGGGCTCCAACTCAGGACCCCAAGATCAAGGACCACATGCTCTGCAGACTGTGCTGGCCAGGCGCCCTGTAAAATTCTTTATAAATTCTACCTAGACGTCCTTGTTTAGATACGGGATTCTGAAATGTTTTCCCAGTCTGTGGTTGGTCTTCTCATTTTTTTTTTCATGACTGCTTGACTATTTTGTGATGATTAAATTTTGAACTTTTTTTTTTCCGTTCTTTTTTATTTTGGGGGAGAACATTTAAATGCTACTCCCTTAGCAAATTTCGATTATGCAACTGTGTTCCCAACTACAGTCACCATGTCTTATGTTAGATCCTCAGGGTTTACTCATCTTGTAAATGAGAGTTTGTGCCCTTTTACCAGCCTGTCCCTACCTCCCCAACCCCGAGCCTTCAGTAACTACATTTCTTTTTGTTTTAAATCTGATTTTAATGGTCTATTTATTTTTGAGAGAGAGGGAGAGACAGAGTATGAGAGGAGGAGGGGAAGACAGAGAGGGAGACACAGAATCTGAAGCAGGTTCCAGGCTCTGAGCTGTCAGCACAGAGCCCGACGTGGGGCTCGAACTCACGAGCTGTGAGATCATGACCTGAGCCAAAGTTGGACACTTAACCAACTGAGCCACCCAGGCACCCCAGTTTTTTTTGTTCTTTATGTTTAGTTTTGGGGAAGAAGGGGCAGAGAGAGAGGGAGACCTAGAATCCAAAGCAAGCTCCAGGCTCTGAGCTGTCAGCACAGAGCCCGGCGTGGGACTCAAACTCATGAAGTGCAAGGTCATGACCTGAGCCAAAGTTGGACACTTAACCAACTGAGCCACCCAGGCACCCCTGGTAACCACTTTTCTGTTCTCTGTTTCACTTTGACTTTTCTTTTTAGATCCTCATAAAAGTGATACTACATAGTACCTGTCTCTCTTTTAGCAGTGTCTTTGGCTGAGCAAAAGTTTTAATACTGATGAAGTTCAATTTATCCATTTACTTCCTGGATTATGCTTTTGGTGCCATGTTTATGAACTCTTTGGTCACAAGTCCCCAGTGAAGTTTTTTCTAGGCAGGTTGTGTGTATTTCTTGTTGCCATTATTCCTAAATAGCTTTTATTTTTGCTACTATTTTGAATGGGTTATTGACTTTTCATTTTATCTAAATATACCTTAAAATGTTTATTAAGATGCAGAAGTCCTATGTCCTATGTGGCAATTTTCGTTGAAACTCTTTCTTCCAATAAATTGAACATATTTTTGTTTACACAGAATTATGGTTATGTAACGTCAAATAGGTCACACGGCATATTTGTGACGGATGTTTCCATTTGCATCTATCTCATTATCAATAGCCTACAAGAATACATGAGTGTCAAAAATATTTTAGGGGTAGACTAGATATCTAAAATATAGATTAAGAAAAATAAAATAAAATAAAATAAAATATAGATTAAGATATGGATATGACAGAATCCATATTCTGGCCACTTGCACACTTGTTACGAGGTAAGAATTAAGAACTATGACGGATGGGCAAGTCGGTCATAATGATGATCTAACCTCAAGTACCCAGATCTGCCTCTGGTGTAGTCAAGTCTGACATGGGGCCATGCTCCTACGAACTGAAGGCAGTAAGTTTTTTTTGTTTTGTTCTGTTTTGTTTTGTTTTGTTTTCAACGTTTATTTATTTTTGGGACAGAGAGAGACACAGCATGAACGGGGGAGGGGCAGAGACAGAGGGAGACACAGAATCGGAAACAGGCTCCAGGCTCTGAGCCATCAGCCCAGAGCCCGACGCGGGGCTCGAACTCACGGACCGCGAGATCGTGACCTGGCTGAAGTCGGACGCTTAACCGACTGCGCCACCCAGGCGCCCCAAAGGCAGTAAATTTTTAACCTAAGTTCTGGAGTAAGAATCGAGAGGTAGTGAGCCCACGTGAGTGTATGTAAAAAACGTGAGGGTGAGCATATGTGCATTTTTCTGGGAAAAAAGACCGAAATTTCATCACTCTCTAAAAAACACCATTCCATTTCAAGAAGGCACATGCCTGTTCTCTCCCCATTCTCTCATTTCAAACATAACCAACTCACTGTACGAATTCAACAAGTATGTTTGAACGAATGAACGAATAAATATTTACTGAATTACTCTTATACGGTGAAAACATTACAAGTGTATCTTACATCTGCATCTTACAAGCGTAAAATTTTTCTTGTTTATTCATTTATTTTGAGAGAGAGAGAGAGAGTGTGCAAGAGGGGCAGAGAGAGAGAGAGAGAGAGAGAGAGAGAATCCTAAGCGGGATCCAGGCCGTCAGCATAGATAGCCTGACACAGGACTCAAACTCATGAACCTGTAAAATCATGACCTGAGCCAAAACCAAGAATCAGAGGCTCAAATGACTGAGCCACCCAGGCGCCCCATGATTTTTATTCTGCAAACATTTAGTGACTGCCTCCTTTGGCCAAGGACCCTACTGGAACATGGAACTTCACGGACAAAAGGGCAATGATCCTCCTCTCAAAGAGAAAGGCGTAACAACAAATGTATTTCAGTGGGAGAAGTACCAGGATGGGAGTGTTCATTATGTTTGGAGAAGGAGCGCCTGACCTGCTTAAGGACTGTGGAGAAGAAGCTTCACAAATACAGTGGTGCTTGGGTGGAGACCAGAGTGCTGATGACAACTGAGCTCTAAGTAGCTTCCAGAACACGTCAATGGCACACACTGGGAACTTGAGGTTATTGCAGAGTGAGTGTGATACGGAGGCTGGGAGCCCATCTTCAATTGTGTACATTCTCTTTACCGTGGATTTTGCTAGTGTTTATCAAAGTCAAATCAGAGAAGCATGAGCATTCCAGAAGAAATAGCGTTTGAAAACACAGAGGTGTTAAGAGACAGTGGCTGAGTCTTGTGGGAGGATGAGGTACGACGGATCCCTAAGTCCTGAATATACAGGTTCAATTTCCAGAAATACCAGTATAAATACACAAGCATTTATGCAATCAGGTGCACACTACAGCACTGTCAAAATGGTCTCCAAAACAGGAAACGACTTAAATGTCCATCATTAAGAGACCGGATAAAAACTTCTGGTACGCTCCTATAATGGAATATTTTCAGTGTCAAAGAGATCGAATTACATCTTTTCAAATTAAGATCTTTTCAAATCCGTTTGAAGTTAAGTAAGGTCTTCAAACTAGCATAAGCCACGAAGTGATAGGATGTTATCTCATATTTTTAAAAGCCTACAATATAAAAAAAAAAAAAAACCAATGCTTGTGTGTTACGAGACGTTCAGTGATCATTAGGTGGGTAGTGCTGATGGCCCCGATTTTTTGCACCTGTCTCCATCCTTGCCTTTGGCCATGGATTTTGCAGCTTTTTTGAATCCTGAGTGGAATCTCTTTTCCCGTTCCTTGGTACTGAGTTCAGTCACGTGACGTGCTCTGGCCGGTGGACATTAGCAAGGGTATAGTTATTTCAAGGAGAGGCTTGAAAAGCCTCTTGTCCATCCCACTCGTGCTCTTGCACATGGCCACTACTGTGAGGACATGTCTGGACCAGGCTTCTGGAGGACGACAGACAAGGAGGACAGAGTTGAGTCACCCAACTTATTCGAGCAAAGACCGCCCTCGATCAGCCTTCAGCCAGCTGATTCCCAGATATGTGAGCAGACCCAGACGAGATCAGAGAGCCATCTGGCTGAATCACAGCTGACCACAGACACATGAACAAGGCTGGCTCAGATCGCAAACCAAACGTGGAACCCAGCAGCCTTGTAAAATGAAGAACGGTATGTCTCTGAGGTTTTGTGGTAATGCCACGGAATATTATTTCAGCCATAGATAACTAATATGCTGTATTTGTATATAACACAGGCTTACCAAATATCTGGACAGATGCACACCCGACTATTAATAGTGGTTACCTCCAGGGAACGGAATGGGCGGTCAAACACTGAAAGCATTACTGTACTATCTAAGAGACGGGGTTGCTGCTTCTGATTTGATTCCTTGTCCTTCTCTACCCCGTTCTTTAAATGTCAAAAATAGAGTAGATAAGAAAATAGATCCTGATTCTGGAAGCTGCCTGCCACCCGAAGGGTAAGTCTAAATGGTTACAGCACTGACTCTATGTGCAAAAGCGTTAGAACAGCCAGCTTTTGTTCCGGTCTGGACACGAATAGAACATCGGTGAATGAGCCACGTAACCGCTCTTTTTTTTAGCCCATTTTTCTTCTGTAAAGATGCAAGGGGTTCCTGCGGGGGGTGGGGTGGTCACTGAGATAATCATGGTGTCTACTCTGAATGATAGAAGCCATGACGGAAACTGTTCAAGCCACCTGAAACGATGTACCAATGAGCAAATACTCTGAAAAGTACCTAGCATGGCGATGATGAGGATGATGATGACGATGGCGGTGGTGTGTGTATTTCTAGCCCCAGGGACAGCCACCTGATCTCTTAAACCCCTTGAGGTTGATCTAGTTTGTGGACTAAGTGATTAAAATAAAATGAGATCAGGTGGCTGGATACTGATGCGTACAGTTATTTCACTCATTCATACCAACCATCCAGGAGAAGATGCGGTTAATGCTTAACCTTCACCAAGTCTAGAAAAAAGACAGTAATTACAAACTACTATTGATTTGGTTGGACTGCCCTCCCCACATTAAGCTTCAACAAGTGCTGTTAACTGCCTGCAGGGCATTTAAAATAACTGTAGAAACCCAAAATATCAGGGAAGCATCCCTTGGTGAGAAGCACAGAACTGAGAGGTAGGAGGTTATTTGGTCCCATTTCCTCATAGGTGGATGACCCACAATATCAAAATTTCTCTTTGTCTATGTGTCCTCATCCATTTAATGGAAATAGCCAAAGTTCTCCTGTTATGAAAATCAAATTCAGGGGCGCCTGGGTGGCGCAGTCAGTTAAGCGTCCGACTTCAGCCAGGTCACGATCTCGCGGTCCGTGAGTTCGAGCCCCGCGTCAGGCTCTGGGCTGATGGCTCAGAGCCTGGAGCCTGTTTCCGATTCTGTGTTTTCCTCTGTCTCTGCCCCTCCCCCGTTCATGCTCTGTCTCTCTCTGTCCCAAAAATAAATAAACGTTGAAAAAAAAATTAAAAAAAAAAAAAAAGAAAATCAAATTCAATCATTTGCCATCATCTCCCTACTTCCATGTTAAAAATAGTGAGAAGTCTGGCAAAGGATCAATAATGAACTGATGAACTATTGCTATGGACCCTCTCCCTATCTCTTATAACCAAAAGATTTTCACTTTTTTATTATTATTATTATTATTATTATTAAGTACGAGTGGGGGGAGGGGCAGAGAGAGAGAGAGAGGGAGTGGGGGGAAGGGGGACAGGGGACAGGCTCCACACTCAGCATGGAGCCCGACATGGGGCTCAGTCCCAGGATTCTTGGGATCATGACCTGAGCCAAAATCAAGAGTGGGAAGCTCAACCGACTGAGCCACCCAGGTGCTCCTTGACTCGTTATTAATTTCCCTTTCTGGTATGCTTTACTTTCCAAATGTCCACTTGGGGAGATAGAAAAGATCGGCTAGAGTCAGGGAAGTTCCACTATTAACCAGTCCTCTTAAATCCATCGTACAGTCAAGGGAAAACACACCTTTATGAATCATACCAGACCAACCATACACTTACATTTAAATGTAAATATAAATGTTTATTTACAAGTGCCTACTTAAGAGACATAAAATAATCTGTCCAACATCATACGAATCAAATAGGGACAAAAATCCAGGACCCTGTCCTCCATGTCAGAACAGCCTGTCCAACATTCCCCAACCAGTGCATGTCTGTAGAAGCAACCCATAGCAATCTGTAGAGCTAAAAATGCTAAAGAATGTGCAAAACATTTCCACTCAGATAAATCGCTTATTCCCAGAAAAACTAGAATAACATCCCTACATGTTGAGTTTGTTGAGAGCTTGCAGAGACAGCCTCAAACCTTTTATTTTCTAGTCTAAAAAAATTTTTTTAATGTTTATTTATTTTTGAGAGAGAGAGACAGAGACAGAGCATGAGTGGGGAAGGGGCAGAGAGAGAGGAAAACACAAGACTCCGAAGCAGACTCCAGGCTCGGAGCCACCAGCACAGAGCCCGACGCGGGGCTCGAACTCCCGAACGGCAAGATCACGACTTAGGCTGAAGTTGGATGCTCAACCGACTGAGCCACCCGGGTAGCCCCTCAACCCTTTTAAATAAAAGCAACTTCATATGCTTCCTCCCAGATTCTCAGTGGCTCACGCGAGCTCTGATGAACGTCCCCAGGGCCACTGGCGTCCCTTCCTCCTCCCCAGCAGCAGCTGTCTGTGGTGGCACAGTCCCCAAACCCACATTACTGAGTTGTACCCACAACCTGCTTCTTGGCTATGTTGTTCTCCAGATCACGTTAAAAGTCCCTCCGCCTCGAATGGCGTCTCGCCTTCCGATTCTTTGCTAAACGCCCATTTCTTCCGAAGGGTACAAAACCGCCTCAGCGTCCCCGCCCCAGCAGTCAGGATGTTCTCTGCTTCCAGATGTCTCCAGCCCTTTCCAAACTCTAGTCTTGATCTTGGGAAAAGAAGTAATTAGCCTGATGGGGAGCAAACTGCCATGTCAGCCATTTTCTCACTACTGGGTTTTGAAGAAACAGAGGCCCAAGCAGGTCGGGAAAAAGTGGACCGCTGCTGGGTGTTCATGCCCCACTAAGCTCAAATACCAACCACTCCACCCAGAGCTCATTAGTTCTGACCCAACACTGCTAATTGCCCTGAGCGCTGAATCAGCTTTCATGGGCACTTGGAGACACACTCATTAACGTTTTAACCTCAAAGTGCCCCGTACTTTGAAGACCTAAGTCTCACAAGTTGACGTAAACGCAAAGAAGAACATACACCGGGCGCTCGAATGAGGCAAAACGGGTCTGCTTTGTGGGGTCCCCATGAAGACAAAAGCTGTTATTATCCCTCTGGAAAGACCCCTGGCATATTATTATTATAGGCAGCGTTCCCCCTCTCTTGGAAACGCGAGCACAGAGGTGTTTCTAGATTGGTGGGTTTTCGATCAGGGTTTCTCAACCTCAACGCTACGGACACTTTAGGATGGATAATTCTCTGTTGTGGAGCTGTCCCGTGGAACGTGGGGTTTGAGCAGCGTCCCCGATCCCCACCCACCAGATGCCAGTAACACGCTCCCCTCCGCCCCCAGAGCATGACAACAACCACACATGTCTCCAGACATGGCCCAATGTCACCTGGGAAGCAAAATCACCCCTTATTCAGAGTCAGTGCTTTACAAGATTGTCACCTGCATTAAAAAAAAAAAAAATAGAATAGGGGCGCCTGGGTGGCGCAGTCAGTTAAGCGTCCGACTTCAGCCAGGTCACGATCTCGCGGTCCGTGAGTTCGAGCCCCGCGTCGGGCTCTGGGCTGATGGCTCAGAGCCTGGAGCCTGTTTCCA
>NW_024412439.1:5356733-5399746 GCF_014898765.1 Herpailurus yagouaroundi | reverse complement strand
TTTTTTTTTTTTTAAATTTTTTTTTTCAACATTTATTTATTTTTGGGACAGAGAGAGACAGAGCATGAACGGGCGAGGGGCAGAGAGAGAGGGAGACACAGAATCGGAAACAGGCTCCAGGCTCCGAGCCATCAGCCCAGAGCCCGACGCGGGGCTCGAACTCACAGACCGCGAGATCGTGACCTGGCTGAAGTCGGACGCTTAACCGACTGCGCCACCCAGGCGCCCCATGGGGTTGTTTTTAATATAATATAGTTTTCTACCAAAACTAATGAAATTTTGTCTTCTATCAAGTTAAGGCAATTATGGTAATATATCTGTACCATAGATACACAAAACTACCAAAACAGAACATCACGGGTCATCTAGCAAATTAGCGAGTCTTTACTCTGTGCTGAAGGACAATGTGTGAAGCCAGATCTTGCCATGTGAGGATTTATCGTCTATTTCAAGATAAAATCTATTAAATAATGTCTGTGAACATCTCACTTTGTGGACAGATCATGCAGAGTTCGTTGGTGAATATTGGAGTCATACAAGAAATGGTATTTGCTCAGTGAAGACCATCCGACACAAATCCATAAAAACTAGAACAAGAATATAATGGTCAAATAATGTTTAACACCACCAAAGCTATTTCAAGTTTCATAGGCCACTCATGCACACACACACACACACATACACAAAGTGAGTTCAGAAGAGGACGCTCCTGGTTTGTGCCATATTACCACAGAACATTGAAGTGCGATTTTGTAGGTATTGGTAGAGCGAGTTTTTAAGCTGAAATGGGTATCTGGAATGAGCTATAAATGCGCAGTGTTTGGAAATGAAATAAATGGGGGAAGATAGGAATCAGAGGCAGAAGGAATACCAAAAGGGAGAAGTTATACCAGCCAGGAAGTTCATAAAGGACAGCGGAGGAACTCGATCTCAAGGGTCCAGCATGTAAGACTCCGGGATCAAGCAAAAAGATCAAGCCAAGTTTTGTCCACTCTCTTCTTACGTGCGATCCTTTCTGGGGGAAAAAAAAGTGATTTCAAGATCTGGTCATGTAGTTGTATAGAAAGTGGGTGAAATAATAAGAAAAAGGCCAAGAATGAGGCCAGTCCCATTATTTTCTTGAGAAGGAAAAGGATGGGTTCCTTGAGACAAACGACTTAACAATTGGTAACGACAAAGCCTGGACTTGGGGTAAAATCAGAAAGAAAAGACAGCGAAGGAAGAGGGTGGTGTTGGTGGGGAACAAAACCAGTGGGTGGATTTTTAAAAAGTGGTCCTGGGGGAGCCTGGGTGGCTCGACCGTCAAGCATCCGACTCTTGGTTTTGGTTTAGGTCATGATCTCATGGTTCCTGGGTTCAAGCCCCACATTGGGCTCTGAGCTGACAGTGTGGAGCCTCCTTGGGATTCTCTCTCTCTCGCTCCTCTCCTGCCCCTGTGGTGGGGCAGGGTCTCTTAGGCTTCAGATAAGAGATGTGGGTTAGTTTTATAGGGAGAAACTCCTAACAGTTTTCTCTCCCTTAGTTTTGCCTGCTCTTCTTCAGTCGTTTTCAATTTAATTTGGATTCTCTTTCAACAGCTGATGTCCTCTCTGCTTTCTGCAGACAGTTTTGGTGATGGGCACCTTTTTGATAGAGAATGTATTTCTAGTCTGTTTCAAATTCATTATCTTAAAGTTATACAGTGTGTGTTTTCCATGGTCTTCGATATTTCTGGCCATAGCTATTCTCATCGTTTTACTCTATTTTGCTTCTTTCTTAGTTTTTGGATTTCAACATTGACTCGGCTCATTTCCATTCTTTTCTAGAGTGATGTTAAAATATATAAACGTGAATTCATTCCACTTACGTCACTGACTACAGAGGCATGACAGCTATTTAGTTGATCATCTGGCTTTTCTCTAACTGACCTGTAACCAAAGATTTGATTTCCTCTTGAATTCAAGGATTTAAAGAAAAGAGGTTTTAGTCTTGTCATTACTTTCATTTGTCCTTGTTGTTATTATTTTTTACTTGTGGTCAAAGTGTGAGTTTCATATTATTTAAACTTTCGGGGAACTTACTATGCTTTTTATGGCCAAGTATATAAACATTTCTGTAAATGTTTCACAGACTTTTGAAAAGACCACCTGTTTTCTGTTTGTAGGATTAGGTAGCCTTCTGATACTTATTTTTTTAAGTATCTTGGAGTATTTGGAGACTCCCATGTTTTTTATGCATACTTTCCCAACTGCTCTGGCAAAGATTCAAATGGATGTGTTGGAATATTTTACTGCTATTGTGGTATTTTAAGCAATTTCTGCTTGTTCTGTGAATTATATCAGTGCTAATTTCCTGGTTAGGATATTGTACTTTAGTGACACAAGATGTTTCTATTGAGGGAAGTGGGTGAAGGGTACACAGGAACTTTCTGTCCACTTATTTGCAATCCTGCAAATCTATAATTATTTCAAAATAAAAAGTAAAAAAAAAAACCCACAAAATGTAAAACGTATTTGCATTTCTAACAGCTTTCATATATCTTGGCGCTACATGGTTAAGCCATCTGGTACATAAAGGTTCACGAAAATTAAGCTACAGGTTGTACTCTTGATTATTGTTTAAAAAATTTTCTTAACCTTTATTTATTTATTTTTTTTAACGTTTATTTATTTTGGGGACAGAGAGAGACAGAGCATGAACGGGGGAGGGGCAGAGAGAGAGAGGGAGACACAGAATCAGAAACAGGCTCCAGGCTCCGAGCCATCAGCCCAGAGCCTGACGCGGGGCTCGAACTCACGGACCGCTAGATCGTGACCTGGCTGAAGTCGGACGCTTAACCGACTGCGCCACCCAGGCGCCCCTAACCTTTATTTTTGAGAGAGAGAGAGAGAGAGAGGGAGAGCACGAGTGGGGGAGGGGAGAGAGAGAGGGAGACACGGAATCTGAAGCCGGCTCCAGGCTCTGAGCTGTCAGCACAGAGCCTGACACAGGGCTCGAACTCACAGACCATGAGGTCATGACCTGGGCTGAAGTCCGACGCTTAACAGACTGAGCCACCCGGGTGCCCCATCTTGATTATTAACAGTAGATCTCATTTTAAGTGTCTGATCTTGAATTTTATATTGATGCCAATTCTGTCATGCCAGCTAGCTTAATTTCCTTTCTTTTTTTCCTTTGAGTGTGTGTGTATGTGTGTGCGTATGTGTGTGCACATGCGTATGTGTGTCCACATGTGTGTGGGCATGCACATGCCCACACACCTAAGTCAGCTTTGGCCCTTCTTCTATTTGTAAACACTACTCCATATTGTTTTTTTAAATCTCTTGAAAACAAGAGTAATCACAGATTACTAACTCCCTTTTCTTTTTAAAATTGTTAACATTGACTCATTTTTGAGAAACAGAGCGAGATTGAGCAGGGGAGGGGCAGAGAGGGAGGGACACACAGAATCCCAAGCAGGCTCCAGGCTCTGAGCTGTCAGCTCAGAGCCCGACATGGGGCTCGAACTCATGAACCATGAGATCATGACCTGAGCTCTAGTGAGATGCTTAACCGACTGAGCCACCCAGGCGCCCCTACTAATTCCCTTTTCTACCAAAGAACTCCATCCAGTTAACTCGTTTTTATCGTAAACTGTCTTTACATTAACCATGTCTTTTTCTCCCTCAAAAGTCTGTAGTATCAGGCTACTGCTTTTTGAAAGACGATATTTTGAGAAAGACGTCTCAGGGAAACATCATTTTTCTTCTTTTAGGGGAACCTGTGCTTGTCATCTAGATGATTAAGATTTTTTGTTTTTCCCCCTTCATCCTTTGAGAAACTTTTCTCTGTGGAATCAGGATACATGGAGGGCCGTGTTCATTACTTCTGCATGGTATTTGGTTAGCCTTTTGAACTGAAAACTTAAATCTTGTTGGGAAATGAATGAGAGATTTTTCCAAGTTTTCTCTTATTTCACACTGAAACTCTAGATCCTGGGGGATTCTTCCAGTCGGTTATATTCTCTGAAAGGACTAAGCCTTATGTTTGATCATGTGCCCTTGCTGTTGCCCTTACAGGGTGTCAGAGGTGAATCCATATTTGTTCACAGTTAGGGCAGGGATGGCTTTTGTTTTTCTGAGTTCCTGCTGAAATCTTCCAGGGCCAGAGGAAGGGAAAAGAGAATTGCTACCTTATTATCTGGGCTTTACTTGGTCTAATTAAAAGTCAAATGGGGCACCTGGGTGGCTCAGTCGGTTGAGCATCCGACTTCGGCTCAGGTCATGATCTCGCGGTCCATGGGTTCGAGCCCCGCATCGGGCTCTGTGCTGTCAGCTCAGAGCCTGGAGCCTGCTTCGAATTCTGTGTCTCCCTCTCTTCTCTGTTCCTCCCCTGCCCACGCTCTGTCTCTGATTCTCAAAGATAAACGGTAAAAAAAAAATTTTTTAAGTCACATATATATATGGAGAAGGAGGGGTGTGAGCACAGAAGCTGCTGGGTCCAGGGAGGGGACACCAGGCATGAGCTGTGCTGAGCCCCCACCTGCCGCTGGAGGGGGCGGGATCAGGGCGGCAGGACCCACGTGGTTGTCTGCAGGGGTGAACGCTGCCCCATCAACCTGGGCCCTTGGGGTCTCCCCACGGTACACCTGTGTCTGCCCTTGAGTCACTGCACTACAGCCTACTCTCCCCCCAAGATCCCAGTATCTGAGGGTACAGGCTTCCAAGTGGGTCCTTCTGTTCTCTGCCCTGGCTCCTGGCCTGCCTGCCCTTTCCCTAATCCAAATTCCCCTGCGTTGTATCTTAGAGAGGTTTACGAATTTTTTGGTAGATTGATGGCGCCTTCCTTTTGTTTTTTTTTTAATTTTTTTTTTCAACGTTTATTTATTTTTGGGACAGAGAGAGACAGAGCATGAACGGGGGAGGGGCAGAGAGGGAGGGAGACACAGAATCGGAAACAGGCTCCAGGCTCTGAGCCATCAGCCCAGAGCCCGACGCGGGGCTCGAACTCACGGACCGCGAGATCGTGACCTGGCTGAAGTCGGACGCCTAACCGACTGCGCCACCCAGGCGCCCCATGGCGCCTTGCTTTTGTCTCATTACAGATACTGTTTGTTCCTCATTACCATTATTTCTTTGGCCATTTCATTGGGGATTTGGGAGAAGGGGAAACTTACATTCATATTAGCATATTACCATTCTACCATATTCTCTGGTTTGGCCTGTGATTTTTTTTGTTTATTTTTGAGAGAGAGAGAGGAGCAGAGAGGGAGACACAGAATCGGAAGCAGACTCCAGGCTCCGAGCTGTCAGCACAGAGCCCGACACGGGGCTCGAACTTCCGAACCATGAGATCATGACCTGAGCCAAAGTCGGATGCTTCACCGACTGAGCCACCCAGGCGCCCCCTGAGGGAATTTCTGTAGTAAATGCGGCCCCATTGAGACAAGCGCGTTACTATTCTGGGGATAAGGAGCCCCATTTCCAGAGACTTCCTGCACATCTGGATGTGCCAGCCTGAAACACCCTGCCCCCTTTCTACGCCTCAGCCCCAAGAGCTGCGGCCGGCCAGGAGAAAATACCAAATCCCAACAACTGGAACCCGGCAGTCTGCGTCTGCACTCAAGCTTCCGCTCCTCACATTTATCCCTTTCAGTTGATTTTTTCCCCCCCTCTTCTGCCTGGGCTTTAAAAACACAGACAGAATAGAGGCGTCCTATGTCCACAAAATGACACTTTAAGGGAAGGGGAGGGAGGGAATGGGGCATGACAAAGAAAAAGACATAGAATGCTCAAGGGACCCAGAGTTGATTCTGTCTAATTATACTTTTTAAATTCCCCTAATTGCTCTGTTTAATTATTGATGTGGAAAGTGTTCCCTTTTAGGGAGTTGAGCCATCAAGAGCCCTCAGGACCAAGAAGACAGACATCACCTGCTTTGGGTTGGGTAATTAAGGCATTACTGGTCACCAGTAGAGGGGGGCAGACCCCTGTGGGAGAGTGGGCCCCCCCCTTCCCCACCAGCACGCCCTCAAAGAGCACCAAGAGCCAGTGAAAAGACAGCAGAGCTTTGAAAAGTGCATCTAAGACAGCCTTGGAGCCACTATGGTTTCTAGAAAGAGCGATGGATAAACCAAAAGGAAAACAGACACTCTGCTGTGATTCACACCCATTCTGCTTATTGATTTGCCTCCTTCTACAAACACAAATCGGTTCCAATTCCCAACTATGGCCGCAGCTGATCTGCTGTTGTTGGGTTCCAGGTCCCTTCATTATCCATAATTGTTTGGGGACTGCAAGTCATAAAAGCCTACTATTTAAAGTGTCAGGGCTGGGTTTTTTTGATGTGTCATTGAACTACTATAGCCTATTATAGATATCACTAATATTTGCCTCATTTTCTACCCAAAATCCATCAACAGGATGGATACAGTATCTTTTGGCCCCCAGGAAGAGAGTGCTTGCTGGGTACAGATAAATGGATACACAGATGTCATTGGAATGAAAACAGCTAGACTGACCCACTAGATTCTGATTTGGGACTCAAGTCAGTATGGATCATACAAAGAAGGAAGTCATAATCCAGTGCGGGTGAAAAATGGTGCCGTGTCCTTGTCTGTAAAACGTGGAGGCTCACCTGCATGATAACGAAAGCCCCTTCGAGTTCTCACACGCGGGGTATGTGGGTCATGGAATAAAAAGTCCGAGAGGCAGCAAAAAGAGAGAAGACACGAGATGAGCTACTCTGATCCTTCTTCACGAAAAGGACTCGTATCGTAGCCCAGCTGTGGGAAGTGCCATCAGCTGACAGCTTCCAGCTGTTGGGAGTCCTTCCATGGGGTCAATCTCGGTGGCACGGGAGCTGAGCCCCGTCTGCGGGAATTGGGACCTTCTTCGATGAGCAATCTTTACTCTACGTTGGCTCTGTCCAATCCAGCTTAGTTCCCTGGTCCTGTGCAGGTGGCTATCTCCAAGACATCATTTATACTCCTAACCCCTTCTAAAGATCTGCTTTCTGGTGAGTTCAAATGGTGACAAAGCATGAATTACAAACGAAATGGCCTACAGCTCCGGAAAGGAAGTCCGGCCACCAGAACCACACTGGGGCCAGCCAAGTCGTGAAGAAAGTGGCATGTGAATGTATCTTGAAGGATGAGTTGGTGGAGGGGGGATGCCTGGGTGGCTCCGTCGGTTAAGCATCCAACTCAGGTCATGATCTCACCGTCTGTGAGCTGGAGCCCCACGTCCAGCTCTGCGCTGACAGCTCAGAGCCTGGAGCCCACTTCCGATTCTGTGTCTTCCTCTCTCTCTGCCCCTCCCCCTTCTGTGTCTCTCTCCAAAAATAATAAACATTAAAATTTTTTTTAAAAATTTTTGAGGGGCGCCTGGGTGGCGCAGTCGGTTAAGCGTCCGACTTCAGCCAGGTCATGATCTCGCGGTCCGGGAGTTCGAGCCCCGCGTCGGGCTCTGGGCTGATGGCTCAGAGCCTGGAGCCTGTTTCCGATTCTGTGTCTCCCTCTCTCTCTGCCCCTCCCCCGTTCATGCTCTGTCTCTCTCTGTCCCAAAAATAAATAAAAAATAAAAAAAATTTTTTTTTGAAAATAAAAAGAATGAGTGGGGGTTGGATGGACAGAATAAAGAAAACAGGCATCTCAATCACGGGGATGGACACGCGCACAAAGGAACAGGGACGTAATAGCTGTGGATGTGGGACAATGGATAGCGCCTGGGAATGAAGTATATGCAGTGGTGGGGGCGGGCAGGGAGATAAAGCTGGAAAATATGGGGTCCAAGATATACAGCTGTCACAAATGCCTTATATATATACACAGTCCTATTGGTTTGTAGACTTCTGATATAGGGAAATGGTAACCCTGGGAGAATAACGAGGCACCCAAAGCAATAAAATATGGAAAATTCCATAGCATAGTACTTTTGACAGCCCTAGAGAAAGATATTTTATCTCTATGTAGGTGGTTTCCTTGAACCAATAGCACCTGTTATTTGTTAGGGGGAAAATAAACTGCTTGTCCCATGGTACAAAAAAAAAATCAATCATATCATAACACCAACCTATCATGTAAAATTCACACTCTAGGCCCATGTTTTCAGGAACGAAACTGACAGTCAACATTCCTCTCGGTCTACTTATTCCGGAGAAGAAAAGGACCTGCCTATATGGGTCCTCAGTTAACCTCCCAAAGGCCACAATCAAAGTCTAACAACGAAGTTCGTCTATCCTCACGAAGTTTTCATTTTATCAATCACAATTTTTGCTTTAATTAAAAAAAAAAAAAAAGTAGCCTTTCCCAAACTGTGTTCCAAGGAACACACCGTCCAGACAGATGTTCATGACAAATGCTTTTGCACCGTCACTGTCCTTGGAAAACAGTGCCGACAACAAATCCCATTTGGTCGGTCACAGTGAACCTTACACATACAACTATTAAAAGTCCACTATCAAAAAAAATCTACCCCAGAAAGAATTCATTTCCCATTCATATTTGACCATAAATCCTTCTTCCTTCGTGATACCATAAAACACTATAGAAGTAACATTATAAGGAATACATTTTGCAAGCTGACTTTGAGGATTTCAAAAGCATTTCGTATCAAAATGGGCTAGCAGTAAATAAAAGAACTGAACTTATTCTTTTTCTTAAAGTTTACTTGTTTATTTTGAGAGAGGGGGGGGGGAGACAGCACGAATTGGAGAGGGGCAGACAGAGAAGGAGAGAGAGAAAATCCCAAGCAGGCCCCACACTGTCAGCTCAGAGCCTGATGCGGGGCTTGAACTCATGAACCGTGGGATCATGACCTGAGCTGAAATCAAGACTCAGACGCTTAACTGACTGAGCCACCCAGGTGCTCCAGAACTGAACTTATTTTCTTGAACTTGCCTCTGGACTCAAGGATGAAGTTAAAGAGATTTGTCTCCAGCTAGATACGAGGACAGTCCTTCCAACTGGTCATGACGTGGAAGGTCCAGTGAATGGCGGGACTGGGGAACATTCGACGTACTGTTCCTGTGGTCGAAAAAGAAACGCTTAACAGCCGGGAAGCACACTTGGAAGGTATGAATGAGAAGTTCCAGGCCTACGTTTTGCTGAGTCGCCGAACAACCATCTACGGAAAGAATTTCCCGTTGTGCGAAATGAAAGAACATTTATGACGGCAGCACGATACTCTTGTGTTCGTTTCAAGTTGCAGTGATGTGATAAAAATTGCACATTACTAAGACCATGATGACAAATATGACCAACACATGCTAGAGAAAATGTGAGCCGGTGAGTTATGCATTCAAACCAGGCTGAATACAGCCCTAGAGGTCCCCTGGAAAGGGTTTAGGGAGACCTGACCAAGCGAGAGGGTAAGCCGGTGGGTTCCTGACACACCCCTCCCTCAATCAACTACCACGTATTCTATTATATAGTAAGAGTTGGCAACACGGTGTTTGTTTTTGTTCTTAATTTTAAGACTGAGTCCCAGTGGCACAAACATTTAAAACCACAACTGTACTCTATCCATCTACACACACACACATACACACACACGCAGAGGAACATACATCAGTCATTAGGAAAAGAGACATGACGAGAGGCTAGGTCGCCAGGAAAGAAATGCTTTTCTTTTAATCTCCGAAGAGATAGAAAACAAAGTTCCCAAGGAATTCTCTTGGTTGCATATACACAATTCCACCTACACTATTATTTTTATTTTAACTTTGAAAATAAGTAGAGAGTAGAGGGTCCAATGTCTCTAGTCATTGGACTAGGCACTCAAAGTTTAGTCACTCAAAGTGTGAAGGATGCTCACAAAGGATGGGTCCAAAAATGATGGCTTCATGGGGTCATGGGAGAAAGGATACAACCACAATGATCACAGTAAGGTAGTTCACATACACATCTCTACTCCTGACCAAAACCAAACAAGGCAGACATTATGATTTCTACTTTTCCAGAGGCTAAGTGACTTGTCCAAAGTCACCCAAGGGATCACAAAGGGTGTTGGGACTTAAACCCACGATGGGCAGACTCCAAAGGCAGTGGGTCACATTAACTAACTTTTAAAAAACACCATGTACCACGATCTGTTCAGATGTAGGACAAAATAGATCCTCAGTTCGCTCTGTGGAACATGGGGGAATCTGTCACCATCCAAAATTAAACGATCCTTCAAAAAGCTTAGATCCCTGAATCAGGGCATCTTCCTAACCCTCCCACTGGCCCCAGTCAGTACAACCCACAGTCATCGCAAGCGGAAACACTTTGTAATCTCTGAGGTTTTATTTTATTTAATGTTTATTTATTTTTGAGAGAGAGAGAGAGAGAGAGAGAGAGAGCGCGCGCGCGCGCGCACAGCGGGGGAGGGGCAGAGAGAGGCAGACACAGAATTCAAAGCAGGCTCCAGGCTCCGAGCTGTCAGCACGGAGCCCGACACTAGGCTTGAATCCATGAACTGTGAGTTCACGAACTGAGCCGAAGCCGGATGCTTAACCCACTGAGCCACCCAGGCGTCCCTATCTCTGTTTTTATTTTTATTATTTATTTATTAATTTTCCTATCTCTGTTTTGAAACGTGGCTTTCCATGTTGTCACTGTAACAAGAGGGTAGGAGGGAGGCATTTCCTCTCTTCCTTCCACACAGTGGTTTTACAGCATTGACTCATCCTCCTCTCTCTTTCCTGGAGACCTCAGTGAGGGTCCTGCTCACCCCAGTCTGCCCAGGAATGAATCCCCTGGCTTCCCCACTCTGAGAAACAGCATCAAACACTAGAATTTATTTCCATTTGACCCTGTTAAGCAACTTCTCCTGAGGTCACTTTAGTGTCGTGCAGAGTTCAAGAGACTCCGTCTACTGCACGAGCCTGAATGTCTTGATTAATTCAATCAAACACTTAGGGAGTAAAGCATACAAAGATGCCCATGTAACTGCATCATGACTTCTTTCCTAAGTGAATTCAAAGCAAAGCTTGGGTTGAGTTTGTTCAAGGAATGGCCAGCTCCTTAGTAAATAGCTCGTGAGTAAATAGCTCAGGATTCAAAACCCAGAACCCAGCGTTGGTTTTCAACGCTCCATCAGTTTTTGCTATAGGTGCGATTCCTGAGTGACCAGCCACCCTCCACCAATGTCGTTTCTGGTCCTAGGAGCAGGATTTTGCAGATGGCAGCTGTGTGCATGGGGGTAGAATGGGGGCAGGGGGGGTGCTGAGCCTAACCACATCTCAATATCTGAGAGAACAAAACTAAACAGGTTTTGTCCCTTTTAAAAGTGTTTGGGACAGGAAAGACCTCCTTGAATGTTATAAACTTGAATAGGAAAAACGTCCATTCTCCTTCCCCACCCCCCACCCCGTTCCCAGAATCTTTGTTTGCACGAGCCTCAGAAAACATGTAAATCTTGGCCCAGACTAAGCAAATCACCTTAAAAAGGAAGGTTAGAGAACTGTTTATTATTTGAAATGTCTCTCCCTAGACCTTATTTTTGATAAATTGGCTTCAGCTTCATTACTTCATGATCTATCTCCCTTGACATTTAATTATACTTACTCCAAACACATTAAGCGAATCAGTCTGAACAGCTTCTTATTAATATGCAAATTCCTCCTTTGAAAACCCATGAATCTGTGAAAAATCTCTTTAGACTTCCATTAAACCCACTCAGGAAGTTGTATATCTCACACAGACCCTTGCTCTATTCACTGACTCAATGATTCAGCATTTACTAATTGTCTGAGTTAACTATTCTGGCCACGTCAAGGGGAGGTGGGGAGGGCCAGGAGGGGGGACAGGGAACCAAATGGGATTCAGAAGCTGAACACTTAAAAGACGAATGATCAGAAGGCAGGCCTGAATGAGTGGCTGTAATTAAGAGTTCCGAATCAAGCCTCTTTGCAGGCACAGGGAGCCAGACCAGCCGAAACGGCCCCCGCCCAAGCGGAGACGCCATGGACACAGTTCACCAGTGAGTGACTTCTCTGGCCACCACTGTGAAGCCCGGGGTAGGGAACGTGGTCTCCCGCAGACGCAGGCAGAGGGCTCTCGCTTGCACTCACGAGTGATCCCTGCACACGCGTTCATTTACAGAAGACCTGGTTGTCACGGAACAGGGGGAAGGCCATGGGTAGGTTCTCCTAGTCAGCAGAGGGACCAGGGGAGAGACCAGGAATGGGCCCCTGGGAAGTTCAGATTTCAAGCGGGCCAATGAACGGTCCTCAGGCTGTCAGGGGCCAGAAGTAAGTTCCAGAAGAAGGAAGCTGAACACCTGGGACCAAAGAAATGGAGACCATGAGATGGGCAAATTGAGCTTTCCAGGAGAACCCAAAGCCCGAGGTGTCAGAAAGAACGTGGAAAAGTATGGGGCGCCCAGGTGGCTCAGTCGCTTGAGGATCCGACTTCAGCTCAGGTCATGATCTCGCGGTTTATGGGTTCGAGCCCCGCGTCGGGCTCCGTGCCGACAGCTCGGGGCCTGGAGCCTGCTTCGGATTCTGTGTCTCCCTCTCTCTGCCCCTCCCCTGCTCACACTCTGTCTCTCTCTCAGAAACTACATAAGCGTTAAAAAAAGATGGAGAAGAAAAGTGAAGGAGAGACCCACAAAGAAAAGGGATCTGGATGTTCAGAGTTTAGAAGAGGGTTAAGAAATTCTCCGGTATCCGGAGAAAGGATACCCAAGATGGAAAAAGGCAACCATTTTCTCTGGCATCCTCCAATAAAAGTGTGAAATGTGGGACATCTGGGCAGTGCAAGATAAGAACATCGAACAGTAGCATTCTGCAGTCCGGTTCTGGTGATTTCCAAGAAGCATCTGCAGCTGGTAAACAATTTGGTGACATATGTACTTGGACTCATAACGAAAATGGAAGAATTCTTGAAAATGGAATTCTATCAAGTTATTTTCAGTGACATCTTCAATCTTACCCCGAATAACCTCATCCTCTGTAGACCCTGGCCTCACCATCTTACCTTAAAAAAGACAATGGCATCTGTTCTGTCCTTTTCTCAGGGATGCTGTAAGGATTAAATTGAATGAAATATGTCTGAGAGTGAGAAGGGGGCTCTGTAAACTATAGAGAAATCTACATGTACAAAGTTATTATGTGTGGTAATAGCTGTAAAAGTTAGGCTTTCTGATTTATACACTGGCCTTGTAAATGACTTTATAAATGCTAAAGAGAAATAAACTGCTAAGGTCTCTCTGCCCTTCCCCTGTGCTCGCACGCTCTCTTTCAAAACAAATAAATAAACTTTTTTTTTTTTTTTTAACTAAGGGGAATAGAAAAGGAACAAACATTTAAGGAGTCCAGCTCTAGGACCCACTGAAGGTGATTTTTATAAATGATTCCACTCTGTCCTTACAACAACCTTTGAGGAACATTGAAAAGTTGTCACTGTCCTAAGTCCTGTTTGGAGGGGAAAGGTCTGAAACACAGACCCTACTTTAAAGAGAGTTCCCCGGACTTTTCAAGGAAAGACAACAGTAAGAACAAGAAAAAAAAAATAAGTCATAATCTGAAAAACTACTAAACTTTGTATTAAGTCCACAGGAAATCCCCCTGTACCTGTCCTTTGAGGTTGGTGACATCCATTGCAAATCGGTTAATTCAAAATAATAAATAATAGGAAGAATCTGTATCTCAATAAACAGATGTTACTTTCATAAAAACAACTCCCTAATGCTTTAGATGTGACCTGTAAATTGATCAAATGAGACAGCAATAACCAAAACAAATGAACAAAAAACATTAAATGCTATTTACTATGACCAAGGATCACAGACTAGCTTATAAAGTTCTTTTCTTGTTTAAAATTCTTGTCTTATATGTAGTGCAACCAAGCAGAAGAAAAGGGACAAATGAAGGGTGGTAAATTCTAGAAAAGCTTCTCTCAGAACAGCTTTACACGTATCCCAAAGCAGCCCAGAGAGAGAAATTAGGACGAACTTGGGGGTGTTTTTTACGAAAACCAACCAGAAATGCCCATTTTGGTCCCTTCTTTTTCTAGGTCCAAGAGTGACAGCAGGTGAGTGGCCTTTTCCTTGGCTAGCTAGACAGAAGAGCATGGGACAATGAATTGGAGAGCCCATGAATCGAGTCAGGTCCAAATCCTAGCTATTCCATTAGTAGCTGTGCCAACTTGAATCTTTGTTCCTATAAACAGTTTAATGCCCAACTTAACGTTATCACTGAGATAAGTTAAGGCAGGTACTGTATTCAGGTGCTTGGAGTGATTAATGCTCAAAATGGTTACTACTGCCTTTAAACACACTTCTTGAGAACAGGATACATTCTATTTCACTTCAGGGCTCTTGAACAGGGTGGGCTCTCCACACCTCTAAAGTCTGTTCTCATTATCCGAGGTCGTTACGGTCCATAAAGTCCCGGGAATGCTGAATTAGTGAATACCGAACCGATGAATCTCAGGGGAAATGTAGGGTTAGCTTCCCATGAGCCTCTGGTGACACTGCTGTCAACAAATTAATACAAAATCTTGTTTTTCTATGTGTTTCTGTTTAAAACCTCCTTATTTAATAGAGACTACTGATGCATTAACCTCGAGCTCACAGCCAACCGCACTGTAACTCTTGCCTGAACAAGGCTTATCTAACACACGTATTTTCTCCATGGGGAACATCACAGCCTTCCTTTACTTAGAAACACAAGGCAGCACTTTGGCAGTATCTTGGGGGGGGCACTAAAGAAACCCAAAGAATATAAAAAAACATGGCATCCTACAGACCACGAAAAGGACACTTCTTGACAATCTGAGACGTAAAACAAGAAGGCAAAGCACTGCTTTGTTTGACTTCAACTCGGAACACATGTCCAGGGTGACTGAAGTATCTTGTTGCTCTGAGCATGTCCAAAAATGGCCACCAAAGCACTGCAGGTGTTAATCTGGGGGCTGCAAACAAATTGTAACAAGTGGGCGAATTCACAAATAGAAACCGGGGAGTGACAAAGGTCAACTTTATTCATTAGGCGGTCGAAGAGAAAAAAAGAAATTAAAACCCTGTAAAAGTGGCCCCCAGGTACTGCAGGACTCGGGCTCCTCCCAACTGGGGCTTCCTCTCTTCCAAAAGAAGGAAAACATCCATAGGTCGGAAACACATCTGTTCCTACAAAACAGCCAGCTGATGTCAAATTGCTATCTTTATGCTAATGAGGGGGAGTCAGTGACCCACTGTTCTCTGGGGCAAGAAAGGGGTGAGGGGGGAGAGACGAGATCTGTAGAATTGTATTAGATTCTCTCTTCAAGACCCGAAAACTGGAAAATCAGCATGTTTTTGTGGCGACTCCAGAACCTTTCCTAAGTGACCCCGAGGACCACAGAAAGTCACTCACTTTGCAGCTGCTGGACAGAGAGTGATGTTTCTCAGAAGTCACAGGCCAAATCTCTACGTTCACGTTTCATGATCCTTTTATGGCGAGAGCAAGAAAAACGTGAGGCTCCATCCGAATCTCATCTATCATCTCCCTTCGGGTCAGCCTCAAGACCTAAGCTTTAAAGAAGGCACTAGGGTTTCAAGGTCTCTTTTCAAACAGATAGACCTGCCAACATTGCCTGCAAAGCCAGTTCTAAGATAAATGAGCTTATGTTATTATTTTTTTAATTTTGTTTGGGGGCAAAAAGTGGTTTACGTTGCCTTAGAAGAAAGGCGAGGAGTAGTTTTTAAGGCAACTGAATAGACTTGATTTTATTTTATGGATATGAGAAGATATGTTCTTTAAAAAAAATTTTTTTTAGGGGCACCTGGGTGGCTCAGTCGGTTGAGCGACCGACTTGGGCTCAGGTCATGATCTCGCGGTTTGTGAGTTCGAGCCCCACGTTGGGCTCTGTGCTGACAGCTCAAGAGCCTGGCGCCTGCTTCAGATTCTGTGTTTCCCTCTCTCTCTGACCCTCCCCGACTCGTGCTCTGTCTCTCTCTGTCTCAGAAATTAACATTAAAAAAAATTTTTTTTTAATTTTAAATGTTTACTTATTTATTTTTGAAAGAGAGACAGAGCGAGAGTGGGGGAGGGACAGAGGGAGAAAGGGAGAGAGAGAGAATCCCAAGAAGGCTCCGTGCTGTCAGCGCAGAGCCTGATGCGGGGCTCGATCTCATTAACCGTGAGATCATGACCTGAACCGAAATCAAAAGTAGGGCGCTTAACCAACTGAGCCACTCAGGCACCCCTGGCTCTTTTGTTTTTCAACTAAGTTCTCCTTTGCCTCACGAGACAATAGCCACGCACTCTCTGTTCCCCACCTCCTGGGGACCCAAGAGGGTCCATAGATACGTCTCTTTGCACAGATACATCAGATACGTGGTTTGAAGAACGGCATGCCAGGAAGGTTCTTTGGAATGAAGACCTGGATTCTATGACGGAGAGAAGATCCAACTTAACAATACGGCTAACCGCCTTCACCAATGTTCCAATACCGTCCCCAGCCCCGATCGGTTGCTTTTCATACAATGGAAACTGACGACTCCAGATGAGAAGCTTCTTGTCACAAAGTCCTAGAGCCAGGATGGGCTTTTGAGGCATGACACCAATGTGATCTCCCAGGAGCCACGCTTCGGAGAGCTTCAGCCTTTGTTCTGTGTCCCACTCTCAAAGCCACGATATTCAGCCCTGTAACCAGGAGCCTTACACTTGCACTGTGAGCTCTGCCTCCCACACGATAAGCCTGATCGCTGACGGATGGAAGAATCCACGGATTCCTGGAGGAGTGCTTCTCTCCCACCCATACTGAGCGATCGACGTCAGGTCCGCGAGACAGACGGGTCGCATACACAGACTTCCGTGCAGCATCAACTTTTCGCGCACAGCCCATCCGTCTGGCCCAGGGCGGGCCGTGTGTCAGTCTCTCTTGCACGACCCGATTCAAACACACAGGAATGACAGCCTCAGCTCGGCTCTGCACCGACCCACTTTATTTTTATGAAAGGAATGAGCCGACAGACAGGCAGGTTAGGAATACAGTCGTTTCCCGGATAAACAGCCCAGCCCCCGCTCACTCCTGTGTCATGGGGCGTATTTTATGCATATGCATTTTTATAAAGCAGCTAGAGAAACAAAGCAATCTCAGATCATCTAAGAACAACAATGAGACTTTCTGTTTGGCGGGCTGTCCCAGCGTCCTTCCTTCTGCGGGGTCTGGAACAGTATCCCTCACGTGCCCCTTAACTTTGCACAAGGATGAATAAATCAACGTGAAACTCTGATTATCTTATTTTCTCTCTGCGCCCTCCTGTTCTGTCCTCCCGGTCTTGAATGGGTTGGGAAAAATTAATGCCCGTGTCTCTGGCAGATGTATTACGCCTGTAATTCAGTTTTAAAACAAGCATTCGAGCAGTGGCCACACCTTGGGTAGGACGTTCATTTCTCATAGGAGTAACTGAATCCTTCTCTTCCATTTTCTTTCAAGTCTTAAAGACAAACTCGTGCCCCGCTAAAAAAATCTTCGAAAATTTCCACCAGATGCTTATCAACTGAGGGGAGAGATACCTCGTGCACAGGATAGGGATGAAAAGGGCAGGCGGGGGGGGGAAGCATTTTCCTATACTGCACAGGTAGAAGGTCATTCCAAGGTACCAAACGTGATGACAATTATTTATTTCATCAGCCTCCACTTCATGCCATCGATATTCCAGGAAAGCGAAAGTCTGGGCTTTGGTGTTTCCTTAGGTGACAACAGGGCTGAATTTAACGGAGGTTTTCGCCTAACACGATAAACATTCTTGAGACGCTGCTTCTCCCCGCCAAGGTCTTAAAAGGCGTTTTCTGTCAAGAATTATCTATTTGGCCTATAAAGTGCTACGTTTGTGTATTTTAAGTGACACGGTGATTTTATAGTGTTTCTCTATCCCACAGAAGTGATGCGTCTCGCTACTTAATCTTCAGACATCTAGCAACTGTGTTTCACGGAGCCAAGCTCCCTGTGGGTACTGCCTGCGAAAATCATCCTTTTGTGTTTACAGATGGTGTTCCCACCTTCCCCCCCCCCCCCCGGGAAAAACTTCTTTTCTAGTTGACTGAAATGGCTCTATGATGGACTTACTCCCAGCCATTCAGAAGGCCCACTGAGTCACCCAGGAGAGCTGGATTTACCATCCTGCAAGCCGCTGAGGTTGTTTCTTGACATTTTCATGGTGGCCCTTTGTTTTCCTAGAAATTCGCTTACCCTTCCTTACCCTGCAAGTGTTTAGTTTTCCCATTTCGGATCCTTATCGCTGACTCCTTCTCCCTGAGGATTTGAATCCTTTAGAAAGTAACTGTGTGAACTGTCACCACCTGTGCCACCTGTCACTGGGTCCCTTTGCAACAGGAATCGGAAGAAGAGTCTATGTGGAAGAAAGAGAGAGAGCAGCGAAGCGGCTACAAAATAAAACCCATCAGAAATCTCCTGGCCAACTGTCTCGATCACCTACTGCTGCTTTGCAACATGCTCAAAACTTAATGCTTAAAACTATACAAAGCATTCATGTGTTCATGCTTCCGTATTTTAGGAAGGGCTCGACTAAGTGGTTCTTCCGTTCCGTGTGATGTCAGTCGTACCCATTCACCTTCACTCATCCCGGAGCTCGGCGGGGGCCAGGATGACCAAGATGGCTACCCTCATGTATCTAGGTGCTCAGCTGGGAGGCCAAAAGACCTGGGGGCTGGCTGACCTCTCTCCCCAGTGGGGTGGCTGGCCTCTGAGATGGTGGCTCAGCGCTCCAAGGCTCAACAGAAGCCGTCATGCCTCCACATGGCTAAGCCTAGAACTGACCCAGCATTGCTTGTGCCTCATTCTACCAGCCTCTGCAAGTCACAGACCAACCCAGATCCAAGGCGGAGGAAATAACCGGATTCTACCTCTTGATGGGAGATGTGGAATGCCCAAATGTGGATTGCCATTGTTGGAGTAATCCCACAACTATTGTCAGTGTTCTTCTAAATCCAAACCCTACTTCACAGGAGGGTACTACCGGCCAGGTTTGGGCGTGGGGGTGGGGTCATGGTGATTCTCCATAATTTCACTCCACAGGTTAGAAACACCGCCCAAGAACACTTTTCTCCTTGTATTTGTTATTATGTCCTAGTTTCAAATTTATTTAAGTCACAAGGTAGTTCCATCACCATGAGTCAACCTGTGGCTAAAGTAGGACATCTGTATGGTGGAATCAGATCATGTGCAAACCCATCCACATACTCAACCAATCAAGGTCACAGAGAACAAAACGCATAACATATTTATGCTACCTTGTTCCGTCCAAAAGAGACCCTGGCTTCCAACATCACAGGAAAAGGAACATCTCAGCCAAATTTTCAGAGACACAAATAACAGATGATAGGTCTTCGAGCTCCTAAGAGTCGAAAGGACGTTTAAAAAGGGTGGGGTGATGCCTGGGTGGCTCAGTCGGTTAGGTGTCCGACTTCAGCTCAGGTCACGATCTCGCAGTTCGGAAGTCCAAGCCCCGCGTCAGGCTCTGTGCTGACAGCTCAGAGCCTAGAGCCTGCTTCGGATTCTGTGTCTCCCTCTCTCTCTCTCTTGCCCCCACCCCGCTCACACTCGGTCTCTTTCTGTCTCCCGACGATGAATAAAATGTTTTTAAAAAATGAGTCCAAAGGATTCTCAGAGATAATTTTGATTTTGTAGGATCTTTGCCTTTTATACTGATTTTAGAAACTCACCAGCAACCACATAAGATGAAAGTCCACTCTACATTTTCCAACATGTATCACTGAAGAGCTATAAAGAGAAGGAGGGTGCCCCTGTGCTCCCCAGTTTGGGCTTAGGTCAGTCAGCTTCCATGCCCTCCATGAACAGGCTTCAGACTTACAGGTCCAGTCTGATGGCCTTGTCTTTTGTGTACCAACAACAAACAGTTCCTTGGGATTCACCTCGGGGAGAGATGAAACACACTTTTTATATGAGAGAAAGTATTGTCCTTTCTGACTGGCCTCTGACCAGTAGGCTTTTGCGACTTGATCAAAACGTCCTCAAGCAACAATCTATGTTCTAGCGTCCCCTGTGTCACGGACTAGCTGCTTGACCCTGGGCAAGATATTTTCCCCTTTTCTGAGCTCCATTTAAGGGGGTCAGGGGCTAAACATCAAAGGAATATTAAAGTTCCAGTTAAAGGAAAGGAGAGAAACATCACCATCAACACTTACTCTTGCAAAACGTTCTAGATGTTACAAAAAATAGTTTTACGTAATGATCTCATTTGACGTCAATATACAAGGTCTCCTCCGTGTTCAAACCCCCCCCTTTCTTTTGAGCAGTTTGTTTTAAACAGTCCGAGTTTTAAATGTTCCCGCTGTGAGGAAAATTCACCTCCTTTCGTTTCTGCGTTTATGTTGGAAGACCGCATCGCTTTCAAAATATTTTTTGCAAAACTTAAGAAGAGGTGTGACTTACTATTTAATGATCGACTGTCGTTCACACATGTTCTGTGGTTCACCGGGAGACATTCGCTGTAGAGTAATAATCTCTAAGAGAACAAGTATTCAACCTATCGTCTTCGAAGATCTGGCATTTAAGGGTTACCCAAAAGGGTGACACAGGAACACTGGGGTCTCTGAGACCCCATATCCCGATCTAAACAAATCCACTTTCCTTGTATCTATCAATTATGTTTCATTTCACTTCAGTGTAAAATTTCATTTGAACCAAGACTTCCAAGGTCATCAAATATCTGAAAACTACTGCTTAAGGGAACACATGTGGATTTGTAAATCCTGCGAAGTCTACTTGTATACTGTGATAGAATTCTCCCTACTGATGTTGTAAAAGAATTTTTTTTTTCCTGAAAACTATGATAGAAACTATTCAGACTGACCCTACATATCCCAAAGGCCACCTTTATAGTTCTACCCTGTGGTTTGAATGAGCTTTGAATGGATGCCAAACATTTCTATCTCCCTGGCTAAAAAGACTACAGAAGAAGTCAAGCCAGGAAAAAAAGAAATCTCAGCCCTAAAGTTTTAAAGAATTTTCGGATGTTAATTTTGACCCCAGTGCCAGAGTGATTCACTGGTCGGTGATGCTGAGTAATCTGACTTTGGGCTTCCTAATCCATGTTCTATTAATGGATTTTAGCCACAGCTCAAAAGGTTAGGAATTAAAGGCCCCATTTCCACCTCTTTTCTTATTAAATTATTCTAACCTCATCGCGGGTAATTCATCACTGTCTCACTCACTCTTGGGATACACGTTGGGAATGGAAGGGTCAGTTTCTGTAATTACCCTCACCACTTTCCCAAAAACAGACTGTAAGAAAACAAGATCTGAGTCCAGGGTCTTTGAGATTTGAGAGGGGCAGGGGGAGCCTTCCGATTTTACATCCTGTGCTGCTCTGAGAGACTCGGGTTCCTGGAGAGCTCTCTCTCCTTCGTGGAATCGTACCCCTTGCCTTGGGGGTGACCTTGCGATGGGTTTGATCATCCTCAATGCTGATCTAGCTTGAGTTTTTGAGTGCCATGGCCAGATAGCCATCTGTTGGCCACGGACACAGAATGCACACAGTGGACACAGCCCCTGAAGGCCACTCAAATCTACTCAAATAACAGAGATGCACCTCGGGGCCTTCTCCACCTGTGAATGGTGCTGGCTTTCCGTTTCCTGTACAGGTGACAACACAGGCTGAAGAAACGGATGACTTAACTGTACCTTTATGGACTGAGTCATGCCCCCCCCCCCCAATTCATGTGTTGAACCCTCAACCCCCAACGCGACTATATTCAGAGATAGTGCCTTTAAGGACGTGTTTACAGCTAAGTGAGGTCCTAGGGGTGAGCTTTCGTCTAATAAGACTTAGAGACTCTTCTAATAAGAAGAGAGAGAGAGGGACGCCTCGGTGGCTCAGTCGGTTAAGCGTCCAACCTTGGCTCCGTTCATGATCTCATGGTTTGTGGGTTCAAGCCCCACGTAGGGCTCTGTGCTGACGGCTCAGAGCCTGGGGCCTGCTTCGGATTTTGTGTCTGGGTCTCTCTCTGCCACTCCCCTGCTCACACTCTTTCTCTGTCTCTCAAAAATAAATAAACATTAAAAATATATATATTAAAAAAAAAAAGGAGAGAGAGAGAAAGACACCAGGGCGCATGTGCACAAAGCCAAGGCCATGTGAGGACACAAGAAGGCAAGGAGAGAGGCGTCAGGAGAAACCAGCCCGGCTAACATCTTGACCTTGGACTTCTAGCCTCCAGACTAAGAGACAACAAATCTCTGTGGTTTAAGTCACCCAGTCTCTGGTACTTTGTTACGGCAACCGTAGAAGACAGAGACACCACCACATACCTCCATACTTGAAATTAGCCTGAAGGAAAGAAGATTCCAGACTCCTATGTCTGTCTTTAAACCTCTGGCGGGCTACCAGAATCAGATTTTTTCCACGTGTACCTAGGAGGAAATCTAGAATAGGCGGGAAATGACAAAGATAAAGATTTTTGGCTCAGGGCACCTGGGTGGCTCAGTCAATTAAGCATCTGACTTCAGCTCAGGTCATGATCTCATGGTTCGTGAGTTCAAGCCCCGAGTCAGGTTCTCTGCTGTCAGCACAGAGCCTGCTTTGGATCCTGTGACCCTTCCTCTCTCTCTGCCCCTCCTCAGCTCGTCCTCTCTCAAAAAAATAAATAAATAAACTTAAAAAAAGATTTTGGCTCAATTATTAAAAAGAGGATTTCGGGGCCCCCAGTGGCTGTCGGTTACGCGTCCGACTCTTGATTTTGGCTCAGGCCATGATCTCACAGTTCATGCGTCTGAGCCCCACGTGGGTCTTCTGTCTCTCCCCTCTCTCTGCCCCTCCCCTGCTCTCGCTCTCTCTCTCTCTCTCTCTCAAAATAAAACTAAAACTTTAAAAAAATTATCCAAAATGAAGAAATAAAGAAAAAGGTAATCGTCGAGACTCCTTAAAAGCCAAACTCTGAAAATCGGTGGTCCTTCAGAAGAACAACAAAAAAGCCTCGGTGAAATTGGACGGGGCGTTCTTCCCCGAAATGGGTGAGAGATCACCCCAAACCAGCTGTGGATGCAGAAACCACCCATCCTTCATCAGAAGGGTCTAGAACCAGACTAGGACGACCTCTCGATCGTGGGCAACGCCGTCTGTCCTGCCTCTCCCTTCCAGGGCAGTGGCTCTCTGCCTGGGAGCACTTCTGTGTCCCCCTGCTCCCGCTCATCCTTTGCAACGTCTGGCCCGGCCCCCTCCTCTTTATTTGTTCCGTTTGGCTCGTGCTGCCGTGAAGTGATGCTGGGAGGATCTGACTCAGGTGACCCGTGAGGGGCAGATGGCACCCTCCACAGCCCTGGATCCTCTCCCCGGGCCCCCGCTCCTTGGAAGAAGAGTTAATTATTACCAACGGGCAGCGATGGGATGAGCAGAGAGTCACGTTTTCCACGGGGATCTGGAGAGCGGCCTCCTCCAAAACAGCCAGGCAGCCGCTGCCCAGGGCAACACAAAGGCACCCTGATTGGCTATTGTTTACGAACGTGGTGCCCACTCCGTGGGTTATTGTCCCCATCTGATTAATGACACGGTGACGCTGACGGGGTGGCCGGCCTGCCGCATCCCATGGCTGACCCACACTGGGCGATGCCCCCGGAACATCAATTCTCGGCACCCTTGTCACAAGACTGCTTACGGGAAGACGGATGCGTGCGGCACTCTCGGGTGAAGGAGGCTGATGTATGTGTTGTTAATGATCGAAACAATCAGTTGGGTAATAAGTGGCGTGTGGGTTTGTCAAGTGGCGAGCTGAAGAGGATTAGCATTCTTCAGGCGCCTCGCCTTTATCTCCAGGCTGGTGCCTGACAATTCCCCAAGATCCCCATGAATAAACACCGAGCCTTACCCAGACAGAATGAAACTGCCAATGCAGATACACCTAAATAGCGTTGATATCTTAATGACAGCAGATAGTGTTCAAATAATGAAAGCAGCGTGCGAGGGGACCGTGCACAACGAATGGAGACACCGATTGCTCCGCGCGCTCCAGAGAGCGCCGCCCCGAATAACTCGTCCTAGGCTCTGCTTGTCCTCATGGCGGAGCTTTCACGTCTCGAATCTTCTCTTCCATTGGTTTGCCTTCACCATCTGAGAAACCTTTTCTCCCTTCTCCCTACCTATGCTTGGGAGCTAAGCATCTCTCTGCAGGGAGGAGGTTTTATAGTTTCCAGAACAGTCCACTGGCCCTGGAGGAGGTAGTCCTGTGATCTCTGAAATGACCCAAGAGGGCTTGGGACACGGAATACGGTTGATCCCGGATCTGAGGCAGAATTGCATCTCCCGCGAGATCATGGAGAAGTCCTCTCTTCCACGGAAGGGATACGCTGTCTTCCTCGTGTCTGCGTCACCCAGGGCATCTAACACAGTAACTCAGAAAGTATCAGATGAATCCTTAACTCCAATCACTTGCCATGTCGGAGGTTGCCTGAGGGTGGGATTATGCATATGTATTTCTTTTTTTTTTTTTTTTTTTAATTTTTTTTTTCAACGTTTATTTATTTTTGGGACAGAGAGAGACAGAGCATGAACGGGCGAGGGGCAGAGAGAGAGGGAGACACAGAATCGGAAACAGGCTCCAGGCTCTGAGCCATCAGCCCAGAGCCCGACGCGGGGCTCGAACTCACGGACCGCGAGATCGTGACCTGGCTGAAGTCGGACGCTTAACCGACTGCGCCACCCAGGTGCCCCCCCTGGGTTATGTATTTCTCTACTTAACTTCTACCAATCCTTTTACACCAATTCTCTACGAGACCAACCTTTCACAGCACCCTGCCATCCAGTAGATGTTCAGTAAATAGGTGTTAAGTGGATGAAAATACACGTACCATGAAAAATCTCCATTTCTCCCCTCAGCATCTAACACTATATGTCGTGCCTTTTCAAGTCCCCATTATTTAATTACACTAACAAGTCCACGTCTCATGTTCATACTCTGATGCTTTCCGAGAGTCATTTCCACAGTCTTTAAATGACTTCGCAGCTGTACTGCTTTTATGTATTATCCAGTGTCGGGCTGCTGTTAACAAAAGTCTACAGACTAGGTGGCCTAGGCAACAGACTTTTATTTCTCACAGTGCTGGAGGCTGGAAGGTCCAAAATCAAGGCGCTGGCAGGTCTCGTGCTGAGTGAGAGCTCTTCTTCCTGATTTGCAGATATCCACCTTCTTACTGGGTCCTCACGTGGCACAGGGAGAGAGGGTTCTGTCTTCCTCTTCTCATAAGGACACTAATGCCAACCTGGGTGTTCGCCCATCATGGCCTCGTCTAAACCTAATCACGTTCCAAAGGCCCCACCTCCAAATATCATCACATATGAACTTGAGGGGGATGCATATTTTCACTCCGTAGCCTATAACCACCATGTTTCTTAACATCCTAGATAGTATTCAGGTTAATGGAACCATCCATCACCTTGACCTTGGTTCTACCATCTTCTAAGACTTCGCTGATAGCCTCCATTCCATACCTGCCACCCATCAACAAAGGCACAAGCTTAGTTAATGGTACAGCACCAATCAGTCTCTGAGCTCTCAGATGCCTCTTATGGGGATATATTCTCTTGCTGTATTGTTTGCTCACCACCACTCAACAATCCCCTGACCTCAGGGAAACTGACCTGACACTGATCCCTCCCCCATGAACCAACTGCACCGTTCCTCACTCTGTTGGGACCCTGTAGTTGAACTCATCAACACTACCGTACACAAATCCCCTCAACCACCACAAAGACTTCACTATTTACAGTTGTCATAGCTGGGACTCTCTTGCCGGGTCTTTTTCCATTCTAGCCTCTAGGAAACTTACTGCAAAAAGTCACAAAATCTGCCTACCGTAAGTCCCAACAAATCCTTTAAAAAAAAAGATTTTATTTTTATTTTTTTACATCATCTCCATCCAATGTGGCGCTCAAACCCGTGACCTCAGGATCAAGAATCAATACGCTCTACCGACCGAACCAGCCACATGCTTGAACATAAATTCTTGCCAATAAATATAACTGGGCTGTTAATGGTTAATGATTCTCGGAGGACCTTTTATTCATTTCCTATTGATTGTCTGAAAACTTTCCCTTCCTCTAGACACACCATTTCCCAAAATGCCCACAGGATATTGACAGACATTCTATGAGAATGTCCACGGTCCTATATATTTGGGGGAACATAAGGTTAAATGAAAACAAGCTTGTTTCATTTATTGTCAGAGCTTTAAAATGTTATCATGCATTATGAATCTGCTAAAACAGAGTCCTTCCCTCTCAGGCTCCAAACCGTTCTTCCTGCTTAAATAGATCTCTCGTTCTCTGGGGGGAGAAAAAAGGAATTTTCTACAACATTCTTTTGAATAAATTGCATTTTCTTCCATCTTTACGTGGTACTTGAACGGCTTCCATTCTTTATCTCTTTTTTCTTTACCGTCTTCATCCGACCAAACCCTCCTCGGTGAAGGTCCAAGCGTCTCCTCCGCGAGACTTCATCGTAACGATCTACTCGTCTTATGTCATTTCCTTGTTCTCTTCTGTGGCTTCCTTCCGTACCTTATGTAACCCAAGAATTACTACTGAACGTTCCAGGTCTGAGTCTACTCTGTCCAACGCAGCGACATGCTTTGTGAAAAGTCAAGAATCCTGTCTGCCTCCTCCTTCTAATCCCCAAGCACAAAGATCTCAACTGATGGGCACTTACTGATTTGACTTAGACCTGAGTTTATGGCTGGCTGACTGGCAATTGCTGTATTTGCTTCTCGAACACTTTAATTTTCCCTCGGCTGACCGCAGTGCTTATAACCTAAGTGCCAGGGATGAAATACAGGGCGAAATAATGACTGTAGCACTGATCAATATAGCTTCCCCAAGAAAGCGTTCTCAAGGGCAACGCCAAACGTGGATCTGTGAGTGCCCTGCGGGAGGGGGCTCTTGCTACCTCCCCTTAGGTGTCTGGCTTCAGCCCTGTCACCTCTGTTCGTAAATATGGAAGAAGTTCCCATCTGTACTGAAATGTTATTTTTCTCCAGAACTACGTCTCCCTCCCGAGGGGCTCGAGGGAGAGTGTTAAAATCTACCTTCACGATTTTTCAGTGGCGCACTCGTTAGGAACGTCCGAGGCGGGTCTGGGCGACTTTCGAAGACTAAGAAAGGTACAGAGGAAACTTTTCCTCATCCAGCCTCGTCAACAGCCATTGTACTTGAGGTTATTCCAACAGCAGAGGGGGGTGAAGGGCTTCCCACGGCTTACCTTTTCCACAGCAAGCAAATCATTTGACCCTTGAGTAAACCCAGTCAACCACTTCTCTCCGTGGTGGTTCCTGACTCACACATAATCCTTCCCCTTGAGCGGGGAGGAGAACTGCAATCGACTGGCCCAGAAAGTGGCCTTTCAGGGTCATTTGGACTTCCGGTTCCCAGGGTCTAAGGGTTCCTGCCCTTTCCGTAATCACGTTTAACCTAAATTCGTGTTTCTGTTGTTGTTGTTGTTTTAAATTCCCATGGAGCAGGGCCTACAGAATAAGCCTAGATTTTCCGAGAGGCCCAAAGGCACATACCAAATCCAGAGCCCTGTTAAGGAGCGATTAGACTGTTTTTAACGCGGAGTCATACAGCGGGGGCCCATTCCTCCGGCTTCTTGCTGGTAGGGAGAGTACAGGTGGGACAGGAGAGTGAGGAGGGGGCCCTTTGAGTCCCAGGACAGGACACACGCTGCTCCCCACCTACAACAGGTGCAGCCAGGATGGCCGAGGAGAGCCCCTGCGCAGACCCGGTGCGTGCAGAGCCCCTGCTTGCGGGAAGGAGCGGTTCTCCGCCGCTGCACCTGCTAACGCGGAAGCTGCCAGAAGCCATCACCGTGCCGGCGGCTTTACACCAGCACCAGTAAAGACCCCCTGTGAGAACGATACCGTGCTCTCTAAGTGGACGCCACTGATAACTTGTCTACTGTGCTTGGTGCAGGGTCCTGTCCGGATCAGACTACTTTCTGAACCACCTCTCCGCCGTGGGCCAAAATTCTAAGCAGTAGTTCACATCTCCCTAAAAATCTCTGAGATGAGGATGCCTCACCAATCAAGATCAAGCTCCAATTCAAAGCAATCTCTGCCTTGAAGACGTTTCTTCTGGGGCGCCTGGGTGGCTCAGTCGGTTGAGCATCCGACTTTGGCTCAGGTCATGATCTCCCAGTTGGGGAGTTCGAGTCCCACATCAGGCTCTCTGCTGTCAGCACGGAGCCTGCTTCAGATCCTCTGTCCTCCCTCTCTCTGCCCCTCCCCCACTTGCTCTCGGTCTCTCTCCAAATAAATAAATAAACTTAAAAGAAAAATAAAGACTTTTATTCTGAGGTGCCTTGGCCAGTTAAATTACTCCATTCTCAATGCTCCTAGAGTTCTAAACATATGAAATAGGATGGATTCCTCAAAAATAAAATAAAATAAAATAAGCTCTTGATCCCTAACTTTCTACCCTTCTTCTTTCAAGTACTGTCTTTGAAAACTGTTCGTAGGCTCATAGCCTACCTACCCACATCTTTATCAAACTTCCCTTAAAATGATATCCAGAGGGAATTTTATTTCTCTGATGCTGATGCCCTTTACAGATAGATACTTGATTTTTTAAGTGTTTTTATATATTTATTTTGGGAGAGAGAGAGAGAGAGAGAGCAGGGAGGGGCAGAGAGAGAAAGAGAGGGAGAGAATCCCAAGCAGGCTCCAAGCTGCCAGTGCAAAGTCCGACGCAGAGCTCAATCCCATGACCTGAGCCACAAGATCATGACTTGAGCCGAAACCAAGAGTCAGACACTCAACTGACTGACCGCCTAGGCGCCCCTACGGATAGGTACTTTAGAGCAACGGACAATCTGATTAGTTTCCTTTGAAAAGTCTAGGCAAGAATCTCAAGGAAAAGTAGACAGCAAGATACAGGAATGAGGCCATTGACATGATCACCCCCAAGGATAGGCCCTGGGCACTGTGAGAAAACATCAGGGTTCAAAAGGAAAAACCACACCCTTGGAGAATTAACCAGAGTTGGAGATTTCCTGCCTCGTAAACAAGACATCATATCCATTTGACTGTAGGTTTATTTGGGGGGGGGGGGTTGTTTGTTAGTTTGCTTTGCTTTGTTTCGCCTGGTTTCCAAGCGCTTCTGCTGAGTGGCCAGCCTGTGCTCCAGGCAGGACGGGGCTCAGCACTGTCCAGCCAGCCGTTTGGGGAGCTCAGAACCTTCCGCCGAAGGCAGACGAGTAGCAGAGAAATCCACAACGCTCAAAAGAGTAAATTGCCGGATCACTGCTCTACTGGTTGCAATTTTAGTAGCAAATGAGCACTGTATCATGTATCCAGCTTATTAAAAATAAAAGTGGGAAATCCAAGTGCTTACCAGGGGAAATGGCAAATCCTCAAAGTTGTCCCAGACATCACCGCTCCCGGACCCACTGGTGCACAGCACGAGGTCCCGTGTGGTGCTGATGTCACCGCGATTGTGGTCCCTGATGGACACTTGCTCTCAGCCTTGACCCGCACTCCTTGCTAAGCGCTGGTGGCTTAGGAACTGTCAAGTCCCAGACCTATGAGGCCAACCTAGCTAGAAGCGCGTTCAGCCTTCCTTTGCAAGAGGAGCCAGAGTTGTGTTTTCCAAGCGAGAAGAGAAGAAGCGCATCCAGATTTTCCAACCCCGCCAGCGTGGGATAAAAGTGCCACCCCCGAGATTAAAACAGATCCCACCTCCCTGGCCATCCATCCAACTTCCTTACTGCCTTATAATCTTGAAACGCAACTATGGCAATATCCTCCTAAGTTATCTCCCTGCAGGCACACGGCCCCCTTTCTGTTCCATCCTACATCCAGGTGCTGTCAACTTTGTCCTCCCTAAGTCCCCCAAGGATGGTGTCACTTGAAGCCATTCAGTGGCACCCGGCTGCTTAGCAAATCGTGATGGAACCTTTCAGTCTGGGATTCACAGTTGTCCCCCAGTAGAGCCCCAGACTGCCTGCCTCTCCGGCGTGATCGCGCACCCCTCCCCAGCTTGAGACCCACGTTTCTGCTGAACTGGAACACCTAGGGCTCCCCGAGTACAGCCTGAACCATCATGCCTCTCTGCGGAGCCCTCTGTCTGCCTGAAGCTCACCGTCCGGCCACTCCCCTTCCCCAGATCCTTGTCCTTCTAAACCCGACCACGGGCTACCTGCAGTATGGGAATGAGAAGAAACGGATGAAAAAGCATCACCAGCCCTACCCTTGTTTAGTCGGTGAAGCGTCCGACTTCGGCTCAGGACGTGATTCTCACAGTCTGTGGGTTCGAGTCCCGCATCGGGCTCTGTGCTGATGGCTCAGAGCCTGGAACCTGCTTCGGATTCTGTGTCTCCCTCTCTCTCTGCCCCTCCCCTGCTTGCACTGTCTCTCTCTCTCTCTCTCTCTCTCAAAAATAAATTAAACATTAAAAAAAAAAAAAAGGTGTCATACTAAACCCAAATCCCTTAGGTAGATTTCAACTTGGTGGCAGAGAAAGAACACAAGTGAAACAGAGCAGGGGATTCAAACCGACGGTCAGCTGGGAGCTCATGACCTAGAAGGTTGGGAAGGGGCTGACACTCCATGATTTCATGGTTCGTGGGTTTGAGCCCCGCATAGGGTTCTGTACTGGTGGTGCAGAGCCTGCTTGGGATTCTCTCTTTCCCTCTGTCTCTGCCCCTCCCCGACTCACACTGTCTCTGTCTCTCTCAAAATCAATAAATAAACTTAAAAAAAAAGAAGACTTAACACCCAAATAAGACATGACCACCCCCCCCGACCCCCCCCCCCACACACACACACAAAGTAAAGGTGGGACGATCAATGTAACTATTTGAAGTAAGAAATAAAGTTCCATCTGTACCTCTGGCCACACACAGAAGTTCGTTCCAGATGCGTGAAGAGTGAAATGTGTATATGACTGTATTATATTACGGCAGAAGACCTTGAACCCAGAGATGAATGCCCAGGCATCCCTGGAGAGGTTTTTGTCTGAAGTATAAATGACAGGAACAAATCACAAAGGTCAAAGATACCTCTGGCTTCGTTACCACCCCTCCTTCTCACACCCTTCATCCATTTTAGGCAAAACAACCAAAGGAAGATCAAAGTGTGGGAAACCTCCCTCCAGCACTGAAAGTCACGTTCAGTGCCCAGGTCCTTTGCGGAGGGGACACAGACGGAATCAGGCCAAGGGATGGTCATAGGGCTATGGTACCCGGTATCCTTCCTAAAACAGCAGTGTGCTGTGACGAGCGGTAAGCAGGGAATATCCTAGAAGAACATCTGGAAACATCTGGAATCCCCCTCGATTTGGGGAGGGGTCAGAGAGCAGGGAGAAGTCCTAGGATTCACAAAGAACCACTCAGAAACTCATTGGTGCTTGCACCCCGCAGAAAATCCTCAGGGCAGCAGAAATCTCCCTGGAAGAAAAGGCAGCCACACAGGAGTATCAGACACAGTCACATCATCTACCCGAAGGCAGGGCTCAGCCCAGCGAATCGGACAAAAAGCACAGACTCGCAAGGGGCGCCCATGGAGAAGGAAGCCATCTTGTCCAGCAGATCCGCAAGAGTGAACAGGGGTCCGAGGGACAGCCCAGAAAGGCTCTCTTGGTGGGTGCTCTGCCCTGTGGCCTCTTTTCCCTGCCGAAGCACTTCATCAGAATGTGTTTCATTAACTGGACATCCTGTTTATCGGAGGTGGCTCGCCCACCCTGTCCTTTTGAGCAAATTAAAGGGCTGAATAAAACCTTGAGCATTCAAGTATGAGTCAACAGATAACAACCGACATCAGTTCTAGAAAGGGAAGCCACAGAATTAAAGGAAAGGAACAGAGCCCTAAATAGAAAGAGACAACAAAGGTATGTTTCGGAGAGGAAAAAAAAAAAAAAAAAAAAAAGCACAGAACAACAAAACCTGAATTAAACCCCCTATGCTCACAAAAGTGAAATAAGGACTCTAAAAATAGAGCAGGCATAAAGCATGAAGACTAAAAACAGGCTAAGAAGGAGGTGCTGGAGGGGGCTGAATATCTAATTTCAGCTCAGGTCATGATCTCAAGGTTCGTGAGTTCGAGCCCCGCGTCGGGCTCTGTGCTGACAGCTCAGAGCTTGGAGCCTGCTTCGGATTCCGTGTCTCCCTCTCTCTGCCCCTCTCCCACTCGTGCTCTCTCTCCCTCTCTCAAAATAAAGGAATAAACTCTTTTTTTTAAGAAAAAAGAAGGAGTTGCTGGATAGAGAGACAGAAATGAAAAGCAGATAGGTCAAAGACATCAGTAAAAGAAACCGAACCAGCTGACAAGTTAACCATTGGAGGCCAAACTTGAAGTGCTTTTGGGCTGCTCAGAAGCGCCATCAGGAGACCAGAACAGAAAGGGAGGAGAACAGAGATTAGAGCTAAGGGAACAGAGTCTGAGGATGCAGGTGACTCGATGTTCCAGAAAAATCTCTCATAATCTGGAATCTGCAGGCAGAAGGGATTTACCACTGACGAGGCAAACTTACCGAAAAGGGACCATCGTGGGACGTGGCCCGGCAAATGTTTTGAATTTTAAGAACAAAGACAGAATCCCGTAAGTTACCAGACAGCAAGACACAAAGAAGTTGTCCAAGGCACCGGTGTCCCAACATTAAAGTGCTGGGAGACCGGGGCCTCCGATCAGGCAGAATTTCTGGAGGAAGGATCTGTGACTCAGGAAAGCTATACTCCACCAAGACTTCACTATGAGAAGACTTTTTTAAAAATTGATGTTCAGAGGCATCTGGGTGGCTCAGTCGGTTAAGTGTCCGACTTCAGCTCAGGTCATGATCTCACAGTTTGTGAGTTTGAGCCCCGCATCGGGCTCTGTGCTGCTAGCTCCGAGCCCCCTGGGGATTCTCACTCTCTCCTCTCTCTCTGCCCCTCCCCCACTTGCACTTTCTTTCTCTCTCAAAAATAAAGAAACAGGAACAAAATTGAAGTGCAAAGATTCATAGCGAAATGCTGAAAATATTACTTAAAACTAGCACTACAGCGAAGACAGAAATCAGCCCTTTAATCAAAATCGAAATGCCAAATATGTGATACGAATTTTAAAATAAAAAAACAGCTGTTGTTATTTACAGTATACATAAGTAATAACAATATCAAAATATGCAAGCAAAGGACTCAAAAACAGATTGAGGAGTGTGGTTTCCTCAAGAAAGGAGGGAGGGGAGAAGGTACAAGAGGCCTACATTTAACTACAAAGTTTATGTCTCTTAAAAATGTCTCTGTCCATGGGGCGCCTGGGTGGCGCAGTCGGTTAAGCGGCCGACTTCAGCCAGGTCACAATCTCGCAGTCCGTGAGTTCGAGCCCCGCGTCGGGCTCTGGGCTGATGGCTCGGAGCCTGGAGTCTGTTTCCAATTCTGTGTCTCCCTCTCTCTCTGCCCCTCGCCCGTTCATGCTCTGTCTCTCTCTGTCCCAAAAATAAATAAACGTTGAAAAAAAAAATTAAAAAAAAAATAAAAAAAAAGTCTCTGTCCATCTCCATCTCAGTCTGAAGCAAAGTATCAAGTCTAATACCCAAAAGATTATCTGTATCGTGTGTATGCTTGAAGAAATAGATGTGTCTTTTTAAATAACGGCATAACGGAGAGAGCAGAGAATAAAAGGCTTATCAAACAAGCGAAACCCAAAAGTCCATACCATTGTCATAAAAATGTTTATACAGAATGCCAGCGTCAGGAACAGCTCTTGAAAAGTAACGGCATTGAAAAGTAACAATAAAATGCCAGGTGGTATAATACAGTTAAAGATTTGAGCTCAGGAATAACACGGAACCGGGTTCACAGCCTGACTCGAGCCCTTAATGGCTGTGTGACTAGAAGAAGTTGCAATGCCTCTTTCTCCCTTTCTGTAAAGGTGAATAATGCCACCTCATAGGGTAATTATAACAGATCTGTAAAACAAAGACTACAAATCTCTTATCCCACAGTCCGGAAATACGAACTCTCAATTAGTATTAGTTATGGGTAGTATTATCACCACAACAAAAGAAATGGGACCAGGTAGAAAAAAATGTGCTAAGAGGTAAAAGCAGGAATATTAGTTCATTTTTTTTTTTAATTTTTTTTTAACGTTTATTTATTTTTGAGACAGAGAGAGACAAAGCATGAATGGGGGAGGGTCAGAGAGAGAGGGAGACACAGAATCGGAAACAGGCTCCAGGCTCTGAGCCATCAGCCCAGACCCTGACGTGGGGCTCGAACTCACAGACCGTGAGATCTTGACCTGAGCCGAAGTCGGACGCTCAACCAACTGAGCCACCCAGGCGCCCCAGGAATAGTAGTTCATTTTATAGAGGGAGAGTAAATAGATACTTTCTCTCTGTGCTCTGATGATAAAAAAAAATGCATTTTCCATTTAAAAAAATATTAAATATAATTAGCAGATAAGAAAAATGAATACCATTCAGATTACGTTTACAGAGTTAGCAAAAATCATAGTCCATATAAGAAAATGATGATCGTTTGTCCAAATACACCACTTACAGTGACATCAGTGAAAGAAAGTGAGATAATCCTATCAGACTGGCAGATGTATTTTTAAAAAAATGCACGAATACATTTCTCTGAAAAGATATATTAAAACAAAGTGGCACCAAACGGCTTTTAAAAGTAAAACTCAAGGCAAAGCTGACCAAGCAAAAATGAATAAATTACTGAGGCGGAAAAGGAAGAGTTAAAGGGAAGATGCCCTAAGGAATGGTTACGAGTTAAAACCTCTAGGGTCTCCTGGGTGGCTTAGTCGGTTAAGCATTTGACCTCAGCTCAGGTCACGATCTCACGGTCTGTGGCTTCGAGCCCCACGTCGGGCTCTGTGCAGACAGCTCGGAGCCTGGAGTCTGCTTCGGATTCTGTGTCTCCTCTCTCCGTCCCACCCCTGCTTGCACTCTGTCTCTCTCTCTGCCTCTCAAAAATGAATAAAAATTTTAAAAACTTTTTAAAAATTACAAAATAAAGAGTTAAAAACTGTCACCCCTATAGTACCTTGATGCAAACCTAAAAAAGCACCCCCCAGGCTGTATGTGTGTGTGTGTGTATGTGTGTGTGTGTATATATATATATATATATATATAAACGTATATATATACGTATATGTGAATATATATACATATATGTGTGTGTATACGCATACATATATACACACAATATATACACACACACAATATATGTATTATATATATTATATATGTGTATGTATATATATATAGGTTTAAGTAATTTATCATCTTTCCAGCATTCTTCCTCTTATAGAATCATAGAAATTAGCCAACCATGAACAGACAGCCTCAGTGAAGAGCTGACAGCGGCTAGCACGGTCTTCCTCGAATTCTCGGCCCGGAACGTAGGAACGTACTATCCTTAAAGTAACAGAGGAGACTCCTGAACAATATGACAAGATACTGATTGACTGATCGACGGGACAGATTTTTGCTGGGACTGTGCAATCAGCAATATTCATTTTTCAAAGAGTCGCTTTAGAACTGGAATGCCAACTTTCTTAATCGACCCCAAATTTTCATTTTGAAAACTTTCAAAGTTGTAGGAGAGTCGTCAGAGCGAGTGTCTGTAATACTCCTCGCCCAGAATCACCAACTGTTGTTGATTTTTTTTTTTTTTTTTTGGTTCTGCCACACTGGCCTCGGCGTGCGTGGGAATATCTGTTCTTTTCGCGGAGGCATAGCAGAGATGGTTGGAGGCCTGGTGACATTTCCCCGCTAAAGACTTCTGAGGACACCTCTTAAGAACAAAAACATTCTCTGGGGCGCCTGGGTGGCTCATTCAGCGGAGTCGCGATCTTCCAGTTTGCGAGTTTGAGTCCCGTTCGAGCTCTGCGCTGTCAACACAGCTTGGGATTCTCTGTCTCCCTCTCTCGCTTTCAAAAATAAACTTAAAAAAAAAAAAAAAAAAAGAACGAAAACATTCTCCTAGGTAACCAAACCATGATCACACTCTGCATATTTAACCCGGAGAGACTTCTGCTTTTTCGTCATAACACGTGTCTGGATGTTTGGTTTAGAATATAGGGTTTTCGTTAGTCTGGATACCCCGTGTCTTCTGCCCACGCTAGTAAGCTGACCTCTTTCAGGACAAAACGAGACAGCTCCATAACTCAATACCATAGATGAATATCTCTAAGTAATTAAATGCTCGAAATCTGTTTTGCTCAAAGTACACCTGCAGTACAAGTCCCAGGGAAGAACTGCACGTTGAACTACAATACTTGATACTTTGGAAACTTTTAAAAAAAATTTTTTTTTTTTTTAAGACAAAGTCACCAACGTTTGAGAAATTAAAGAGGCACGCCTCAAGTTCACTGGCTGAGGAAACATCAGTAAAATTCAGACTTAAAATTCCAGCAGTCTTGTCCAGCAAAGCCCAAAACCCTAAAACACACAGCCTTTGGGGATGGGGGGTGCGAGAGTGTCACCCCAGGCCAGGCGCAAACTGCTTCCATGTCCCATATTTCTGTTCATAACCCGTCTACACAGAGGTGCCCATCCATCATGCCCTTTAGAACCATCTCGAGGGGCGCCTGGGGGACTCTGTCAGTTAGGCGTCCGATGTCGGTTCAGGTCATGATCTCATGGTTTGTGGGTTCGGGCCCCGGGTCGGGGTCTGTGCCGACAGCTCAGAGCGTAGAACCTGCTTCGGATTCTGCGTCTCCCTCTTGCTCTGCCCCTCCCCTGCTCACGCTCTGTCTCTCTCAACGATAAATAAACGTTAAAAAATTAAAAAGAAAAAAAAAAAAAAAAAAAAGGACCGGGACCTTTGAAAGGACACATAGATGCCTGGGAGACTACCCTGGGCCAATTAAACAGGAGTCCTGGGGAGAAAGCCAAGGCATCAGTATTTACAAGCTCCCCAGGGGATTCTGAGAAGCAGCCAGCTCGGGGACCCAATGTTCTGAAGGAACAGAGGCCAGGCACTGGCTGCAGCTGTTCATTTCTGTCCGCCTCCAACCGTCTCTGGTCTCAGCGCATCATGCTACCCTGCATTTTTCTCTCCCCTCGCAAGCATTCACCCCGAGATGCTGCCGGGCTAGAACCGTTCCTAAAGGCGCTGACCGCAGACCTCCCACCAGGCTGGAGACACCGGGGAATTCTCTTAGCAGGGTGGACACGGCAGGTCTTTGGGTCCCACCAAAAAAGAGCTGTGCATTCTGCCAGCGGGAAGGTCCCACATCGCCGGGGTGGGGAAGGGAGGAACCAAAAGCAAAGGGAGGACGAGGTGTGCTGGTCCGTGCAGGGCTTTCTCAGCTAAGTCCTTGGCCGTGAAGGGTGGTCACTGGGCCAGGATGCTCAGCGACAGGAGAAATCGGTAGGCACCGAAATGTCCCTTAAGGACAGTTCAATCCTCAAGCAAAGCCGGGCGTTGGTGCTAAAATACCTAAAAATGAGAACACGGGGCAGTGCGACTCTGTCCCTTCTTTCCCTTCTGCCCATCACAACTGCCACGCTGTCTTTTCTAGAACCTGGGCTCCGGCTCCAGGGAAGACGAGCCCTGCGACGTGCAGTTTCCTGGGCTCCCGCGACAGGCCAGGAGAGGAGTCTGAGACAGCCAACTCCGCAAGACGTGGGGACACCCAGACCCTTCTGTGGACACCTCACATCCTGTCACCAGGGAGGCAGCCGGGGCACACACGGACAAACAGTGGGCCGGGCCGGTAACCCTATCCGATTCCTGACATTGTGGCCCCCTCCCGCCCCCTCTGATCTCCCTTACATCCTGGGATTGAATGGCCCTATAAAAATGTCCAGCGTGAAAGACAGATTCAAAAACCGAAGAAACATTATCCTGATGGCAGTCTTTTAACATCCTCTGTCTTCAGGCCCTTCCCCCCGCCCCGCCCCCCCCCCACCCCCAGCCAGGCAAGAGAATTTATGGGCTGTAAGTCCTGTTTTTCTACATTGATGGAAACGGCTGGCAAACATTTCCACTGGGCCAAACTCCATCCAAAGAGTCAAATATCAAGGCACCCAGCTGAGCTCCCGGAGTCAGGGTTTATGAAGCCAATCGATGTGCCCCGCGACCGTAAACCATCTTATATTTACTATGACAGGACAGTATTTGAGTTCATAAAAAGATGATTTTTGTCTAACTTCGGGTGCCTGCAAGGAGACTGTGTATCAGGCGCAGATACAGAGCCTGAAAAGCTAAGTCAGCCAGCTGTCGTGGGCTCATTTTGTTGGAGAAAAGGGGTCAGCGTCAGAGGTAAAGGGGCCCTAAGCAAGATCCCAGTGATCGGGGGTGCGCTCAGAAGTGGGAAGTAGTTACCTGGTCTGAGCGCGCTCCAGATGCACGGTGGGAGGAAGAGAACCGATTTCCTCAACCTTCCAGACCCTACCTCCTCCGGGGATGGATCCCATTGGGAAAGGCAGAAAGTCAGTTAGGAACCTCTCCAACATGCCACCAGAATCCCGGGGCAGGTCAGAGTCACTGGTCATCATTTCATGGGGGGCCGTGGTACCAAAAGGGAGTAAAATTAACCTACAAGGGGTGTTTTGAGCAGGGGGGTGACAAGCGCAGCGCCTGCCACAGAAAAGGGCAGCGAGTTCTCTGCTGTTTCAGGAAACTGAAGGATCTGTGTGTTGGTTAGACCCATGTCATGATTCACTAAATCATTAAGCCTCATTACAGGACCTGGCGTCGGCTGGAGCCAGCGAAACCCGAGTAGGATTTTCGTACGTCATTTATTTTTAAATGTTTCTTTATTTTTGAGACAGACAGAGAGAGAGAGAGAGAGAGACAACAGTGTGAGCCAGGGAGGGGCAGAGAGAGAGGGAGACACAGAATCCGAAGCAGGGTCCAGGCTCTGAGCTGTCAGTACAGAGCCCAACGCGGGGCTCGAACCCGCGAACTGTGAGATCATGATCTGAGCCAAAGTCAGACGCTTAACCGACTGAGCCACCCAGGAGCCCCTTGTACCTCATCTTGTAATAGGAATTTGGGCAAACTATGAAAGTATCAGATGTCCAGCCATTCCCCTGATCCCATGCGGGGGCGGGGGGGGGGGGGTGGAGGTGTAAAGTTTTCTTCACCTTGATAGTGGCTTGACGGGTTGGAAATTCAGAAGGTTCTTTCCAGCTCTGACACTCTCTGCCTCTAAGGAATCCGTAAGTGGATGGAGTCCAGAGGGTTTTTAGCCTAGCAGAACATGAGGAAATGTCCTTCCCTCAAGACATATGTCCATGATGCTGAACTGAAGGCTGTTATTCTCCGTTTCTGGAGGTGGACATTTCTCCCTAGAGAACATGGCTGGCACTCCTTCCTTTCCTCAGTCTACGTTTCCGAACTTTTTAAATGCTTTTTCATGAACTGTTGGAGGGCAACGTAAAAATCACGAAATTGCAACTGTTAGCACTGGGGCCAGGGTTATGGTTTTTCTTAATTAATTATTGTCGAATGAATGGTCCAATCTTCTTTTACACAAAGAAACATTTGGACCCGTCCCACTGACCGAAAAGCTGCCTTACCACTGCTCTGTAGGAAGTTTAAGAGTTTAGAATTGGTTTTAGAAAGTTTTTAATGTTAATCCAAGAAAAGCAGTCAGTTCTTCCATCAGCAACACCTCAGGACATGTGTTCATGTGTTTTTGGTTTGTTTTTTTTTTTTCTATACGCTGATTTTATTCGCCCGTGCACTGCAACATGTATTTTTATCCCTTGCTGTAGAAAACACCAGAAGTGGAATGCACTGAGGAAGTTTGCAGGGCGTAAGGATCTTCTCTAAAGACCCAGGTGCTTTTTGACAGAGATTTATTTTTCTGAGGAAATCACTCAATCCAAGAATCTTTCCATATTTGAGTTTAATCCATTTACGTTTATTTTAATAAGTTACGCATCTGAACTTGTTTTCTACCACCTTATTGGGTGCTTTCCGCCTGCTAGGTCTGTTTCTTTGCTCCTTCCTTAACTTCTATTGGATCGAGCAAATTTATTTGTATTTTGTTCTATAGTCTCTCCAGCTTGCATTTTATTCTTTTAGCGGCTGAGTTGAAATGTTGTGCATGACAAAGGACTTAAGAACATCGAAAGTTAATGTCGCTATCCTTCTTGCCATCCACACAAGGACTTTAAAATGCCTTCGGGGCGCCTGGGTGGCGCAGTCGGTTAAGCGTCCGACTTCAGCCAGGTCACGATCTCGTGGTCCGTGAGTTCGAGCCCCGCGTCGGGCTCTGGGCTGATGGCTCAGAGCCTGGAGCCTGTTTCCGATTCTGTGTCTCCCTCTCTCTCTGCCCCTCCCACGTTCATGCTCTGTCTCTCTCTATCCCAAAAATAAATAAACGTTGAAAAAAAAAAAAATGCCTTGACACTGTCCCCTCTTCCCCGCCCCACTTCACTTCTTTATTCCTTCTGTTCATTTTATATTCATTGCTCATTTAGACCTCCTAGTTTAACAATTTCTTGCCTCAACACTGCTTTAACTACACCACGCTTTCTTCACGGAGTCCGTCTTTCTTGCTAAAGTACGTCATCGAGTAGTGGTTTCATTCAAAGCCTGTGTGTAGTTAGTTCACTGTCCACATTCTCCCTGCTCCGTCCTAGGGAAGTCTTACTAAACAGATCTTAGACCTATGTGGTCTATTCTCTGTGCCTCTAAACTGCCTGATCTTAGTTTCTATCTCATTACCTCTTCGATAATTTTATCAAATCTTTTAGTTATTCCTATTTTTCAGCTCTCTTGCTCTGCTGTTTGGAAACTTATCAGGGTGATCCTTTATTTATGACCGCGTTTTCCTGTTTCACTCCGAGGGTTATCTCATCCACAGAGTTGCTAATCTCAAGTCTACTTTTTATTTCACATTCTCTCTGGTTCTTTTTCAAATCTTCTTTGTGCGGGCATGAGTCTTCATCCTGGATTTTACATTTCATTTGACTTCTTTACTCATTTGAGATCAGCATTTCTGTACCTTTGGGATGTATTATATGAAGTCTCTCTTGAGGTTTACAAGGCCAATAGCCCCTCCCTCGTGGTTGATGTCTGTCCTGAAGTAACGGACATTGGTAATGGTGCACTTGTCCTCAGTCGTGGTTGTTCATTCTGGGGAAGTGGTGAAAAGCAAGGGAACCAAGTTACGAAATTCACCCAGGGGCACCCGGGTGACTCGGTTGAGCATCCACCTCTTGATTTCGGCTCCGATCGTGACCTCATGGTTCGTGGCTTTGAGTCCCACATCGGGCTCTGTGCTGACAGCCCCAGAAACTGCTTGGGATTCTCTCTCTCCCTTTCTCTCTGCCCCTCCCCCGCTCGCTCTCTCTTTCAAAATAAATAAATAAAAATTTTAAAAAAAGAAGAAGAAGAAGAAGAAGAACAAAGAAAATCACCCAGGGTAGTTTCAGGTTTTCTTCTGCCTAAGATACGGGGTGTTCAAGGCAGGTTCTTATGTTCATTTCTCAGCTTGGACCTCTCACACTTCACAGGAAATATAAATTCAGACCACGTGCAGACATACAACTCCTATAGCCGTGGTTTGAATTCCCTGGGGGTAAATATCTTCTGGTGTCCAAGATCCTAGAGAGAGGGAAAGCTTCCTCGGCCCTTTTTGTTCTGAGCTGGGAGGCGAGCCATGAGGTCAAAGAGCACGGAGTTTGTCAAAGCATTTTGGTTTTATGTCGGGGGCAAAATCTGGATCTCCCGGCAAACCCAGGCCAAATCCCAGAACCCCAGCCTTTCCACCTGCGGGTCCTTTTTCCTGCTTCGCCTCTGTGGGTTCCTGCGGCCTCGGGCTCTCCTTACTGTCCTGGCAGGATTTCCTTTCTTTAAACTTTGGGTGTACTTGTTTTTACTGTGGTGGTTGTTAGATTTTTATGCAACATTCCTATGTGTTTATCGCGCATCGTTGGAGGGAGGCAGGAAGGAGATCTCATCTTTCCCCAGCTCCATCCATCTCCTCGCTGGAAGGGTTTCTGAGATAATGAAAGGCTTTAGTAACGAGGTTATATTTGTACAGCATCTCAGGAGCCGAGAGGCTAACGAGCACCCAGCACCTACACGCAGGGCCCCCACACAGCAGACGTCCGCGACAACACGAGCCCTCCGGTGGAGACCGCTATGGAATGCCGTCGGGGGCACAAAGCCCGATGCCCCGAGATGATACCAGAATGAATCAGATGATTCACTGCTCACGTTCCCAAGCTGTGCCTTGCCAGCTCCTGCAATCTCTACCTCTCTATGTAACCATTAACGATTTTTAAGGCGCTCATCTTTCACAACCATCGGCTTCTGGAAACTTTAGTGCGGAAGACCAGACTGGGAGTCAAATTCTGATGTAAATTCAATCCCTTGGAAACGAGGGCAGGGGGAAAAGGGTAAAAATGGGAACTTCTGAATCGCACACCCGAAGAATCTCAATGATGCCTCCCCTGTGACCTTCCGGGGGTTCGCATTCCGTGCTCTACAAATCTCAAATGGATCTGTAGCCGTTCCACACTCCTCCCACCTTCCTGCTCACATAAACTGTGTCCTAGATGGGTAGACTGGAAATTCTATTCTGGGAGTCACCACTAATCCAGCTTGGAAAGTAGCACAGACAGCAGCTAGCAGGTTAACCAACAGCTAACCCCACCTCACAAAATCGTCTTCTAGCTCAAAAGTGGTAAAATCTGCTAGAAGTTTTGACTTTCAAATATTCTCAACACATTTATGAGAGATCCCAGGCCTCTCCCCTTTGCAGGGGTGCAAGTAAAGGAATGTTCTTAGGACATGGAAAGCATAAATCAGGAGTCAATGTTCGTATTAGGCAAAGAAAGGTCATCTCTATAATATTTCAATTTCTCTCCCAAATGACGGGTCGTTTTCTTCTTCAGCTATCTATTACAGAGATCATGTCTTGCCTTTTGTCCCCAAATGGTAAGAAAAGATGCTTAGTGGGGCGCCTGGGTGGCTCAGTCGGTTAAGTGGCCGACTTCGGCCCAGGTCATGATCTTGCGGTCCGTGAGTTCGAGCCCCGCATCGGGCTCTGTGCTGACAGCTCAGAGCCTGGAGCCTGTTTCAGATTCTGTGTCTCCCTCTCTCTGACCCTCCCCCGTTCATGCTTTGTCTCTCTCTGTCTCAAAAATAAATAAACT
>NW_024412439.1:5328139-5356633 GCF_014898765.1 Herpailurus yagouaroundi | reverse complement strand
TGCATTTTTTTAAATGTTTTCTTTATTTCTGAGACAGAGAAAGACACAGCATGAGCAGGGAGGGGCAGAGAGAGAGGCAGACACAGAATCCGAAGCAGGCTCCAGGCTCTGAGCTGTCAGCACAGAGCCCGACGTGGGGCTCAAACTCACAAACTGAGAGATCATGACCTGAGCCAAAGTTGGACACTCAACGGACCGAGCCACCCAGGTGCCCCTGCATGTAAAAAAAATAATAATAAAGATAGTATCACCTGATAAATAACTCTGGAAATAAGAAGAGGAAATAATCCCTCATCGATAATTCTAGCATGCTAGCCTCTTAATGTATTTCCTTCTAGTCATTTTTTTGCCTTACGATTTTTATTTCAATAGTTGAAATTTTTCATGTATTTATAGGAGTTTTAGGTTCCTAAACTTCCTCTTCCTTTCTTCCTTCCCTTCTCCTTTTCTTCCTTCCTCCCTTTCTATCTCTTCTCCTTTCTTTCTTTTTCCCTTTCTTTCTTCCTTTTTTCTTTCTTCCTTTTTCCTTCCTTCCTTCCTTCCTTCCTTCCTTCCTTCCTTCCTTCCCCTTTCTCTCACTCCCTCTCTCTTCAATCACAACAACCCTCAAACTAGAGCAAGGTAAAAATTCCCGGCCATATTTTACAGAGAAGGAAACTGAGATCCAGGCATTTGACAGTCCGTTGCTCAGTATCAGAGAGACAGGAGGCGTCTGTGGTTATTAAAGCTTTTCTTCACTGACTGCAGACCCAGGGAGCTCACATTTGCTACTTCAGCCCACATACACTCCTGGGTGGTGAATGGGGAGCCACTGCCGGAACGATGGGAAGAGAGGAGGACAGGTGGCAACTTGAGAAGTGCCGACGACGAGTCTAATCAGCACGTGCCTACCAAGAGGCAATTAAGCCCGTTTTCTCGTGAGCTGGACGGTTGTGAGAAGAAAAAAATCCCTCTCCCCCCCCCCACCCCCGCCCCCGCCCATACTCTGTGTGATAGCAAGGCTGCTTTGATGAACTTCAGTCATCTAAAACAACAAATCTTGTGTTTCATAAAAAAAGGCCTCCGTGTCCTTATGTCCGTGTTTCATGTTATACAGTTGACACATTACTTTAGTAAATGCTGGCCTCTGTAGACTGAAGGACGACAGTCTCCCGCACAGGACATCCAAGATGGCGCTGGTGACCAACTGGCCAACTCCAACTTGTCTCAGAGGTTAACTGGCAGCTTTTCCTACCCTTCCCATGGCCCTGTGGTGCCTCGGGAGATTCCTCATGCCCTGAGGGCTAGGAAAATGGAAGAGGATTCACACTGGACAGAGGATAAAGACATGGAAAAGTATGCGACAACCCAAGTGCGGTCAAATGTTAAGTAGAACGTAGGCGGTGAGTGGATGCGCGTGCCCTGTACAATTCTTTCCGCTTTGCTACATATCGAATTTTTCTTTGTAAGAAAATGCTATTTTAAAGAAGAAAACTAAAGGGAGACCGCCTCCCCAGAAAATGCTTTCCTAAGTAACAAAATGCTGCTGGTTAGACTTTTTTTTCCATGTCTCCTCGTCTTTGTTCACCTCGCCCCCTCACTGTCTCCTTCTTACCTCCACGAATTGCTTGGGAACACTTCTCTAGAGATGACCAAACATGATCAAAAAGCATTGAGCCGAACCCATTTGGGGGAGGACAAAAGTGAGTCCTAAAAAGGGGAACCGACTTGTCCCAAATCAAGCCGTCACACGGCAAGTTCAGGAGCATAAGACAAATCCTCTGTGATCTAGAACATGCAGCATTGCTGTATACTTTCCTTCCAAGGGGATGAACAGTTGGACTCCCTTCTTGTGGGACCTTAATCGGGAGGGACTAGAACACTACGTTTTGAAACTTTAAGTGGAGGTTTTAAAGAAGCTGGGATGCTGAGCGCAACCTACGAGCTAGCCAAGGGGACGGGAGTGATTTGATTTGATTCCGTGGTTGACACCGGGTGCACAGCTAAAGTGGTTGTTCTTGAACTTCTGTTCATAAAGGCTGGGCTCCCTAGAGGGGAACGTCTGGGCTGCCCAGAGGCGATTGAGGTGACACTCATCTGCCTAAGGTCATTCCACCTGCCTGACATTCAGACCCCACTCTCTTATTTTGCAAGAACAAGGAGATGGGGAATTCAAGAGCTAAGTGTCTGAGTTTCTACCAGGTGTGGGGCACTGGGCCAGAAACCACAGGAATTCTTTTTTTTTTAATTCAGCAAAACACACACTCAAGGAACTAACCATCCTATTAAGGATACAGGAGACACGAAAAGAGTAAGTTAAAAGGTTATGTATTGAATTGCAGGAAAGTGATGACCCGTTTTCCAACCCTATGATCATGCTTATTTAAATAGCTCAATCCCAGTGGGCAGGAAGCGATTTTTACGTGTGGGCCTGGAGTTCAGGAGATCCTGGAGAAGCAGAACAACCCATTCCGTTGGCGTTTTCCTGCTTACTTCTGGATTTCGGTCAAGATATCGAATGCCCATCAGATTGCTCACCCTGACCTCCTAACCGCCAAACCTACTCGATTCTCACCGTTCTGGGTTCTCCAAGCCTCCTGCCTGTCTGCACGGAAGATGAACACCGTCCTGGCCTCCGCGGCATGGCAGTGACCCTTCATTTCATCTGACCCCTCTTGGATGCATTTCAAATACCCTTCTGTGGCCCAATGGCCCCGATGAAGGCTTCTTCCAAGACCTCCTGCTCCCCATCTCTTGTAAGTGCAATCCATCCCCGGTTTGTCCCCTGTGATGTGCTCCAAAACATCACTCCAAGTCGGCCTTGCAGTGTCACTCCTCCGGCTGATGACGGTTCCGCCTGGAACTCACCTCCTGACCTCTCTGAGAATCCAGAACCACAACCTTTTACCCATGCTCGCTTACCTTCCCCTGTTGCCATACAATCATGATGAACATCTAAGAACACTCACTTTAAGCTTACTTACTTGTTTTAAGAGAGAAAACCCAAGCGGGGAAGGGGCAGAGAGAGGGAGAGACAGAATCCCAAGCAGGTTCCGCGCCATCAGCATGGAGCCCGGTTTAGGCTTGAACCCACGAACTGGGAGATCAGGCCCTGAGCTGAGATCAAGAGTCAGATGCTTAACCGACCACGCCACCCAGGAGCCCCAAAAAGGGTCACTTTTAATTCCTTGTTATTCTCCCAAACCAATCAGACACCGACATATGTGATGATTCGGCCCCTGCAGGTGTCTTCCTGATACGAGACTGTCTCTTCACCGCCTCTCGCTCCAATGACAGAAATGGTGGCCTGGTGGGAGTTCTCACCCCCCACTACGCTCCAGCCCACACCCAGCACCCCCTCAGTTAATTCAATCTATCTTCAGTGCCGTAACAGTCTTCCGAAAACACTGAAGGGCACCCGTCATCACCCTGCTCTGAAACTTTCCCTACTTCCGTGGGAAACAATTTCCAAACTTTTCAAGGGACTTTCAAGATCGCCCACCACGAGGTTCTAACTTTTCTTTCTCATCTTGTCTCATAATCCCCTTTGTCGCCAAAACATCGCGCCCAGTTAAATGAATTCTCTTCCTTCCCCGCTACGACAGCCCCCAAGTATAATCCCCCTTCCCACTTTGCCATTGCCCCTACCTGGAATTTTTCCCGATGTTTCCTTGTGTATCTAATTTCTATCCGTTTGTTAAAGTTTATTTATTTTTGAGGGAGAAAGAGCATGAGTGGGGGAGGGGCACAGATAGAGGGAGATTTGGATTCTCACCTGACATGAGACAGCCTGACACAGGGCTTGAACTCATGAACCGTGAGATCGTGACCTGAGCCAAAGTCAGATGTTCAACCGACTGAGCCACCCAGGTGCCCCCTACCCATTTTTAATGATCCAGGAGGCTTTACTCCAATGCCCCGCCACACAAAGATCTCTCCTGCTCTCTTAGCTCGAAATTCTCTGATATTTGCCACCTGTTCCCCCCCTCACGGGGCATTGTGCCTCCCACCCTCTACCGCGATTCTTTCCCGATTTCTCCACTAAACTGCAAACTCCTGCACGAAGGCGTAGAAAGTATCAAAAAAGTCAGGTAATGAGGCTTGAGGTCAGAAAGGAATGCAATTCCCAGCCTTCATCCTGATTTCACCCTTTGCCAAATTCATGAGACAACGTAAACAGAACCGCATTGCTTAAAGACGGAACCACAGAGGCGCACAAAGGAGTCTGGATCCAGTGGATTCCTAGCTCCAATCGGGGAGTTCTTGCACTCGCTCTCGCTCTCCCTCTCTCTCCCTCTCTCCCCTAATTAGGTGACTCGTGTTGGGAGAACAAAAAGTAGGAAAACCATTTTTACCCCTCAACTCCCTTCCATCGTAGCTTACAGCTTATTCTACGGATGTTCCGAGATTTTAGTTCTTTTGCATTTGTCTAAGCGATTCCCAGACAGTGGAAGACCATGCCAAGGGTTGGCAGAGAGTCTGCCAAGATAAGAGAGAAACTGTACTGGTAAAGAGTGAGTGGGAAGGTTGACTCATTATCGGAATGGCCACCAACACACCAGCAGATTGAGAAGACGCAGAAGGCTTCACTGTAAGTATTAACCTTCATTCACAGCTTCAATGCCGAATAGCAAGCCTCAGGTAGATTAGGAAGGCTGGAAAAATTCCCCAGAACAGTGCCATGGAGAAGCTCTGCTCTGCTGTGAATGAGATGATCACAGCAATGTTTTCCAGGAAGGAGATAAAGGCTTTTGCGCTTAACAGACGGTCCTGACCATCGTTTAAACAAGAACTTGTTAGAAATGCAAAGCCTGAGGCCCCACACTAAGCCTCCTCAATCAGATTCTCAGGAGCTGGGGCCAGGAGTCTGTATGTGTGTGTTGGGGTGGGGGCGGGGGGGAGGTTGTGGTTATTGAGATATATTTGACATCCAACACTGCGTTAGCTTCCACTGTACTCCATGATGATTTGATATTTGTACGTATGGCAAAACGATCACCGCTGTAAATCTAGTTAACGTCCTTCATCGCGCAGAGTTACAGAATTATCTCTCGATGAGAACTGTTAAGATTTACTCTTTCTTAGCTGGGGCGCCTGGGTAGCTCACCCGGTTGACCGTCCGACTCTTGGTTTCGGCTCAGGTCATGATCTCACAGCGTGTGAGTTCAAGCCTGACATCGTGTTCTGTGCTGACAGTGCAGAGCCTGCTTGAGATGCTCTCTCTCTCCCTCTCTCTCAGCCCTTCCCCCCCTGTATATACTACATTCTCATGACTGACTTACTATAAATTAAGGTTTGTAACTTCACCCATTCTGCCCACCCCCGCCCTCTGGCCACCACCAGTCTGCTCTCTGTATCTTATCATCTTGGTTCTTTTTCTATTTGTAGATTCTACACAGAGGTGAGACCATACGGTATTTATCGTTTTCTGACTTCCATCAACTCAGCATTCTGCTCTCAAGATCCATGATGTTGTCACAAATGACGAGATGTCACTTTTTTTTTTTTAATGGCTGATACATATAGCTCTTGAAATTGGTGTTTCTGTTTTCTTTGGATAAATACCCAGAAGTGCGATCTCTGGATTATAAGGGTGGTTCTATCTTTAACTCTTTAAAGAGCCTCCATATGGTTTCCCAGGGTGGTTGCACAAAATTACGTTCCTACCAACCATGCACAAGGGTTCTCTTTTTTCCACATCCTCACCAACACTTGTTATGTCTTGTGTTTTTGACAACAGCCATTCTAACAGGTGTGGGGTGACAGCTCATTGTGGTTTCAGTTTATAACTTCCCTGACAACGAGTGATGTTGGGCAATTTTCCACATACCTGATGGCCGTCTATAGGTCTTCTTTACAAAGAATGTTTATTCAGATCCTCTGCCCATTTTTTAATCAAATTGTGTGTTTTTGTTGCTACTGACCTGTTATGAGATCTTTATGTATCTTGGATACTAGCCACTTCTCACACATAGGATTTCCAGATATCTTCCCTTATTCAGTGGGTCTGTTCATTTTGTTGATGGTTTCCTCGGCTGTGCAAAAGCTTTTTAGTTTGGTGTAGTCCCAATTATTTATTTTTGTTTTATTGCCTTTGCTTTTGGTTGTCAAAATTATCTCTAAGACTGATGTCAAGGAGCCTACTGTCTAGGTCTTCTTCTAGGCATTTTAGGATTTCAGGTCTTATGTTCGAGCCTTTAATCCATCGTGAGTTACTTTTAGTATAATGCAGAAGAGAGAGGTCCAGTTTTCCCATCACCATTTATTGAGGACACTGTGATTTCTTGGCTCCTCTGTCATAAATTAATTGACCATCTATGCATGGGTTTATTTCTGGGCTCTCTATGCTGCCATTGATCGAGGTGTCTGTTTTTATGCCAGTACCATACTGTTTTGATTCCTATAGCTTTGTAATATCATTTGAAGTCCGACAGCATGATGCCTCCAGCTTTGTTTTTCTTTCTCAACATTGCTTCCACAGTACAGGGCCTTTTATGGCTATATACACATTTTAGAACTTTCTTCTATTTCTGTGGAAATTGCCATTGATATCTGATAGGAGTTGGACTGAATCTGTAGATTGCTTGGGGTAATAGAGACATTTTAACGATATCAGTTCTTCTGACCCATGAACATAGACCATCTTCCCACTTATTTGTGTCTTCTTCAACGTCTTTCATCAAAAGAATCTGTGCTTTCATGGCTGTCTCTAGGAAATTCTAACGCCCACTTAGATTTGGGAAGGAAGAGCTTCACAAATGGTGCTACGTTGTGTTAGGAACGGCCATGGAGCAGATAACTCTAGAACTTAGTGACTGAAAACAGCAGACACTGATTACCTCTCACAGGTCCAAGACAGCTTGTCAGGCTCAGGGTTATCTCTTAAGATTGCAGTCGAGTTGTCAGCAGGGGCTGCAGTCACATGGAGGCTTGACCATGGTGAAGGACCCACTTTCAAGCCACTAATGTGGCTGTGGCAGGAGGCTTCAGTTCCTCACCGTACGGGCCTCTCTACCAAACGTGGCGGCCGACTTCCTCATGTCAAGCAATCCCAGAAAAAGGGCACACCCAACCTGGAAAGCACAATCTCTTAATAAATGAACCCTGAGAAACAGCATTCTATCGCTTCGGCCATATTGAATTTGTTGTCATAAGCCAGTCACTGGGCTCAGCCCACACTCAAAGGGGAAGGATTAAGCTCCACCTCTTGAGGGAAGGACCATCAAAGAATCTGCGGCCCGGTCTTCAAAACCACCACAGTAGTGTTGGGGGTGTCCAAAAACCATTAAGAGCGCACAGAACCCATTTTAATGAAGACCTCTGCAGCCTGTGAGATCAAGGGACGTGGTCACCATCGGTTAGTTATTCTGAGAACAAGCAACTACTCTACTTCCTTTCTTTGCCATTAAGCTGATGAGTGTCACTCCTCCCAAATTCCATTCCTGCAAGAACAGGCATGGGGGTTTAGTAGGATGGCCTACCCAGCATGCTGTCATTTAGTGGAGTTGAGGTATCTTCATCCTGATCCTGCCTAGTCTGGATTAGACACGATCCTCTGAGCTATTACGGGCTCTGTCTCCAACATAGGTCCATGGGCTTGCTTCCCAGCTGCTTCCATAGGGAAGCCTGTCTTCCCCCCAGCCTTTCACCCTGAAGAGCCTTTAGGGAACAAAGCCCACTGCCCCCTCCTAAAAGAAAGGAAGAATGGGACCTTGAGAATATTGGTCATGATAGAAAAGCCCAGAAGCTTTCCTCAGCCTATATTCATACAGCACAGTACAGAATACATGCGGAACAGCACAGTTTTAGGCCAAGGGAACAGAAATCCCTTCGTTTGATGTAATTCTGCAGAAGAAAGAATTCGGCCACAGGGAAGTCAAGTTTAAGTTCACTCATCAATGTCAAAGCCAGGACTAGATCCTGGGCTTCTCAACTCCACAGTGGTTGGTTTTGGTTTGGTTTGTTTGTTTTTTTTTTAATGTTTATTTTTGAGAGAGAGGGAGCGCGCAAACACGGGAAGGGCAGAGGGACAGGGGGACAGAGGACCTGAAGCAGGCTCCATGCTGACGGCAGAGAGCCCGATGTGGGGCTCCACTCACGAACCCGTGAGATTGTGACCTGAGCTAAAGTAGGACGCTTTACAGACTGAGCCACCCAGGGAAGTGACGCTTAGTTTACTAAGCCATCCAGGTGCCCCTGTTTTGTAAATGGTCAGATGCTTAACTGACCGTCATCTTAATACATTAATTCCGTTGGGACACATTCGTGCTTTCAACTGGCTGTATTCTCTTTCTAACAAGTAAATAAGCTTTAATAGGAGCTAATGAAACATTTGTAATACATTCGTCTACACACTCCGCAGGGTCTCAGAACACCAAGTCCCAGGAACGAAGAATAAATAGATGTGAGTCTGCCTGGCACCCAGTAGGTAAAAGCAGCAACAGATGACTTAATAGTTCGCTCTGCAAAGAAGTTGTGTTAGGTCAGTGTTTTGGAGACATCTCTCAAAAGCATTACTTGATGATTAGAATAGCTATGAAGCTGTTTTGAGAAACTTCCGTCTATCAGATAAGAAGTGGACTAGATGACCCAGAGGTCATTCCCAATGCTAATGATGAGATTTTTTGAGAGGGTGCTGTTTTTCTCTTAATGTAACAAGGTATTTATTTTTGGATGAAGAGTAAAGGAGTTCATGTCCCAAAGGGCTGAGATTTAGTACAGGCTCCATAAATTCCAAACAGGAACTGAATATAATAACAGTAAATCCAATCACGCCATTCTGAGCCTAAATATTTCACATTTTGCAAACAAAAAAAAAAGCCCCCAAAATAACATTTAGAATACATTTTGTGTTTTGTTGGGGCAGCATCTTAAACAACCGCAAACATGTGAAACATGTCTTATCTCTGTCATTTTTATATGAACATATGCCGTGAAATAGTCCAAATTACTCTTCTGATTATGGAAGACACTTCTTTCCTTCGACTGCTGTCTTACCATCTCTGTGCCGATAGAAGAGAATCCACAGACTCAATCCTTTTCACTTCCTGAATGTCACCGAAGAACAATATCAAGTTTTCCTCTGATTTTAAAATTACCTTGACTTCAGCAAATACACAAAAAGGCCTTTCCTGGGAAACAGTTTGTCTGACTGGACACTTCCTTTTTTTCTGATGGATGTTACAAAAGGGGAAGCGACTCATTTGGCAAAGTATAGTACATCATTACTCAGATCTGAGTTCAATAGTTCAGATTTTTAGAGGCCTTGGGGAGAAAGAAAAAGAACTTTCTGTTTTCAAGGAAAATGATGTTGCCCAAGCCTTCACCACTAAGCTAACATATTCTACAAAATTCTGATAAGCATATAGAAGTCAGATGTCCAGATCAATATACTGAAATTGCTTACACATCTGATTACTTTCCAATTTTTAAGAACTTCCTGTTTTCGGGGTGCCTGGGTGGCGCAGTCGGTTAAGCGTCCGACTTCAGCCAGGTCACGATCTCGCGGTCCGTGAGTTCGAGCCCCGCGTCAGGCTCTGGGCTGATGGCTCGGAGCCTGGAGCCTGTTTCCGATTCTGTGTCTCCCTCTCTCTCTGCCCCTCCCCCGTTTATGCTCTGTCTCTCTCTGTCGCAAAAATAAATAAACGTTGAAAAAAAAATTTTTAAAAAAAGAACTTCTTGTTTTGAAGGGCAATGATTTCACCCAAACCTTTCAAATGATGCTGGCATATTATGATAACGGGTATAGATAATTCACATGTTCAAGCCAATATACTAATAGAGTTGTCTAAATGAACTATTACTTATTTGATTTTTTTTTAATTTTTTAATGTTTATTAATTTTGAGAGAGAGAGAAAGAGCTTGAGCAGGGGAGGGGCAGAGAGAGAGAGGCAGAGGGAGTGAAAGAATCCCAAGCAGGTTCTGTGCTGCTAGAACAGAGCCAGATGCGGGGCTCGAACCCACAAACTGTGAGATCGGGACCTGAGCCGAACTCAAAAAGTCAGATGCTTAACCGACTGAGCCAGCCAGGCCTTCCTATTTGATTTTCTTCTACATGCAGGTGAAACATGCTTGTGAAAACAGAGCCAAACTATAATTTATCCATTTGAGGTAGTTTGCTACACAATCAAGGGGTTACACGCGGAAGCTTCAACGTCCCATGGATTTCTAAGCATTTTCTAACAATCATCTTTTACACTTACAGAGCACTGCTCCCACAGTATATCATTTGATTAACAATTTTCATGCTTCCTCCCCCTGAGAAATCAATCATCTATTATCAGAAACAGTATCTGAGATACCAGCCATGTTTCTGAACGCCTTACTTTTTTAAGCTAGCATCTCCACGTAGAGTGACCCCGGGCACGTGCTCTGATAATGTGTAAAGAGACCGCACAGTTCGTGAGATTCTGCCATTTGCTAATTTTTGTAGAAGCGGATGATTTAAATTCCTACAAAAGACAGCACAGCCATTCGGCATCCAGAAACGGGGGGACACGTTTCTTTTCAAAAAAGAGCGAGGGGAAAAAATTATGGTGGAAATTGAAAAGGCAATACATTGAGGGTCTCGGGAAATTTACCGGAAACCCATGGCTGCAGGGAAAAAGCGTGTGATCGGGGACACAGACACAGAGGGGCAGGAACGACATTTCTGCAGCTGAGAATTTCAGGACGCCAAAGCGTCTCCAGAGGCTTCTGCTGGAAATGCCAAGGTTGGCCATGCACAAGGCCTGTGTCTGCTTTTACATCCCGCTCCCCTTGGTGGCGGTCCCTTCGCCCGGTGGCTGGTGGCCCTCCGAAGCATCTGTCCAGTGCTGCTTTTTCTTTCATTCTCCCTTCTGGCTCTCTACGTTCTCCTCTGCTGTCATTATGCAGGGTGTCTGGACATCCAAAGAAACGCTGTCATGTTGTGTCACATACATGCAGAGGCCACATATGGTGCCTGGCTTTATCTCAATCAGGATAGTAGACGTGTAAAGATTTCATGCAGGTCTTTGTTTCGACTCGAGCCCCCTAGCTCTTTTCATAGTTTTCTCTTCTGGGCTCTGTACCCTCTCCCCTCTAGGCAGAGAGGAAAGGATCAGTAGCAGAATAAGGAATGTCTGATCCTTGGTGTTCATAGTGAAGAAATGAGAGGTCACTGATGAAAGAATATTTTATGGTTGAAACTTAAGAAAAAAAATTTCAGTGCCGATGATAGAAGAGGAAAACACAATGCAGTTAAATTTCTGCCTTCTCTCACGGAACTTCCAAGCGAGTGTTCAAAAGATAAATGCTCTTCTTTTTTTAAGGTTTATTTATTATCGAGAGAGTGCAACCAGGGAGGGGCACAGAGAGAGAGGCAGAGGATCCAAAGTGGGCTCTGATGGGCTCTGAGCTGACAGCAGCGAGCCCGATGGGGGGGCTTGAACTCATGCACCGTGAGAGATCATGACCTGAGGCGAAGTTGGATGCACAACCGACTGAGCCCCCCCAGGTGCCCCAAAAGATAAACGCTCTTAAGGCAAGTGAATTTTCCTTTGCGCACTTGCACAGGAATTTAGGATAGGCTGGTGCAGTGTTGCCTTGAAAACTGGCTAAAGTTTTCAAGAAAACAGGCATAGCAGACACTACTTGTGTTCGATAATTAATGCTGAAAGCCTTAAGCATCCAGTAAAAAAAAAAAAAAAAGTCCTAGCTAAAGCCCTCTGACTAAAAAAAAACAAAAAAAAACTTCTCGATCAAGTCACTGCACATTACTAATCACATTGGTGCAGAAAGCAGGTTGTACAAATGCAATAACCCAGAATAAAAGCCCACTAAACACGTTTTAAGCCCTCCTGTCACACAGGGCAGTTTTATCTACATGGATGACCCACTATAATGGTCATAAAGCATGTTTGAAGACCCCACTGGCTGACCCCGGTCCAGGCAAGAAGCGGGAGACAGACACACGGGGGACGTTCATTTACATTCCCTGTGTATTTCTAATTTTTTTTTAACGTTTTTATTTATTTTTGAGATAGAGAGAGACAGAGCATGAACGGGGGAGGGTCAGAGAGAGAGGGAGACACAGAATCCGAAACTCCAGGGACCGAGCTGTCAGCGCAGAGCCCGACGCGGGGCTCGAACTCACAAACCGTGAGATCATGACCTGAGCTGAAGTCGGACACTTAATGGACTGAGGCACCCAGGTGCCCCCTAGTTTTTTTATACAACATTTGATAACACTGACCTTAAAACTCTTCCCCTCTGCCGTCAACATTTTATTATAAAAATTTTCAACACAGCAAAAACTGGAAGGAATTGTACAAAAAAGAAACACCCTTTGCCCACGAGCTAAACGCTCAATCTGTATTTTCCTTAAAAGTCATAAGAGACTCTTGAGTATGGAGAACAGACTGAGGCATACTGGAGGGGTACTGGGGGGAGGGATGGGCTAAATGGGTAATGGGCGTTAAGGAGGGCACCTGCTGGGATTAGCTTTGGGTGTTACTTGTAAATGATGAATCACCAAATTCTACTCCTAAAACCAATACTGCACTGTATGTTAACTAAATTGAATTTAAATTAAAAAAAGAATCTAGGGGCGCCTGGATGGTTCAGTTGGTTAAGTGTCTGACTTCCACTCAGGACACGATCGGTTCACGAGTTCAAGCTCTACATGGGGTTCTGTGCTGACAGCTCAGAGCCCGGAGCCTTCTTGGGATTCTGTGTCTCCCTCTCTCTCTCTCTGCCCCTCCTCCGATTGTGCTCGGTCTCTCTCTCTCTCTCTCTCAAAAGTAAATAAAGATTAAAAAAAATCTTTTTTAAAGAATCTATATTTGTATTACCACATTACCTATCCATCCCTCCATCCAATTCATCCTCTCTTTTTTACCGTGTTCCAAAATAAATTATAAACATGAGTCCTGTTCCCTCTAAACACTTCTACATGCATGACATAAACTATAGAAACTATATTCCTTTGGGGCAAAAATATAAACGTGTTTTCCTGGTCCTGCTCTCTTTTTCCCCCTTCCTTGCGTCTGCTACACGGTCACGTCTCAGCTTTGTGACAGCAGGCAAAATCTCAACAATCATGCCTTACGTGCTCCCAAGCCTGACCTCACTCACGAGCTCCAGCTTACCCCAAAAGCCCTTTCCATTTCACGCCTAAGACACGTCTAAGTTGTTTGTTCTCGATGGTGCCTGTTGTTTCCGTGCTCCCTACCACAGTCACAGTTATTCAGAAATAAACCTGAGCCAGCAATCTTCAAAGATTCTCCAATTTCTCCTGCCTCCCTCATGCCTAGAATTCCACGGGAAGTTTTATAATTCCTACTACCAAAACTTCTAGCAAATCCTTCTCCCACTTACCCACGCCCACTGCTGTGCTCCAGTTCAAGCCTCCTTCGTCCATTTTCTAGACTCTGAGACAGGCACGAAGCTCGGTCTACCTGTTCTAGTCCTCTTATGCCACCTGGGATTAGGTGTCCACAGCAGAACCAAAGGCTGTCTGTAGGATCAGTCCTCTGCTGAAAGCCTTCACTGCCCTCTCCCCCCACCCCGGCCCGGCTTCCAGAGCTTTGCCGTCCAATATGGTGGCCACTGGCCTCACGGGGCCATTCAAACTGCATGACATGTGGCTAGTCAGAATGGAGATGCACTGCAAGCATAAAACGTGTAGATTTGGAAGATGCTGCATGAAAAATGCAAAACGTCTCCTCAAGAATGTGTTTTTGATTATCTGTTGAAATCACTGTATTTCAGACGTACCACCTTTCAATCTAAATAGTTATTGGAATTAACTTCGCCCCTTTGGTCTTACTTTTTATAAGGTGGCCACTAGGAAATTTAAAATGACCTATGTGGTTTCCATTATATTTCTATTGGACAGTGCTGATCTAGAAGAAAACCCCTCAAACATGCCACTTACTAACCCTCAAAACTCTTTCCCCATGCTTGCTTCCCAACATGATGTCTCACCCCCCTTCTACAAAGGCAATGTTGAATTAAACCACATAGTGGGATTGTTCCTCATAATGGTGATCCATCAGGGGATAAGTATGACCTCCTTGTGTCCCCCGTGACTCCTTTCAAATGCTTCATAGAATGCCCAGGCATAACACAAAGGAGAAAATGGAGGTGCAAGGGAAAATCTATAAACCAATCATGCACTCAAGTACAAAGTCAAGGAAATCTCAAAATGGATTATTAAGATGCCCAAAGGCTGCTTTGATTTGTTTTCATAGGGAATCTGCTCCAAAATAGAATGCGTGTAGTTGAGCGTATAATCCCCTTGACATGAAATGCCACCATCCCGAACAAATCCGCAGATTTCAAAAAGTTCCCACAGGTCGCTGCCATGCTGCTCTGGGGTGGGGTGAACTATTCTGTTGTTACACAACCACAAGGAGGTCCTCTATCTGAGTCGTATCTCAAGTGCAAGGTCACTTCTGCATCATGTGTTCAAGACGCCCGCAATGAATGTTGGGTGGGGGTACTCACCTGAGAGCAAGATAAGTAAAGAAAGGGAAATCGGCGTGTTTGAAGCCCTCAGCTTCCCCTAGAAGTCTTCAATCCATAGCCAGGGGGCCAAAAGCCTATTTTGCTAAATAAAGTTTTATTGGCACACGGCCCTGCCCATTCATTTACATATTGGCTAAAGCTGCTTTTCTGTTACAGTAGCAGCACTGAATAGTTGAGACCTGAGAGCCTAGAAAGCCTAAAATATTTACTACCTGGCCTTTTCTGGGGGGGGGGGGGGCTGAAAGGCTGACCTCTGGCCTAAGGGTCAGTTTTTCTTTACACCAATAAAGAGGGGCGCCTGGGTGGCTCAGTCGGTTGAGCGTCCGACTTCAGCTCAGGTCATGATCTCGTGGTCTGTGAGTTTGAGCCCCACGTCGGGCTCTGTGCTGACAGCTTGGAGCCTGGAGCCTGCTTCGGATTCTGGGTCTCCCTCTCTCTCTGCCCCTCCCCCGCTCATGCTCCGTGTGTGTCTCTCTCTCTGTCAAAAATAAATAAACATTAAAATTAAAAAAATTAAAAAAAAATAAAATAAACCAATAAAGAATGTCTTAGGCAGAAGGAGAGCTTCTGGCCCTGGAGATACAAGGTTGAAAAACACAGAGATGATGAATCTGCAGCCTGGAACACTCCCATTTAGTTTCTCGAGGAACCCCGAAAACACATTCTTTTTGGACTTTTCAAACAGGACTTCAGTTCACACTCGTCAGAATTTTTCAATTATTTTTTTACGTCGGGGGCCACTGTTAACAAATACTCTGGCCTTCACCACAGACCAGAGGCTACGTTTCACCTTCAGATGAGACTGAGTTGCTTCACCCACACAGAATTTTGTTTTTAGCATTGCTTCGGGTTTTTCATTATGATTAAATTATTTCCCAGTTTTTTTGTTTTTTTTTTTTTAATCAAGAGTCCAAGATTCTTTTGAAACATCCGAGGGCATGGCCACAATGAGTCTACTTTCTTACTTGGTAATAACAATGAGCTAGAGCTGGGAAGTAATTTCTTCAATGCTTATTTCAACGCAACTCACCACCCTTTGCCACAGGGCAAATGCACCTGAAAATCCCAAGAATTTCCACCACCCCATCACAGGCATTAGCTCCCCATGACTTCCCCCCCAAGATAAATATAAAACAGATCCAATTTGTTTTGTTTCCATCATTAAACCCTCCCAGGGCATTCTAGTAGACCCGCTGGGTTGGGGGTAGGGCTTTTTTAACAGATACTTCTGTAATCCCAAATCCTCCCACACTAAGAAGAAAGAGTGAGAGCTCATTAGAAAGAAAAACAAGTAGCTTTTATTTCTTAAAAAAAAAAAAAAAAAAAAAAAAAAAAACCACAATATTTTATAAAAAAAAAAAAAAGAAATAATAGGCGTCCCCCAGAAAATAAAAAAAAAAAAAAAAATCAAAAAAACCAGACGCCAGATTTTGTTTACTGAAAAGCTTTGCTGGCTTTGCATCATCCTGCAGCCAGAGCTTTTCAAACCATCAATACAGCAAACGTGGCCTCGGTCTGGAAAGGTGAGGAAGCCCAATGTTTAGCTCCAAGGATGTCACTTTAGTTAACTGCTTAATCCAGTTCTCTCTGTATAAACACCTGAACTTTGTGAGAATCTATAAAGATTTACGACAGCACCAAACACGCCGTTTTTGACTCTGTCCTTCTACCCAGCTTGGTACTTTTGTTATTTCTTATTGAAAGGAGAGATCTACTCCAAGTAAAAACGCTGAAACAGGGAAAAGGAATTTTATTCCCATAATCTGATTGATTACTTCCCACTCTGAGCACTCAGGAGAGAAAAAGCAAACTAGAGAAGAGAAGAGAAGAGAAAAAAGAAAAGAAAGCAAACTTTTACCTGTCTGTACTTGGATTTCCCCCACTAATCTTCTACAAGCAGGCAACATCCATAAAACACAAGTTACTGACGGGAACCCACGGGCCAGTCGTGCTAGCTGGGTCCCCTAATCCGTATGCATCAAAATATGGGGGAAGACATCTGAGATGAAAAGCAGACATTTAAAGATGTCCTGACCGCTGACTCAGGTGAATTCGATGCTTTAATTCACCCATTCTGGGAGGAGGAAAAAACAAAAAAAATCTGTGACTTGTTCCATTCTCTGGAATATTTTTAAGATTTTCTGTCATTGTTGCAAAACTTCCCAAGTGGAATTTTTACCATTTGGAGTCTGTAATTTTATTCTGCAGAATTCTACCCTGGGAATTAGAACCCCTGGGTTCCTATTTAGCTGAACCTTGAGCGAGGCACCTCGCTTTCTCCATAAACCAAAGACCATCTTAATCTTTCGGATACCATTGAACGCCAGCATCCTTCAGAGTTTATGATCCTATCTGGCTCGAACCAATGGAAATGTGAATCAGCCGCCATGTCTTACGCAGCAATGAATGACCTGACCACTACAGCAAAGGGCTTGGGGACTGATAACGACCAGCTGCCAGGAAAGCAATTAGATGACGGTTATTGATAACAACGATAACGAAGACGGACAGGGCAGTGCTGTGGGGTAACAACTGGGCTGTGCCCTGACTGGGAGGACTAGCATACCTCGATGAATTAAAAAAGGAAGGTCAATCAAAAGACGCACGCACAGAAGAGTGAGAGGGTTGGGCTTCGGCAGTGACACAGCCACGTCCGGGGGAAGGGGGTGCCCGCAGGGAAACAGAGCAAGGCACCGCTTGGTAACGCCAGCAACTGGGCACAGCCACCAGCTCGGCTGGCCCCAATTTCTAGGAGCAGGGAGAAGCCTTCTGACTGTGTTTCCGACAGTATTTTGGCTTTCCCACACAGCAGCGTAGGAGGAAACTGGCTCATTGGGGCCACGTAATAGTTAAGAGTTGTTTTCGCAGAGATACTGGCCGTTTTTAGCGGATGGGGAGAAAAATCCACTGAATGGCCCAGGATGTTTTTTGTTTTGTTTTGTTTTAACGTTTATTTTTGAGAGAGAGAGAGAGAGAGAGAGAGAGAAGACACAGAATCCAAAGCAGGTGCCAGGCTCTGAGCTGTCAACGCAGAACCCAACACGGGGCTGGAATTCATGAACCGGGAGATCGTGACCTGAGCCAAAATCAAGAGTTGGACGCTTAACCGAATGAAACACCCCGGCGCCCCCAGGACTTCATATATGCTCAATAAGATGAATACTGTGATCAAATTACTTTTTAAAAAGAGAGAGGGAGAAAGAGAAGCCGAGAAAAAACACAAGTGGTTTTAAGTTATTCCATACAGGCTAACACTCACAAGGATATATAATTACCCTTAAAATTTTACTTTTTCAACTATGCTGATACATTGCCCAGTCTTTTTTTTTTTTTTTTTAATTTTTTTGAAAGAGAGAGAGAGAAAGGTAGGGGCAGAGAGAGAGGGAGAGAGAGTATCCCAAGCAGACTCTGCACTGTCAGCACAGAGCCTGATGCAGGGCTCAAACTCACAAACCGTGAGATCATGACCTGAGCTGAAATCGAGTCGGACCCTTCACCACCCGAGCCACCCAGGTGCCCCTACATTGTCCAGTTTGGAGCAGCCTTGACCCACAAGCTGTGAGCCACTGATGGCTTGCTGTCTGGGCAGGAACCACACAGAGCAATCCTGAGAACGTGACAGATTACCCCAGTGGCAAAGCAGTAATACACGGGAGGTAGACAGACCCGGATCCAGCACTGGTCTACCATTCACTTGGCTAAAAGACCTTGGGCAAGTTACTTCACCTTTCCTGGGTCTCTGTTTCCTGATCTCTAAAAAGCAAACAGTGACATGATCTCCCCAATATTAGTCACCACATTAATAAAATATTCAGACTACACACAGCAGACCATTCAGCAACAGGGTGAAGCCGCACCCCAAGTGGCTATGGTTACCTTTCGTCTAAAATGATACATCATCCATGGGGAGCTCGGTTGGCTCAGTCGGTTAAGCATCCGACCTCGGCTCAGGTCATGATCTTGAGGTTTGTGAGTTGGAGCCCCCATCGGGCTCTGTGCTGAGAGCTCGGAGCCTGGAGCCTGCTTCAGATTCTGTGTCTCCCTCTCTCTCTCTGTCCTACCCCCCTCTCACACTGTCTCTCAAAAAGTGAATAAATATTTGAAAATTTTTTTTAGCAACAGATCATCCAGACAGAAAATCACAGAGGGAACAAACACTGACTTGAGCGACACTTTAGACCAGATGGACCTCACAGATACACACAGACCATTCTACCCAACAGCACCAGAAACACACATTTCATCTCTAGGACACGTAGAACATTCTCCAGGACAGATCACCTGCTGCTCCACAGAACAAGTATCAACAAATTTAGGAAGACTGAAACCCTATCAAGTATCTTTCCCGACCAAATCACATGAAACCAGCAGGTAATAACAAGAGGCAAACTGGTAACCTCACAAATATGTGGAGATTGAACAACGTGCTCCTGAAACAGATTTAAGAGGGACGTTTATAGCCACAAACGCCTAACTACCCTGGAAAAAAAAGAAAGCTCTCAAATGAGCAACCTAACTTGACATCTCAAGGAACTAGAAAAAACCCACCTAAGCCCAAAGTTAGTAGAAGAAAGAGAGTAACAAAGAGCAGAAATAAATGACAGAGAGACTAAAATGATATATTTCATCAGGGTTCAAATATTTTGCTATTTAAAAAATTTTTTTAAAGTTTCAAGATGGGGCACCTGGGTGGCTCAGTCGGTTAAGCAGCCGACTTCGGCTCAGGTCATGATCTCTCAGTTTGTGAGTTTGAGCCCCTCGTCAGGGTCTGTGCTGACAGCTTAAAGCCTGGAGCCTGCTTCAGATTCTGTCTCTGCCTCTGTCTGTCTCTCTCTGCCCCTCCCCGACTCACACTCTGTCTCTGTCTCTCAAAAAAAATGAATACACGTTAAAAAATTTTTTTTCAAAGTTCAAGATGCATAAAGAAAAGCATATGCAACTGAGATGGAAAAAAGCCAAACAAGTAAGGAATTAAACCACAAAAATTATTTTATCTACATCAGCATGAGTAGCCTGTCCTTTGCACAAAACAGGCTCGTAAAACTGATCTGATAAAGTGAGGGATGATTAAAAGGAAACACTAAGTTCTTTCAACGTTTATTTATTTTTGGGACAGAGAGAGACAGAGCATGAACGGGGGAGGGGCAGAGAGAGAGGGAGACACAGAATCGGAAACAGGCTCCAGGCTCTGAGCCATCAGCCCAGAGCCTGACGCGGGGCTCGAACTCACGGACCGCGAGATCGTGACCTGGCTGAAGTCGGACGCTTAACCGACTGCGCCACCCAGGCGCCCCAGAAACACTAAGTTCTTGAGATGCAGTCGAGGCTGTTTTGTTTTGCTTAAGTCAAAACATAATGTGGATAAAACTATTTTTACAGTCGTTAAAAATATCAAAGGAAACGTTTCGAAGATTTTCATTACTGTGTCAAACCAGAATCTCAGACGCACAACTGTGTGTTTAAAAACAGAAGCGGAATTGGGGCGCCTGGGTGGCGCAGTCGGTTGAGCGTCCGACTTCAGCCAGGTCACGATCTCGCGGTCCGTGAGTTCGAGCCCCGCGTCAGGCTCTGGGCTGATGGCTCGGAGCCTGGAGCCTGTTTCCGATTCTGTGTCTCCCTCTCTCTCTGCCCCTCCCCCGTTCATGCTCTGTCTCTCTCTGTCCCAAAAATAAATTTAAAAAGTTGAAAAAGAAAAAAAAAATAAAAAAAAAAAAACAGAAGCGGAAGATGCCAGCCTGTCACCTGGGCTGGACATGGGAGTCCAAACGGACAGTGGCACCGGACTCAGCAGCCCTGGCGGGAAGAACCACCCAGGACACCCTGGTCCGGGTTCTCCAGCACTCTAGAAGTTGGATTTTCTCCGATCCTTCCTCGTCCATGAACTCTGTGGTCATTCCATGTCTGTTTTGCTCCCAGTGGCTCGTCTCATAAGCCACTCACCAAAGCCAGCGTCTAAATCAAAGGCGGAAAGCACCAGGTCAAGCAAGCAGATAGAATAGGGAAGCTGGTCAAGAAAATGGGGCTGTGCTGTCACCTCGAGCCACGAGCCACAGTGCCATGGGTCCACCCCATAACCAGCTTTCTAACTCCCCACAACCGCTCCTCCTACATTGTAGCAAAAAAAAAAAAAAAAGAAACCCAGATGCCCCAGACTGATTTTCCTCTGACCCCTCCTTCAGTTCTTTGTGTTCTCAAAAACCTTGTCCTTTACATCAAAGTTTCTGCTCTCCGGCACGAGGATCCGGTCAGGGTGGGTGACTTTTCACGCCTTCTTCACTTTACATGTGCCAGGCATTAGAGAAAAAGAGAGAGAGAGAGAGAGAGAGAGAAAGAAAAAACCGTCTCTGTGTCTGTTTCAGGGACAAGAGAGTAGGAGGGGAGCCGTGAGCCAATTTTAATACGGAATAAGCCGAGAGAAAGATCAGCATGTCTGGAAGCAACAGGTGCTGGCAGTGCAGGGGAGAAGCTGGCAGGGCTGTGCCGGGGGCCTTCGGAAGGAAAGAAGGAGGAAGGCACAAAAGGGAGCTGGCGTGCGAAGGAGTAGAAGCCTTTATCCCTGGATGCTGTCGGGCATCCTTTGGTTTTAGAGTAATTGGGGATGTTAAAACTGCTCCCAAATAATAGCACCGCAAAGCCTCAGATACCCCTCCACCCAGATCCCAAGGTGATCATCTTACATGACTCTACGACGGTGATCAAAACTAGAAATTAACCTTGGTCTAATTCCATGAACGAAACCTAAACACGCGCAATACCCATTTCACCAGCTTTTCCACCAACGTCCTTCTTCCAACAGGATCTAATCAGGTCCCGCACTGTTTTTACTCACTGGTGATTAGTCTCTGATCTGTGACAGTTTACCGGTCTTTGGTTTTCACCATCTTGACTTTATTTGTTTTGAGAAACAGATAAAGAAAAAGCATGAGCAGGGCAGGGGGAGAGAGAAGGAGAGGGAGAGAATCACAAGCGGGCTCCGCACGGTCAGCACAGAGCCCGACACGGGGCTCGAACCCACAAACCGTGAGATCGTGACCTGAGCCGAAATCGAGAGTCATGATGCTTAACTGCCTGAGCCTTCCAGGCACCCCATGATCTTGATTATTTTTTTAAGAATACCTTTGGGGCACCCGGGTGGCTCAGTCACTTAAGTGTCCAACTTCGCGGCTCAGGTCATGATCTCGCGGTTCGCGAGTTCGAGTCTCAGGTCGGGCTCTGTGCTGACAGCTCACAGCCTGGAGCCTGCTTCCGATTCTGTGTCTCCCTCTCTCTCTGCCCCTCCTCTGCCCACGGTCTGTGTCTCTCTGTCTCTCAATAATAAATAAACGTTAAAAAAAATTAAAAAAAAATACCAGTGGTCAGGGATTTACTTTGTAGCTACCCTGCCATTTGGGTTGGTCCAATGTTTTCTCATTAGACTGGGATTAGGGATTTGGGGGAAGAATACCCCCACAGGTGAGGTGCCCCCCTTGCTGCCACATACCAGGGGCTGTGTGACCTCCACGTGATACAAGGCAGTGTTAACATTATCGCCTGGCTACACTTGGGGTCTGCCGATCTCTCCGCTCTAATGTTCCTATTTTTCCCCTCCCCCCTGCCTTACTCTCACCTGACCGCCACCCCTCTCCCCCCCTTCCATCCTCCCCAGGCACTGGGCTGCAGTCACAGCAAGGGCTCTCCCGTTGGGACCCTGAAATCATCTTCCCGTGCAACTGTCCCTCACGGGCAGGATCTTCACGGTGTGTCTGTGGAATCGGGGTGAAACAGGCTTCTGTGCCTGGACGGCTCAGGGGAAGGAATACGCCTGCATCACTGCTGCAGAACTAAAATCATCTGGAAGTATTTTCATTTGAAGCTGGCTTACAGAAAGGGAGGGGGAAAAAAACACACTAACCAAACTAATCTGGGGCACCAGGCATCCCGTTTCACTCATGCACGTTTCCAATATAAATCTCCTAATCACTTATATCTTGTTTCTCAGGTTTATTGTGAAGGCAAGTCTCTTTGATTCCTCTCCAAAGGATCAACCCCCTGCCTGAAAAGGAGCGAGCTCAGGCAGACAGGCAAAAAAACACTGTTCAGCCACGCCCAACAGACCATCCTTGCTGTAAGATGCTACCTAAAGGCAACCCGCCCCCCTTTCCCTAGTTAAGACTGCACTTTACTCTCTGGTAAGGGAGGTTTTTCTCCCCAAGTTCAGCGGCTTGGGTCCCTTGCAGACTCTCCCTCCCACTAGGTGGCACCAGATGTCACCTTCAACGTGGGCTGCTCTCCACTGATTTTCTTTTTCCGCTGTGCAAGAGGGTCCCGCGCCTAATGGCAAGCACTAAATTTCACTCGTAATGAACGCTTCCTCTTTTCTGACACGCACGGTCATCTGACGGGTTCTGAAACAGGTCAAATCTGAACTTTTGGAATACGGTCCTCAAGTGATCACAGGGCGCGTGTTAACGGTCACGGCCATGGTACTCACGACCGCAGGAGCAGAAGCGAGCAACCGGGAAGAGGTTTCAGAGGGCACTGAACGCAGCACTTCCTCAACTTCTAAGCTCTGGTTTCACATCAGTTTATCTACCAACTGGATCACTATCCCCCACCCCCCCAGAGAGGGTTCAACTGTGTCCAGTTAGCGAATGTGCTATCAAACATTTTAAGATGTGCCTTCTACATGCCCGTAGTTACAATATGACTCCCATTACATATTAAAGGCACAGATTTAATGATAAACCTCGTTTTCACCACTGTTAACTCATCCCCTCGGCAGAAACCAATTTTCCAAAAGCGTGGAGGCGGACATCACCGGGAAACGTACCAAGAGAGGACGCTCTCTATCAGCCAAGTTACCATTACTTGGGTGGAAGAGGATGTCCCCTCCCCCAAGGGAAAGCGTTACGTGTGTGAAGTTCCCAACCGGGCCCGGCAATCTGACCCATGGTAACTGCGATTTACAGTTGTTCGAGTGCATCCCTTAGAGATGTGAGGCCCTTCGTTGTTAATACTGTAGCAACTCTGTGACAGTCTCCTCACAATGTGAGCATCTGGTCTGTGGAAGGTCGGCCCCTGATGTCGTTAATTGCACAGGCTTATTGTTTTATTCCCATGACCCCTCCAAAATACAGACCTGGCATCTATTCTTTCCCGGGCCGATCAACAGACTTACGTAGAAGAGACAAATATTTTGGCCCAGGGCTTTCTTTTTAAGTGGAGAGCAGATCATATCAAGGAGGAGTTTTCAATCCAAGAGAGTTATGCATCTCACATCGAATGTATCCACAAAACGCATCCGTACGTGATAAATCTCATTGTTCTAAACGAGTATTCGCGCCCGCAAAGTATTCCAGTTCTGGGCTACACCACCTAAGTGTTTTTTGTTGTTGTTTTTCATGCCTGGACTCAATCATCAAGAGGCTGTTCCATATGCTGGCTGTCTGATCTTGTCCAGAAGCTCCTCCCCCAATTAACAACTTGTCTGTTACCAATTTCATCACCTTCCCTACCTACTAGGTGTCTGCTTTTGCACGTACGCGTGGACACACACACACACACACACACACAAACTAGGCTGTCTGTCTGGTACTGCTGGGGCAGTCTACTGGGATGCTAAGCCCAGAGTACAGACATTCAGCTAACAAATGACAACACTGGCTTCTCAGCCCCCGGGGAACTACATGCGCAAGAGAAATTACATCCTCCCCCCTGCACACGTGCACCCTCAGCTCGCGGTCCAAAGCAACGTCTTCCCGCTTTCCTCCTACCCCACACCCCTTCTCAGCGCTCTTCTCTCCGATCTAAGGACAGAAGAGCCTCTCTGGACTTCAGTCCCCATGACCTTGCATGGGTGGCCACAGACTTCGCAGCTCCCTTGGCTCGAGTTTCATTTCCACCCCCTCATGCAGAAGGGGTGTGTGGCTCGGGAGGGGGTAAAATGGCACAGGGAGGTACTCTGCAGCTGCTCCCAGCTGCTGAGAAATGCCGGTTTCCCCTGATAGGAACCGAAAGTTCCTCTGTTCTGCCTGCCTCTTCGGGGGACTTGAAAAACAAGGCACTGATCATTAGAGGCCGGAACACTTGAAATTTTGACGAAGCTGTGGTGGGGAGTGGGGGACGGGCGGGGGGAAGAACTCATTTCTACTAAACTACGAGCTGAGTGATCTTTGATCTTCCTAGATCCTGTAAGAGTACAATATTTTAGTGATATTCTTCTTCACTCAAATTATCCAGTACTACTAAAAAAACACATCACAGCGTAGGAAAGAAATATGCTATAAGAGATTAGGTACGTCCAAACAGAAACTGAAGGGTTACGTATACGTACGTTCGCAGTCCTTTAAACACTACATCCTTTAAATACTTTATAAATACGTATCTATTATCTTACACACACACACACACACAAACCGCATCTTGTTGGTGCAGAAATACACAGGGAGAGAGGGGGCCCTCTTTATTCCATTCCAAGCTCACCTGCTCTTAAACTCCCAAAGTTTTAAAGCTAATAAAACAGTTCCCTACTTTCATTTACGAACCCGCCACCCCTATAATGGAAACGCAGACTGTTCGTTGCAAAGGATTGCTTTCCCATGACACGTAAGCCACAGACATTTGTTGTCCTGATATTATGTCTGCTAAATTAAGTAATGCGGAATGTTGTTTTAAACCCCATCAGGGTGGAGTTTCATCCCTAGAACACTCCACTGAAGCCACTTTTTTAGAGATTTGCAGTAAAATTTCATTTTCTTGCCATCACTACAAATCTGTTCCCACGAAGAAACAGATTATACTAGTCTCGGGATGCAATTTACAAAGTACTTTATGTTTTCTCTCAGTGAGAGAAATTTACCAAGACATCCTGGCTGGGGTGGTTTTAATTCTCAAACTCATTGTCCATAATGTTTTTTTCCAACTTCCTAACAGGAACACACTTCTCCTTCTGTCAAGACGGTAGGGGGCGCTGCCACAACGAACTATTATGGCCTACTGAGAGATTTCACCAGGCAAAAAAAAACAAGGCTGGGTTTACAAGATTGTCCCATGTCAACGAGCATCTAAAAAAATATCTGACAGGGTTTTCTTTTTCTTCCATAATTCACTTCAGGGCGCAAACACTGGAGTTTTCCTTCTGTTCATGTGTGGGGAGGAAGTGAGGTGGGGCGGTGGGGGGAGACAGAAGTATGTGATAGAAATCCCGTATTATAAATTTGGGGCTGACTCCGGAAGGTCTCACCGAATCCCTAACTGTAAATATGGGCTAAACACAAAGCCGTAACGTGTACTTAATATAGGTAAGTAGCATTCTGCGTAAGAGAATGTATATATACATATACATATATTTGTCTTCAATCTTTCTCATGAACATCAGACTCGCAAGTTCAGAGACAAGATCAAAGAGAACTGTGGCAAAATTTCATTAACTAATCGCACGATCCTGGCTCCATAGGTGGAGGGTTTTTTTTTTTAATAAGATTTTTATACGTAATTGAGTTAAACTTAAATTTATGCATCCAATAAAACACCATTGCGAATGGTAAAACAAAGACATTACTCCAACACTTAGAAAATTAAATTCACCAAACCATGAAGTCTACTGTATTTTTGTAACCACTGTAAATTGCTTTACAGCACTCTTCTGCTGAAATAAACAATCCAAGGAGAGATTTACTTTACAGCGTGCATCTAGTTTCCAAAAGAGAGAGTGACCTAAAAGCTTATGGCTCTTTCTTTTGTTAATACTTGTGTTTCTAGTTACCTTGAAACCTTCCTTCTCTTACATGAGCTTAGAAAGATTCACGTAAAGTAAGATCCAGGTCTGTAGAGACACTGTGCCCTCAAGGACTCACTTCTGGAAGAAGAAACCATCCTACTTTGTGGAAACAAAGGCTACACAGCAATACGAAAATAAAGGGTTTTTAGGACTACATATTTCACCATATTTAATGGCACCTCACAGTCAAAAGTTGTCTTAGGCGTTCCGCGAAGTTGGCTTGAAATGTGTTCACTTACAGCACCGTGCAAGGCCCGATTCAATGCAAACTGCTACAGATAAGAGTTTTAGGGGTCTTTAATCACTTCTTTCTTGTGTCCTTGATGGAAAAAACAGAGAAGTCTTTGTGCTAAAAAGAAGGACCTGTTGTTTCCAGATTCAACAGGTCATTTTTATAAGAACTTCCCAGAGGATACAACATAAATGTCAGAAACACAAGGGGATTTTTTAAGTGGCTGATGATTTTAAATGATATATATTCTATATTAAGGGAAGGTTGTTTGTTTTTCTTTCCAACAAATGGAAAGTTACTGTTTTAAAAGTGTTTAATGTTTGAACTTGACTTTTAAGACCAAATGTTTTCTCATGAGTTGGATTACTGTAAATTCGGCTCCCGAAATCAATCCGAGGGGTATGCATGACCCCTCAAGTAAATAAACTTGTCAGATCATGTTCATTTTTGTTTTGGAGATGAATTATTTACTTAGTGGACTTTTGAAATATATCTGAATTGTGTTATAACTTTTGTAATGTTGTTTCACTTAAAATAACAAAAAGAATGCATACTTAATGAAATAGATTACACTTTAAAAAATGAAAATTCTGGCCACACGATTTTTCCTTGTTCTCCGAGAAAAAAGAACACGCCAATATTTTATGGCAAACAAAATCCAGGTGACACTTGGATTTACTGGAGTTTGGCTGATTCCTTTATTAAAGGTGGTCTAAATTTGAGAAGACTGGCAAATTTAAGATTAAGATCTGAATCAGACCTGTTTCCTAAACTTTATTAGGAGAGTTGTTCACAATGTGACCAGTGTCATTCCCACCCCCCCACCCCCCCCCCCCCCTCTTTTTTTTTAAAAAAAAAAAAAAAATTGGCTACCTCATTTGTAAAGAGAAGTGCTTGAAGATCTCTAGAAAAGTTTCAGCCAGGCCTAAGACACAAGGTACTTTTCTTCCCCTTTAAATATAGAAAACACTTTCCAAAACTCATTCCTCACTCCAAACAAAAGTTATTATCCAGGAAGCCTTTCCTTAAAGCACGCTGCCTGACCGTACATAGACATAGATTTCCCGACTGCCTTAGCTTCTGGTTCTTGACACTTTTACTAAGTCTCCAGATTACTTACCACCTAGGACAGTGATCTGGCAAAGGGTCAAGGGAAATGAATGCCTGATGGCAAAGACCAAGCGTGAGCCACGGGGGTTTGTTCGGCAGAGAAGAAATAAAAACACGCTTTCTTGGGAAAGGCATGGAGTAAACCACGTTGCCTACTAATTGGTGAACAGGTTTCTAACTTAAGTACCCCCCCCCCCTTTAGCCCACAACAGGAATACTTTCGCTGAGCAGAAGAAACAGAGGAGGAAGATTGGCTGTTTGAGGGAAAGGAAATCCCAAAAACTAAAGAAAAAGTCATCAAGGCCAAAATGTCCCTCCCACCGCCCCCCTCAACACCTACCTCCCTGCAAACAGAAGGCACGGTGGCGAACGAGACCCCCGAACCCAAGAATTACTGATGACCCTCTGCCTTCTGCAGAAAATGGGGAGGGAGGTGAGTAGGGGGGTTCCCCCCCCCCTCGCCCACCCGAAGCCCCGGCTGCCCCCCACCCCCCACCCCGGCGGCACCCGGAGCCAGCTCACCGGTACCAGGCGAGGCCCTTGTCGTAGCTGCGGTCGAAGAAGTGGGGCTCGGCGCCCACGGCGCGCACGTCGGGGTGCACGCGCAGGAACTCGAGCAGCGCCCGCGTGCCGCCCTTCTTCACGCCGATGATGATGGCCTGCGGCAGCTGCTTGCTGCCCTCGTCCAGCAGCAGGGCCAGGGTCCCCGGCGGGGCCTCGGCCGCGCTGCTCCCGGCCCCGGAGCCGCCGGGACCTCCGGCCAGGCCGGGGGGCTCCTCTTCCCAGGCCGCCTCCTCGCCGTCGTCGCGTGGCGCGGGCGGCCGGCGCCTCCGCCGCTGCTGCCGCTGCAGGAGCCGCTTCCTCTGCGCCGCCGCGGGCCACACCGCCAGCTCCCTCGGGCCTCCGGCCAGGGCGCCGCGCCCC
>NW_024412439.1:5327790-5328039 GCF_014898765.1 Herpailurus yagouaroundi | reverse complement strand
CCCGCAGAGGACGGAGACGTGGCATGTGCCGGGGAAGTGACAGGGGTGCAGCCTCCGACCCCCGGGGGGCGGGGTGGGGCAGACAGAGGAATAAAGCGGCGGCGCCCGGAATCCCGCCCCGGCATGGTACCGGGTGCTCGGGGCTCCACTCGCCACAACCCATAGAAACTTCTCGAGGAGGTCTGGCAGCTCCGTGGCCTGTGGTGCCCCTAGAATTAATCAAAGGGGGGTGGTCAGCGACTGGACCCT
>NW_024412439.1:5284559-5327390 GCF_014898765.1 Herpailurus yagouaroundi | reverse complement strand
GTGAGCAGGGAGCAGAGCATCAGCAAGAACTTCCGGAAGATGCTGCGGGACAGCGGCTCGGCCGGGGTGGGGTGGGCGCCGGCCGGGCCCGGAGGGGCCATCCTAGCCGGAGGCGACGTCGGGCCGCGCGCGGGCCATGCTAGGCCGGGACTCCGCCGGGGGCCGCGACCTCGTGCGGGGGGGCCCGCATCGCCCGTGCGTCCCTGCGGCCGTGCGCGCTGCCCCGCGGAGACGTAGCCGCGGGCGCCCGGCGCGGGATCCCTGCCTCCGGTCGAGGGGGCGGGTGGGGGACGTGGTGCGGTGCTTAAGAAACCATCGTCTCAGACTCCCCCGAGTCCTGAGCCTTGGGGACGCGCTCTGCGACAGTGACCGGAATGGGGAGTCCTGGCGGCGGCGAAGGCGCGCGTCTCAGCCCCGGGCCCGAGCGGCCTCCCGGCCTGGATCCCTGCTCAGCGATCGCGCATCCCTCGCTCGGTCGCGGGGAAGGGACTCCAGGCCCCGGGGCCGCGGAGCTCCGTGCGCTGCAGACGACAGCGTGCGACAGTGCCTCTTCCTTCGTGACCGTGGCCGCCGGGGCGCGCCCTCAGCGCCCCGCTGCGAGGTCCCGCCGAGTCCCGCTGCCCGAGCGGGAGCCCGAGGCCCGCGCCAAGCCGTGCGCCCCTTTCTGTGCGCTCCCGGCTGCTCCAAACTGCTCTCGGTCCCCACCTGGGTGCGGCGTGCCGGAGCCCGGCGGCGCAGGACCTGTCAGCGGCCGCGGCCACAGCGCTCGCAGACGCTCCCCCGCCGCCTCCGGGCGGTCGCCGCCGCCGCCACACGTGGGGCGCCGAGGGCTAGCAAACTTGGCGGTGACGTCAACGTCCCGGGCCGCACCAGCCGCCTGACGAGCGCAGCCGGGCGGACCGGGTGGGATGGAGAAAAGGTGGCGCGGACCCCGCAGCGTCGGCCCAATGACATCGGAGAGGGCGGGGGCGATCGGGGCGACGCCCCTTCCCCACTCCGCCCTCCCTCCCCTCCCCGCACCGCCGCAGCCTCGCCCCCTTTCCGGCGAGCTGGGGGCTCCGGGGGAGTCTGACTGACAGCTAGGACCGGCCGGATCCCCGGGGGCCTGACTTCCACCCGGCGAGCCACCTCTCAGACTCGGCTCAGCCCATCGCAGCACTGACCTCCTCCGAGTCCCCGCTCCCGCCTGTGTCCCTACATTCTCCCCTACCCCGCCCCGCCCCCTGCCACCTCCCCGGCCCTCTAGAAGTTTTGTTGGCTTCAGTTGCGCGTACCGCGCTGCTCGCCACGCCCCCGTTTGTCTCGGGCGACCCGAATTCCTCCCAGCAGCTCCTACTTGACTTGCACCTACAGAGTTGGTCCGCCGCGGGCCAAGGGCGAGCGAAGCCTTTTCTCCCGAGGGCGGTATTTCGTCTTTGCTTTTGGTTGTTTTTGGCTTGTGTTCGTCTAGGATGATCGAGAGTTCCCCAGGACCGAGAAAGGAACCACCTCTTGGGAAATGAGCCAGTAGAATCCAGGAGAGAAATGAAGAGGTTTATAAAAAAAAAAAAAAAAAAAATCAGCTCCGATTCCAAATCCATATGCCCAGCTTTTGACGAAGGAATTTTTTTTATGTTGTTTGTATTGCTGCGTGTGCGTGTGTGTGTGTGTGTGTGTGTGCGCGCGCGCGCGCGTGTGCGCACGCGTCTCGGTAAAGGAGTTCAGTTGCCTTCCATAAACAGCGGTTTCCTCTTTCTCTTGCCTCCCCTGACCCTATATCCTCTTCGCGCGTTCCGCTGAGAGTAGGTCAGGAAGGGATACAAATCACCTTGCTGTGTAATGGAGGGAGGTGGCCCGTGGAACCTGCATGAGGTAGGGTTTTTTTTTTTTTATTCCATTCTGATTTGTTGCTGATTTCCTAGCTTCCTGGTCTCAGCGGGACGCCCGGCAGTGTGGGCGGTAGCCTGGCAGCTGGGCACCAGCCCGTGTAAATTACAGAGGCAGCTCCCTGGGCCCGCCAACCTGGCCCCGCAGCAGGCACGGCGTCCTGTGCCTTCCAGGGAATTCTGCTGCCCACGGCTGGGACTTTCCCGCCTTCCTCTTGACCGCCTTCCCGCGCTGCGTGCTCTATTTGACCCTGGAAGTGCAAGTCAGTGAAGACCGCCTGGACCTTCCAAAGAAGAGCTGGTGATTCTAACTCTATGCTTGGGTGGAGTTTGGGGGGTACTTGTGGCTTGCTAGACACGTTTTTGTGTTGAGAAGTACCAATCCCAACCTATTCTACAAACGAGCCAAGAGCTTATTAGCTTCTGATGCCTTAAAGCAATGAACTTTTACAAGGACGAACACCAAGGTCTGAGGTCTCCTTGTGTCCTAAAATTGGATATCGACAAACCAGTTCAGTTTTAATACTATTTTGAGCTGTAATATATTTTGAACTTTTTCTCTAGACGTTTCAGTCCGATTTGCAGGGTGGGGGGAAGATTTAAAAAAAATCAAACACCATTTTAAAGTCAGTCTGAAAGCATATGCTGTCTCACAAATGCTGACAAACAGGCCTTGGTTTCCTCCTTGGGGAAATGATGGTCTCCAAATTCCCTTTGGCTCTAACAGGTTACAATGTCGTGCATTTCTGCTTTCACATTTCAAACATAGGTATTTTCTTTACGTGGATAGTGAAGACCTCCCCTACTTAGGAGACATAGTTTCAGGATCACTCACAATACCTAGGGCGGCTTATCGGGACTCTTTGAGAGAGAAAAAAAGGCCATGAAAACAAGTACAATGGACTTAGTTGCAATTTCTTCTTGTTTCTCCCTTTCCCTTGTCCTTCCATGGCAGAGCACATAGCCACTCCTTGAAAATGATCAGGTTGTGCCAGGGAAAGGGTCTGCTGTCATAGAATCTGGTCTCCTACTGGTGGGGGAGGGGGAGTGACATAGATGAGGTTGATGTTTGGCGACTTCGAGCTTCTTTCATTTTCCCTAGTGAGCACTCACTCCTCCTCTGGCGTCCTCCTCTGGTGTCTTTACCCTCAGACCTTTCCCAGCCCTGGATCTCAAAAACCCGTTCACTCTGCTGTAGAGGCACTTGCTTACCTTCTCTCACGTGGCACCCACAGTGGATTGACATTTTAGGGTGAGGAATCCCTTTAAGAATGACTTTCTCCTACCTGCCCCAAAAGCAACCCTTTAAGCTATTTTTAAGAATGCAGCACCCAGGGGCGCCTGGGTGGCCCAGTCAGTTAAGCGTCCCGTTCTTGATTTCGGCTCATGATCTCATAGTTCATGAGTTTGAGCCCGGCGCGGGACTCCGTGCTGACAGTGCCGGGCCTACTTGGGATTCTCTCTCTCTCTCCCTCTCTCTCTGCCCCTCCCCCGCATGTGCTCTCTCCCTCTCTCTTTCTCTCAAAATACATAAAAAGAAACTTTAAAAAATAGAAAACACAATAAAGCATAAAGAATAAAACAAATCATACCCAAAATTTCAAATTTTTTTTGGCCCAGAAATGACCATGATTAATATACTGGCCAGTTATTTATATATATTATACATTATATATATTTCTGTATAATGTTATATACATAAGTATATGTAAGTTATATATATAAGTAGTATATAGATATAACTTATAGTATATATATACTACTTATAGTAGTATATATATAGCTTATAGTTCTATATGCTTATATATACTAATCATAGTATATATATATAACATATATATATAACTTGTATATATATATGTGCTATATATATACATAAGTATATATAAGTTATATATAATGTTATATACATAAGTATACATAAATACATATAGACAGGTGGACGTAGGTATATATGAGACAGATAGATAAAAAGATAGATGAGATAGATGATAGATAAAGATATAGATATAGATATATATAGGTAATAGATAGATGGTAGGTAGATATAGATGACAGATAGATGATAGAGCTAGATAATTCTTTAAAAATACTAAGACTTTCTAGCAGTGTGGAGAATACAGAGAGCATCCTTTGGACATCTGTAATAATGAGCCCAATTGATGTGTACGAACCCACAAATGGTCCTGCTCAAAGAACCTGCATGCTTCACTGGACCTGTGTTACCTCCCTTACCCCAGAAAACATGCATATAGCGCTCCATTGCCCCATTCCTTTACCGTCCGTCCTACGCTCCCGGCCCTCCTTCCAGGTCTTTCCAACCCCACTGGCCACACCAACATGGAAGCCAGAGAGTTCAGGAGCCCATTGATACAACAGATGAAAGTCATCTCCTCCTGGGGCTGGAACAGGGGGTAAAATGGATCTGGCAGAGCAGAGTCTGTCCTGCAAATGGGGAAACATGAGCCTTAGGAGCTTATAATCTTTTTTTTTTTTTTTTAATTTTTTTTTTCAACGTTTATTTATTTTTGGGACAGAGAGAGACAGAGCATGAACGGGGGAGGGGCAGAGAGAGAGGGAGACACAGAATCGGAAACAGGCTCCAGGCTCCGAGCCATCAGCCCAGAGCCCGACACGGGGCTCGAACTCACGGATCGCGAGATCGTGACCTGGCTGAAGTCGGACACTTAACCGACTGCGCCACCCAGGCGCCCCCGGAGCTTATAATCTTAATGAGACGAGACACGCACACACTCTTTAGCATGCAAATTTGCATTGTGTTCTACTGAAGTAGCAGATATTTTGCTACACGTTCACCAGATTCATTTTCAGTTCTTGGCTTATGCGTTCGCCTTCCTGTCTCAGCATCCCTGGTGTCTCTACCTATAATACGCATCCCCTTCATCCTTCAGCTATCAGCTGGAACACATCTTAAGGATGCCTTCTGTGTCCCTCCCCCACCCCTATTTTGATCAAGTCTCCTGGCACAGATTCTCTGGAGTCCCCAGCTATCTTCCTTACAGACTCTATGAGGGTTTGTAACATTAAAGGTATGAGCTTCCGCTATGCCCCCCCCCCCTTAGACTATAAGCACTCCAAAGAGCCCAAGGCCATCGCTCAGTAGTGCCCGTGGACATCTAGCATATCACTTGGTGCAAGGAGATGTCCAGTAAAGACGTGTTGACGAGCTAAGGGACCCAGGGAAGAATGGACCTGGGCATTCCCGTCAGAGAGCACCTCACAAAAAGGCCGAGTCAAGAGAGGGCACTGTGTGTTGTAAACTGCTCGTGTTTCAGCCTGAATGAAGCATGGGCTTGGCCTTGGGGAAGTCACTGGAGGGGAGCTAGAAGGAACACAAGAAATGATGACAGAGATAAAAGCCAGGAGCCAGATCCCAAGGGCCTCGTGTGATTTTTCTTGAGAGTTTGTACTTTTATCGGACATCTGTGGAGATCAACAGGCAAATGCTTGGCTTTTTAAGGAAGATTTCTCCAAGAGAAGGATTTCTCAGCAGCGTCGAGACTGGAGGGCGGGATTCCAGCTCAGTGACCGATTCCTGTTAGCACAGAGCCATTGTGGCAATAAATAATCAGCTACAAATTAGGGGGAGGGTGGATTTTGAAGTGGGTCCTGAGGAATTGAATGGGGGCAGGGGCCTGATAGGTTGGATCACAGGGGAAATTCCCAGTGTGGCGGTCACAACGGGCAGCCAATAAATGTTGAATACGTAACTGTGACCAAATCTTTATTTATACTTGTTTTAGCCCCCAAGAAAGTGTTTCTCTTAATCAACGAACTTATTTTTAATGTTTATTTCTTTTTTGAGAGAGAGCATGAGAAGGGGAGGGGCAGAGAAAGAGAGGGAGACACAGAACACAGAACCGGAAGCAGGTTCCAGGCTCTAAGCTGTCAGCACAGAGCCCGGCGCGGGGCTCGAACTCACAAACTGTGAGATGGTGACCTGAGCCGAAGTCAGACACTCAACCGCTTAACCGACTGAGCCACCCAGGCGCCCCTAATCAATGAACTTCAGGAAGTTTTCTAGAAGCCGGAGTGTGATTTTAGTAGCCTCAGAACTTGCCTTAGGCTCTTGTGTTGCTTTAGTCTCTATTTAACCACGTACCCCTGTCTTTTCTTTAGGGGAGTCACTATTCCTGAGAACGAAGTTACCAGATAAGATGCCATTCTCCTTTTTTTCTTCATGTTCTCACCTAACGCTTCTGTTATCATCAGCTCTCTCCCTCTGAAGACCTGCATCAGACATTTTGCATCTAGGAATTTTCCTGAAGACCCAAAAAGATCAACTTCGGTCAGAAACAGCCTCGAAAAAGCCCTTGTTCATCAGAAGGCGGGAGGCAAGGACCAAAGGAATATCTACCGTGGGCCAGACTTTCGACGTACAGGCTGTCCCTTCCTTCATGAAGGCCAGGAGACACGTCCACATGGTAATCACTGCAGGGGCACAATTCCTTGTGACAGCTTCCTGCCCGATGGCAGCACAGTGTTTTGGGGATGAAACACCTTGATCATTGTCAACGGCACTCATACGGGCGCTGAACGCCTCCAGGATGAAGTTTGCTTATGACCTGTGTGGGGTCCTGGGAAGAGGTGCTTTCTGCCCCAAGTGTTGACAATTCAGACCAGAGATGGGTGGCTGTTGCAATGGATGTCTATAATGTCTGTCTGCCCTTTTTTCTAAAAACAGCTCCCGAGGCTTCCTCTAGGCAAAAACTCCTTACGCTCATGCCGTGAAATCTCAGTACAGCTAAACTCACCCTTGGCTTTCGATGTCAGAGTAATCTATCTGCCAGTCTGTAGCATCTGCTTTTCCAGACTTGGGGGAAATAAGCAAGACGCAGAATCCTTCAACGACAGGGCTTTGCCGGGCGGGGTGACTGCTGGACGATCCGTGCCCTTGCCCTAGGTTTCCAGGCGGTTACATTTCCTCACTGAGGGAGAACATGCCTGAGGTTGAAGTCAACACAGGAATACGAAGGTGAGCCAGGGAGAGAGAGCGATTCCAAGAAACTTGCTCTGAGACCCTGATTCATCTCCACCACGGAGTAAAATCTGCTCTTTCCAACGTTCTTTGAGATTTTAGGAAAGCATGCCTGTCTCTGTGTCATCAGATCTGGTTTCGTATTCCACCACACGGACTCTCTCGCCAGCCGACCAGACCGTCCCGCCAGTGATGTTATTAATGACCCCAGCCTATATGGGGCATGCTCACCATTGAGACCGACCAGGTGTTACCCCATGCACCTGACTGATCGTACCTGCCCTTTTGTGCGCATCCACCAGCCAGGCCTGAACCGTTCACCACCTACCTAGCCTGACTCCAGAAAGTGTAGCCCAAACACAGTAAACTAATTCCGACATTTTATTTTTAAGGTCTATTTATTTATTTTGAGAGAGACGGAGATGGCGTGACCAGGGTGGGAGCAGAGAAAGAGGGAGAGAGAGAATCCCAAGCAGGCTCCATGATGCCAGCACAGAGCCCAGTGCGGGACTCAAACTCACGAAACCGTGAGATCATGACCTGAGCCAAAACTGAGAGTCAGATGCTTAACCGACTGAGCCACTGGGGTGACCCTCATTTTGACATTTTAAGTTATCTCTGTATTGAGGCACCTGGGTGGTTCATCAGTTAAGCGTCCAACTTCGGCTCAGGTCATGATTCACAGTTCGTGGGTTTGAGCCCCGTGTCGGGCTCTGTGCTGACAGCTCGGAGCCTGGAGCCTGTTTCAGATTCTGTGTCTCCCTCTCTCCCTGGCCCTCCCCTGCTTATGCTCTCTCTCTCTCTCTTTCAAAAATAAACATTAAAAAAAATTTTAAACATAAAATAAATTGTATTTACCTGATGAGAGGTTTAACACATTGCTAATTTTCTTTTTTTTACCATCATATAAGAACGTTAGCCCTTGAAATCCAACTGACGACTCTTACACAACAGATATACCTGTTGCTTTGAATTCTACATGTGCAACATTCCCATACAGTTTGTAAAAGCTTTATCATTATGAATGGAAACCTTTTGCTTCTCAGAACTTCCTTCAATCACAACAACATGAAGAGAATAGAAGGTTGGTACATCCTTGCTTGGGGTATAGACCTACCTGGTCCCACAGACTTGGACTTATTTATAAATCCACACAGACAAAAACAAAGAGGCAACAAGGAGGTCCAGGATCTTCAGACCTCAAACGCAAATGCCCAATTTCTGGTCCTCAGCCCCAGGCATAATAAAGGTAGCATTTTAGAAGAAGACGCTGAGAACCGAATTCGGGACAAGTGAGAAAAGCTTGCAGCCGACAACCTGGTAAAGAGGCTACAGTTAGATGCCAGCCATAGAATCATAGAATCCCAAACTGCAATGTCAGTAGAGGGTACAAACAGGAAGAGACAATCTAAAATACCTCCCAGAGCAAGGAACTCGATAAGAGTCGATACAACAGAGGAAGGAATAGCAGAAGTCGGGACCCACTCCACATGGAAGGAGGGTCAAGTGCCATTCAGAACTGAAGGTAGCATCTTGGTGTCAAGTCAGTTCCCCCCAGACGTGGAGGCAGGCTTGCCACGAGGCCGCAGGGACTCTGCTGACCTTTATCCAAATCCTCCATGGTTCTCGCTAATCTCACGCCAGGGTAAAAATTGCTTCCTCGATCGCAAGTGACTTGATGGCGAACGGAAATTTGCTCGATCCGATGTTTTCAAGCCTTTTGGACCACGGGCTCTCTTTACCCGTGCCCTAGCTAGTAACGGTCACTGTTCTGAGGAACACGGGTCAAGAAACATAATCCTAAACTGTACAGGACTTGTTATTGTCAGGAACCCCAGAGGACACGTGTTTTGTGAACGTCCCGGGGCCTCAGCTGCATACAGCAAGGGCTTGGTTTACTCTGAGACCAGGTGGAGGACAAGTCACCAAGTATCTGGGGTTTTCTTTGTTCTGTTATTTCCCCAGAGGCCCACCGCCCCCAAGGGATAGGGTTTTAACTAAGGACTTGACAAATGGCAATTTTCATGAATTATTGATTTGGCCAAAAATCATTGGAAAGATTGATAATTGCATAAAGATTTCCTCATGCTTCCTGCCTCTGGTCTGGGTCAATTATTTCACATATGAAAGGAAGGGGTGCAGGTTTTGAAAGACACCCTATCAAAAACTGAATTAGCATGCAAAAGTGTGGAGACCTTTTTTTTTTTTTTTTCAGGAGACTAACCATCTCAGCTTTCAAAATCTCTTGGGTGCAATAATAATGATAATAAGAGAACATCAGAAGAAACAACTGTTCGTTGAAAAACGGGTCCTGTTTAGATAAGTAAAGGAGAGATAAAAGTCGATTCATCGAGGGTCATGTTCTGCTTTTTTTTTTAATTTTTTTTTAATGTTTATTTATTTTTGAGAGAGAGACAGACAGACAGAGTGTTGAGTGGGGGAGAGGCAGAGAGAAAGGGAGACGCAGAAGCAGGCTCCAGGCTCTGAGCTGTCAGCACAGAGCCTGACGCGGGGCTCGAACTCAAGAGCTGTGAGATCATGACCTGAGCCGAAGTCAGACGCTTACCCGACTGAGCCACCCAGGTGCCCCTGTTCTGCTTCTTTTCTGAACATAGAAGACAGTCCACAGGTTTGTTTGTTTTAATGTAATTTAGCTACTTTCTTTTATTTTAAATATATCCTACACTTTTCATAGTAGATAAAAATTACGTTAATCTTTTAAGTGAACTTTAAAGGATGTAGGATGTAAATAATAAATCTGAAACGTAAGGGGACTCTGGGGGAGTTTCCTTGGGTCCCCACCTCTATGAGAGATTAAATTTTTTTTCTTTATGTTGTAAGAGAGGGGGATAAATCAGAGGGAAAGGGAAAGAGTGATATGCTGATGCTTTCTGAGCAGAAGCCAATCTCCTGTCACTTCTACTCCAAGGCATATGTTCGTCAGGAGCTGGAGGAGAGACGTAGACTAAGCCTGAGGGAATCTCAGAGCAAAGGAGGCTTGTACCTCAGTCCCCAAGGAGGGTTCAGGGAAGGGGCAAGTCTCCAAGAGCAGAAAAGAAGGGCTGTGGTGCTCCTTAGCACAAAGGACCCACAACACCTCTTTAGGGGCCCCTCAAAGCTCTGGAGGCATGGAGAAGGGTCTGAAAATAACGGAGAGGGAGCAGGGGCAAGATAAGGGAGTGACATCCGGAGAAGCCTGGCAATCTGGAACAAGGCATAAAACACAACTGTTTAAAAAAAAAGAAAAACAGGGGCGCCTGGGTGGCCCAGTGGGTTCAGAATCTGACTCTTCTTTTGGTTTTAAATTTTTTTTTTAATGTTTATTTGTTCTTGAGAGATAGAGAGATACAGAGCATGAGTGGGGGAGGGGCAGAGAAAGAGAGGGAGACACACATTCTGAAGCAGGCCCCAGGCTCTGAGCTGTTAGCGCAGAGCCCAACGTGGGGCTCGATCTCATGAACCGTGAGATCATGACCTGAGCTGAAGTCCACGCTTAAGTGATGGAGCCTCCCAGGTGGCCATAAGTGACTGACTCTTGATCTCAGCTCAGGTCATGATCTCACGGTTTTGTGAGTTCGAGCCCCACGTTGGGCTCTGTGCTGATGGCTCAGAGCCCGCTTGGGATTCTCTCTCTGTCCCTCCCCTGCTCACGCTGTCTCTGTCTCTCTCAAAAATAAATCAATAAATTTAAAAACAAACACACACACACACAACTGTGACAGTCACGGACTAGTGATGGAAGATGGGTAGGGCAAAAGGGCAGCTCATCATTTGCCCCGTGGCTGGGTAACAATGGCCAAAGCCCAGATTCCCTATGATGTCTTGGCACTCTCTAAAACCAACCGGGAGATATTGGGTGGGAGCAGAGGGATTAGATAAGGGTACAGGGGGGAGAGGATCAGGGAGTGCCCCTGAGATGACCCAGAATGTTCTGAGATTACATCTCTACCACTTAGGAAGATGGGCATTTGAATGGAAACGCAGTTCAGTTTTCAAAGGCGCAAGCAAGAGAGTTCTTTTTTGCCCACCCGATCTCGCAGCCAGACATTTTTGTGTCTGTGGCACTCCCTGACGTAGGCATAGACGCTTATGCTTGGTTTTCTCATGAGAACCTAGAAGGCGTGCCTTCAAACACCCATGGATGGCACATCTTTCTGTAGATGGTTTTTATTTTTCTTTTTAGTTCCGCCTATTATGTTCTGCGTAATAATATAGTTTTTTCGGTCATATCATTAAGCACCTAAAAGTGCAAGATTCGTTAGTCCGTGCTGTATTATTTTTCCAAGGCCGCCATAACGATTTACCACCAAGGAGTGGTTTTAAATGACAGAAAATTACTTTCTCGTAGTTCTGGGGACGGAAAGTCTGAAACAAGGTGTCTGCAGAGCCATACTCCCTCCGTCAGCCCTAGGGAAGGATCGATCCTTCCTTGCCTCTTTCCAGCTTCTGGTGGTTGCACTAATTCTTGGAGTTTCTTGGCGCATAGATGCTTAGCTCCAGTTTCTGTCTCTATCATATCCCAAGGTCATCCCCCCTCAGTGTGTCCGTCTCTGTTTCTTCTTATCAGGAGGCCAGTGATCAGTCTGGGAGCCCACCTTAATCCAGCATGACTTCGTTTTAACGTAAATGTTAATTGCAGCCGTGAAGACCGTATTTTTAAACGAGATCACGTTCACAGGTATTAAGGACTAGGAATCAAACATACACCTTTTGGGAGGACACAATTCAAAGCACAACAAATGTGTCAATGCGGTTAGTTTAATAATAACAGCTAACACTGATGAGCTCCCACCCAGCGTTAAGTGCGTTTCAACGAGGCTCTCACTCGATCCTCACGTGGACCCCTGAGAGTAGGTTTTATTACCCCTATTTGACAGATGGAGAAGTTGAGGCCCAAAGACTAGGCAGCGTGCCCTGAGTTGTGCAGCTCAGAAGCACGTTGCTGTATCTCGTTCATACCCGTAGGTGTCCCAGAAATGTCCTCAGGTGGTAGAACTCCCAGGAGATTTCTGCTCTGGAAGCTTCTGCTCCTTCTTATTCTCATTTCCTGGTGGAAGTTGATTCTCTTACATCCCCGATTGCCTCCATAATTCTTGCAGGCTTTCCAGGAAAGAAAGGGGAGAGATAGAGAAAAAGAGAGAGAAGGAGAAAGAAAGAGAGGCAGTAGAGAGAGGAAGAGAAAGAGAGAGAGAAACAGACCGATTTTGCAAATGTCACTTCTCTGCGGGTAGAGGACCATCTTATCCATCTGATCGTCTCTTCTCTTTAGCATTCTGCCCTTTAACTGTTGAAATAATATTAGCTGAGGCTGCAAAGAAACTGCTTATTTTTACTAACGAAACACTGGACGCCCAAGGTCACCTCTATGCTTTTTACAGCTTGACCTCTGACACAGGTGCAGTCTTGTAAAGGACTTAGAAAAACTCACATCGCTACGTACGAATGTGACTTTTCAAGACCCATTACACAGGACAAAATAATGTTTTTCAACACGGTTATCTAGTGAGTTTAAGAACGGCTCCTTCTTTGCTTGGATATGATTAGGTCTCTTTGTTCTCCTTTATAAACAGGGAGCAAGAGTACGACTAGGGAGAGTGACCAAGAAAGAGATCCTCCCAGTGAGCTTCTTACCTGATCAATTTCTCTGTTTGTAATGAAGGAACCATCTAACTTTTTTTCTTTCCAAATGATGAACTAGTTTTCCTAATACCTATTCTTTTCTCGCTGATGTGAATCCACACATTTATCTTGTATTTAAATTGATACATACTTGAATCTCTCTTGGGACGTCTTATTTTGGTCCATCGATCGGTCATTGTCATCAGAACCTCACGTTGTCGTCATAGTATTTATTACATGCTTTCACTCAAAGGCTCCAAATGCTATCATTTCAAAACGTCTTGGTTATTCTCACATGGTTATTCTCCCCCAGATTTTAGGCTTATTAGGTCAGTCACCCTCAAAACATGCTGTTTACATTTTTATTGGACTTTCACTACTCTTATGGATTGTTGCGGGGGAGGGAATTCACATATTTATAATATAATACATTATCACCCCTTCAAAGAACATGGAATGCCTTATTATATTGTATGACGTGGGAAAATTTTTCATTGCCTTCGTACAATTCCTGTTTTTTTTTTTTTTTTTTTTTTTTGCTGTGGTTGTTCCTAAACCATTTAGATAAATGATTGCTCTGTGAATGAATCTTTCCCCCGTGATATCTTCATGATTTTTCCCCCTGAATCTAAGCAGGCTATGAGCTTTTCCATATATTTTTAGGAACTGGCACCTTTTTTGGCCACGCCTATTACTTTTAATGTTCCAGTAGACAATTACCTAATTTCTCATTGATAAAATTTTTTTTTAAATTTTTTTAATGTTTGTTTTTGAGAGGGAGAGAGAGAGGGAGAGGGCACGTGCACAAGCAGGGGAGGGGCTGAGAGAGAGGGGGACAGAAGGCTGACAGCAGAGAGCCCGATGTGGGGCTCAAACTCACAAACTGTGAGATCATGAACCCTTAACTGACTGAGCCACCCAGGCACCCCTAAATGGTTTGGATTTTGTGTAGGACCTTTTACAGATGCTTAGATACTTGAGGTTTGGGGGGGTTGTTTTGTTTATTTGTTTTTGTTTTTTTTTGTGATCTAGTAACATTTTACAGTGCATCACTTTAATGCTTTATGCATTATTTTATGGTAATCACGTTAACGCACTTTAATGCACTCACATTCACTTCTTTGGTAATGTGGTATTGTTATTATGTTATTTTGTTATTGTATGTTTTCTGCTAAGGTTTTATTTGCTTACATCTACAGTCATTTAAAAGGCCACCTTTTGCTGTGTTCAATTTTTGTCAGGTGTTTTAGTATGATTAAGCTGGCTTTCTAAAATGACATGAAAACTTTCTGTACTTTTGAGGGCTCTCCAAGAGTAAACATAACCGATGGGTTAACTATTTCTTGAGAGTAATATCAAAATTATCCACACAGCAATTCAGATCTGGGGCCCTAATAGAGACAATGAAAAATTTTTTCGCTGTTGCTATATTAAGAACTTCTAGCCTTTTTTGGAATCAGTAATGATTCCTTAAAGTCATTCGCAAGAAATGAGGTCCAGATGGCAAAGAGGACACCCATCCGTGTTTTCACCCACTCAAAGTGAATCAGTTACCTTAGGGGGGGGGGGGTGGAAAATAATGTAACAAGGAGACCAGAAATGTTGCAGAATGCAGGCAAGCAGAATAGAAAAACAGATTAGTTCTATGGAGCCGAGTGCTGTCCAAAATACTGTAGGAGACACTGATTCAGAGATGAGAGTGGTCCCATGTGGTCCCAATGTCACGGTGGACACGTGGGCTCAAAAAGCGAAGGGCAACTCCTCAGGATGATGAAATGGGAAATGACGCTCAACCCTCTCCCTCCTCCCCTTCCACCCACAGCCACTTGCTGTGTGGCCCAGCGGTGGGAAACCCTCAGAGGCTCCGGTTCACAAAGGGGTCAGCCCACCTCACCTGGCAACAGCACCTAACCCCCCATCAGTGGCCACACTACAGAGAAAAGCGGAGGTGGAAAAACAAGAGATTCTTAAAGCTTTGCCAGATACGAAACTGCCCTTTTTGTAGGTTACACCACAGCAAGTATCAGTAATGACATTTGGTTTAACCTGATTTGAACCAAGACAGATCGATACCTAGTTGCACTCAAAGGAGAAACAGGGGCGCCTGGATGGCTCAGTCAGTTAAGCGTCCCACTCTTGATTTCTGCTCAGGTCACGATCTTACGGTTTGGTCTTTGTGAGCCCCGCGCTGGGTTCTGTGCTGACAGTGTAGAGCCTCCTTGGGATTCTCTTTCTCCCTCTCTCTCTGCTCCTCCCCCACTCCTGCTCGCTCGCGCATGTGCTCTCTCTCTCTCTCTCTCTCTCTCAAAAGAAATAAATAAACTTAAAGAAAAGAAGAAACAATATTGGAGGAAAAATGGTTAACACAGGAGACAACTCTAAAAACCCTTTTCGAAAAGCAAAATGAAGGTTACCGGTAAGGATCAAGAGAATACTGCATTCGTAGAAAAAAAGCAACTCAATTTCTGCCTTAAAATGGAAACGTCTTCACAGAGAGTCTCTTTCCCAATACCTAAAGAGATGAGTAACAATGAAGAAACAACATACCTCTTCCGCATTTCAAAATTCATCAATTAAATTTTAAAAAAAGAAAGAAAGAGGAATCCTGATTCAATCAGAGCAGGGCAGGGGGATAAGGCTTGATTCTGCCCTATAGCTGCCTTTCAACCCCCAGAGACCGTTCTAGTGAACGGACACAATCCTGAGAACTTTTACTAATATTCCCAAATCAGGAGGGAATAAAACTGCGGGGGCAGATTTATCTTTTTGACTCTCCTGATCAATGAGGAAATGCATGGAATGAATTACGGGGTGGCCTCATCCAATTAGCAGAGTAAAAACATCGGTGATAGAAAATGTTGTCGAGATGAGCAGAACAGAGAAAATCTAAAACAGCTATACGGAAAGTTTATTGGTGTTGACTTTTATGAAGGCAAGTTGCCACCATCTATCAAAATAGAAATGATAAATCCTTCCAGGAATTTATGCTAAATAAATGCTTGCACTTGTATCCAAAGCTGCATACACAGAGATGCTCAGTTTCCATGTTGTTTGTAATAACAAAATTGTTAACATCCTAAATGTCCATCAACAGAGAAGTGGCTAAGTAATTTAAAAGGCAAGCCTTCCTGAGGGGCACTCTGAGGCTGTAAAATTGGATGAGATAGACCCATATGTCAACACCAGATTTATCATCAACTCATTTGCTTAAGCGAAAAAGTACGTTTCGGAGCAGTATGGATAATATTAACTCACATGTGGATTTTTCCATATAACACAGAAGGCACAAATACATACATATGTAAAGGCACCAATGGGGGGAAAAGAATGAATCCCCAAGTCTTGAGTGGTTATTTTTAAAAACAACGCAAGCAAAGAAATGTGAAGAAGAGGCATTCTTTTTCTTGCTATCTTTAATTGCTTTTTGTGATAATCTATTCATGCTTCATTTGTATACTATTTGTGCAATAAACATGATAAGTATGCTAAAAGTGATTCTGTTTGTCAAGTCATTCAGATTGTGTATGTATTCAAAGATATTTTTGGGGGCGCCTGGGTGGCTCAGTCGATTAAGCGGCCGACTTCGGCTCAGGTCATGATCTCGCGGTCCGTGAGTTCGAGCCCCGCGTCAGGCTCTGTGCTGACAGCTCGGAGCCTGGAGCCTGTTTCAGATTCTGTGTCTCCCTCTCTCTGACCCTCCCCCGTTCATGCTCTGTCTCTCTCTGTCTCAAAAAATAAATAAACGTTAAAAAAAAAATTAAAAAAAAAAAGATATTTTTTAAAAACAGGACATCTCTTTATAATTCTAATTCTTAAGTAAGGCCCTTGTGCTGCACATACCTGATTCATTGATTTTTGCTCCTAACTTTATTATTTCCTTTCTTCTTTCCTCAGATGCGTGTTTGTCGTGGCATTCTAGAATCCTGAGCAGGCAACGATCATATTTTATTCATTTTCCTTCCTTCTTGCTCAGTGGTACAAGTTTTGGGGGTTATGACTTCTTATCTCAGTAGATCTTTGCCCACATCCCAAAGCATTTCTGTGTGCTATGTGCATCTAATGGGTTCCTGGCTATATGCTGGGCATTGTGTTAGGTGTCCTACCTAAGTCCTACCACGTGTCACATATGTGGTAGGAACTCTTGCTTTGTTTTAGGTGTGGAGGACCCAAAACGTGTCTCTGGGGAACTGGTACTCCCTTATCCTTAGCCCATGTGGTTTAGGAAGCATGGGTGCACCCTGACTTTGAGGGGGGGGGCACATGAGCTGGTATGAGTCATTCCGTGGCCAGAGTCATTGATTGAGGACTAAGCAAATGACCCAGACCCAATTAGAGCTTTTCTTGGGACTTTTGCTAAAACGCTCAGAAAATAATAAATGTTCTTTCCTGTGGGATCTTCAGCTACATGACGAAATGAAAACAGAGATATCTTTGCCCCATTGTGGATAGAGTTTGCCTCAGTTTGAACACAATCACGAGGTGCCTGTGGTGGTTTACGGAGAATAAGAGGCAAATTCTTAGTGATCGCGTCTGAGCACCTATAGCCAAATATACCTGAAGCCAAAAGAACTAGAATTTCTTTTTTTTTTTATTTAAAAAAAAAATTTTTTTTTTCAACGTTTATTTATTTTTGGGACAGAGAGAGACAGAGCATGAACGGGGGAGGGGCAGAGAGAGAGGGAGACACAGAATCGGAAACAGGCTCCAGGCTCTGAGCCATCAGCCCAGAGCCTGACGCGGGGCTCGAACTCACGGACCGCGAGATCGTGACCTGGCTGAAGTCGGACGCTTAACCGACTGCGCCACCCAGGCGCCCCTAGAATTTCTTGATTTAATAAGCTGATACGTTCTCTTTTTGGATTTCAGCTAGGTGAGGTGATTTTCTTTGCCTTTTTTTTTTTTAATGTTTATTTATTTTTGAGAGAGGGAGAGGCAGGGGCAGAGGGAGAGGGAGACAGATAATCCCAAGCGGGCTCCACACTGCCAGCGCAGAGCCCAACCCGGGGCTCAAACTCACGAACCGTGAGATTGTGACCTGAGCTGAGATCAAGAGTCGGACACTTAGCCAACTGAACCACCCAGGTGCCCCGAGGTCATTTTCTATCTCTTAAAATCAAAACAGTCCTTAGAGAGTTAAACCTGACAGATCCCATAACTATTAGTTGGTGGATCTGAAATATGACCACAGGTAATCTAATACCAGAGCCCACACTTAGAACCATAAATTCTGTTGCCTTTATTTGTTCATTTATTTATTTATCTAACCACTTATTCATTGAACACTTACGACATCGAAGAGGTATGGGTTAGATCATTTAGCGTCTCTTAAGACAGGGAAAAAGAGTATGGAGGTCATTCTAGTTGTGGTAGGAAAACCATTGAGGGAGTTTCAGTAAAAGTAATACAGTACTATTTTCATATCTAAAAGATTACTCTAGTGATGCATGGTGAGCAAGATCTAAGGGGACAAGAGAAAGCACAAGAATACCAAAGAGGAGACGATCACAGTTTTCCAGTACAGAAATCATCTTCTGTGGAGTTGGGTGTTACTGGTGAAGGTACTAATAAGATATTGAAATGCACTTTAGAGGCAGAGTCAATGGGATCCGCTGATGGATTAGATGTGGAGCATAAGGGAAAGAGAAGAATCAAGACTGGCTTCTAGGTCTTTGGGCCAAGCAACTCAGAGAATGATTATTACACTTACATAAATGGGGAAACACAGATTAGATAATGGCTTAGAAGCAGGAATCAAGAGTAGAGTTTTGGTCTCGCGAAGTTTGAGATGCTCATTGGACATCCACATGGAGATGTCAAACAGATACAAATCTGGAGCTCAATGGAGAAGTTGGAACCAAACATATAAATATGGAAGCCACCAGCTCGTTGAATGTACTTAAAACCACGGAAGTATGTTCAATCATGGCCCAAGGGAAGAATGTAAATTAAAAAATGAAGAAACCCAAGCTCTGAGACATTAGACGTTCCATATAGTGCGTCCCAATAAAGACTGGAAAAAGGGGGGAGGTGGTCAGAAAAGAAATGTGAGAAGAAACAGCCAGTAGGGTTGGAGGAAAATGATAATGTGGATGAAGAACTTGTTTTAAGAAGGATCATTGGGGTGGGTGGCGGGCGGAGCTGGGTGGTTCAGTCAGTTAAGCCGCTGAATCTTGATTTCGTGTCAGGTCATGATCTCATGGTTTGTGAATTCAAGCCTCACATCAGGCTCTGAGCTACAGTGTGGAGCATGCTTGGGAATCTCTCTCTCTCTCCCTACCCCTCCATTGTACTCTCTCTCTCTAAAAGTAAATAAATAAACTTTAAAACATTTAGAAAATAAAAGGAGGATCAATTGGGTAAACTGGTTCAAATTGGGCTGTTAATCAAACTTAATATGAGATTATAGAAATTTGGGGCATAAGACCAAAACAGGGTCAATGAAACAAACTGTCACTGAATTGACACTATCCAATGCCGAATAGTATTTTCTCCCCCAGGGAATAACTTTAAAACTGAAATGTCGGGGCGCCTGGGTGGCGCAGTTGGTTAAGCGTCCAACTTCAGCCAGGTCACGATCTCGCGGTCCGTGAGTTTGAGCCCCGCGTCAGGCTCTGGGCTGATGGCTCAGAGCCTGGAGCCTGTTTCCGATTCTGTGTCTTCCTCTCTCTCTGCCCCTCCCCTGTTCATGCTCTGTCTCTCTCTGTCCCAAAAATAAATAAACGTTGAAAAAAAAATTAAAAAAATAAAAATAAAAAAAAAATAAAACTGAAATGTCTTCCATTTCTTTGTACATTTTCTTCTACTTATGGTCCTCTGCCTTGTAGTGAGTCTGCTGAAGTCAGAAGGCAGGAGACTTTTAAGGAAGAGTTCCACTTAAATTTCTTGGTATGGATAACAGTTGATCCAAGAAACTCTTGAAGCAAAGCTACGTCTTTCTATTTGATCCAAAATCTACCTATGACCATGATTAAGTCCCCCTACATGAATCCCTTTGTCATGAACACTCAGTTATGAAAAACAGATCATTATTATTAAAGTACAGAGGATAAGAACAGATGTTTAAGACACATTTTGTGTTAAAAAGTCCCACTTCCAGAAGAATGCATACGTTATGAATTGTTGAGTTTTAGCCAAAAGGGCACGTCAGCATTGTGCTAGAGTGTGAGATACTCGGGATGATAAGCCTTGTGGAAATGTCAAAAAATTCTTTTAATACAAAAAAACATCTAAAATATATGAAAATCTGAGGGAGTCCTTTAGTCCTGTGTCTCCATATCAACCACAACAGTTGCTATTATTATTATTTGTTTTTATTTTGTTGATTTAGCGAACATTTATCATGTGCCTTCCATGCGTGTGGTCCCAAAGGTGGAGTAGTATTGAATAAGGAGGGCAATTCTGACCCTCACCCAAGAGGCGGTATGACGAAAGATAGAAACAAAGACAAGAAATCAGTAAGTTCCAACACTGAATGAGGGCTATGAATACAAATAATATAGATGTGTGATTTGCAGAGGTTGGAGGGGAAAGGTCAATGGAAGAAGAGTCAAGAAAGGCCATCTCCTTCTACTGAGCATTTATTACATCACACATTCAGTCAACCAGGTTACGTAAATTATTTCCTACTTTGTGTCACCATCACCCCTCCAGGTATCACACCCAGTTTTCAGATGAGAATACCGAGGGTTAGCTATCTAGCATAACCTGTCCAAAGTCACCGACCTAGAAAATGGCGGATCTGGATACATACCTCAGGTTGTAGAACTCTCAACCTCAAGGCTACGAGATTACTGCCTTGTGTGTTGTTAATATCTATTCACAATTACACTTAACTGTAACACATACTGGTACTACCTTACTGAACATGCAGTGGGTATTAGTTGTATGTGAGATTCTCTACCTGTAGCAACGCTCAACCTTACAGCCCTCCTACAGGATCTTAGAAACGCTAGACCAGGCTCAGAAAGTGGAACCGAGGTAGGTTGGAATGCATTCCAGATCTTTCTGCCTGTTCTCTTTCCCCTCTACTGCACTTGCAGTGGTCTGAGGGCCAAAGGTGTGCCCCAGAAGTCTCATTAGCAAATGGCCTTTATCTGTTTGGCTACTGCACGCGACTTCACAGGGCAGCAAACGTGTGCCACCAGCCCACAGCTCCTGCTGCATAACTAGCCTTGCCAGGTGTACGTCTCGCGTACTTGGATCAAGTAGTAGTTATAACTGAAGTGCAATGTCATTCCTCAAACAATTGTAAGCTGCTGAAGTAGAACTCCGTTCAATTTACATCACCAAACTGACCCAATGAAGGATTGCCAACAGAAGGAAAATAGGTACAAAGTATAGCTTCTTGTGCACTTGAATCATGGTTGAGCTGTATCTAATACTCGATCACCAACTGTAGACACTCTTAATTCAGTAAAGTTATCATTTTTTAAAAGTGCTTGGGACAGGAGCATCTGGGTGGCTCTGTTGGTTAAGCTTCCGACTCTCAATTTTCGCTCAGGTCATGATCTCATGGTTCATGAGATCAAGTCCTGCGTCAAGCTCTAGGCTGACAGCTTGGAGCCTGCTTGGGACTCTCCCTCTTCCTCTCTTCCTTCCCCTCTCCCCCCAGTCTTCTCTTTCTCCCAAAATGAATAAACAAACATTTTTTTTTTGTTATTCCTTGGAACTTGTGTACAGGTGAATTTCTCATCATATGCCCATGGTAGAAATAAACTTGGAGCTATCAGATTGAATCCAACATCCCCATTTTACAGATGAGAAACTGAGGGATTATAGGAAAGAGTAACTAACATTTCTATAGGGCTGTTCTAGAGTCTTCACACATAGCAACTATTTTGATTTTCATTAACAACGCTGTGAAATAATGATCGTTCCCATGTTGAGTTGGGATAACTGAGGTATTTGATGAAATAATGATCGTCCGTGTTGAGATGGGATAACCGAGGTATTTGAGGTGGTTAAGTGATGTGGAAGTGGTCAGGATTTGAACCCCAGGGTCTGGCTCTGGGGTCCATGCCCCTAAACACTGCATGACATTGCACTGCCCTCTACACGCCTGCAAAGTGGAAGTAACCATTCACGTTGGAGGGAATGCAACTCACTGAGCTCTTCACCCCTTCTTTCCTCTTTTTTCTCCTTCCTGCCATTGACCCTACACTGACTTGTGTATGCCCCTCTTCTAAACGAGGAAGGGAAACAATGGGAGAAATTGCAATACAGCCAAACTGGAAAATCTCTTTACTTTCTTTCCCCCCCGAAGTATTTTTGGAACGTAGACACCTTTTTGTTCTTTGAGACGACATTTTCGATATTTCCTTGGAGGGGAAAAGTATTTATTTATTTATTTATTTATTTATTTATTGGGCACCAGTGAGGAAGGGGCAGAGAGAGAGAAAGAGAGAGAGGCAGAGGGAGAGAAGTGGGGCTCACCCAATGTGGGACTTGAACTCATGAACCGTGAGTTCATGGCTGGAGTGGAAGGCAGATGCTTCACAATTCAGGCGCCCAAAAGATATTTCTTTTAAATCAATGCCCTGAACCCCTAAAAGATGAGTGAGAGCACATTCTTATAATGAGGAAAATAATCAAACCATTTTACTGGGGAACCCTATCAAAGCTCTGAAGTTCTAAAATATCTGTCTAGAGGCAAGGAAAGAATGAGAACTCTTGATGTGTCCGTGTGTTAAGAGCTGAGTGAGTCATTGTGAGCAGTAAATGAGCTCATACCTGTAAAGAGCTTCATAAAGCACCTGACTCATAGAAAGTGCTCAATAAATGATACATCTTGTAATTACCATCATCTCACCGCACTTAACTCTTTAGACACAGCAATGGCAAAACCCGGTAGCCAAACTTACGGCATGTGTGTTTTATATCTTGTTTCAAAGCTATCTTAGCAACAGGAATGAAAGGCTTTAAAGCGTGCAAGTCCCTTGGAGGAAATAATGGTTTTTCGTTGGAGGAAACTGGAAGACTGTGAGCTCCATGGCAGTGAAAATGAATCTGTCTTGCTAACCGCAAGCACATGGCGGGTGTTTGCTAAGTTTCGCTGCCTGATGTACTAATTTGCAATGTAGTTAGGGACCGAAGACAGCCACTTGAAAAGCTCGTTTACCATAAAAGGAAGAGGGTGCCTGGCTGGGTCAGTTGGTCGAGCGTGCGACTCTTGCTCTAGGTGTTGTGAGTTCGAGCCCCGTGCTGGGTGTAGAGGTTACTGAAAAAAATACAGAACAACAAAAGGAAGAAAATACATGCCCATTGAAGAAATAGAATTTGGACAAAGAGGTGTCAAAATGGAATTTTCAGTGTTCATGAATCTAATGAAAACGTATACTGGAACTGACATTGTACGATACAAATGACTTATAATTAAGTGAAGGCTATGTGATAAAAATAATGCAGGATTAGGAATTCAGAGAAGAAGGAACTTTCTGATGGTTGGAAGAAGCAGAAGGCTGAATAGATTTTTTTTTTTTTAATGCTTGGGGTTTGGATAGGTGGAAAGAAAAAGAGATGGGGCGCCTGGGTGGCGCAGTCGGTTAAGCGTCCGACTTCAGCCAGGTCACGATCTCGCGGTCCGTGAGTTCGAGCCCCGCGTCGGGCTCCGGGCTGATGGCTCAGAGCCTGGAGCCTGTTTCCGATTCTGTGTCTCCCTCTCTCTCTGCTCCTCCCCCGTTCATGCTCTGTCTCTCTCTGTCCCAAAAATAAATAAACGTTGAAAAAATTTTTTTTTAAAAAAGAAAGAAAAAGAGAGGCCTTCCAAGCAAGGGAAATGACATAAGTAATGGCCTCCAGGTAGGCATAAATATGGGTAGAGATCATTGACAAATAGGGTCCAGGAAGAAATGACAACTTTTTTAATGGGTGTGGCACAGGGTATCTTGGCTGAGTTGAGTATATCAATGGGTAAAGTTTGTGGACACCTTTTTTTTTTTTTTTAAGTATTTATTTATTTATTTATTTTGAGACAGAGAGAGAGAGAGAGAGAGAAAGCAGGGGAGGGGCAGAGAGAAAGGGAGAGAGAGAATCCCAAGCAGGCTCCGTGTTGTCAGCATGGAGCCTGACATGGGGCTCGATCCCACAAATCGTGAGATCATGACCTGAGAGTTGGACCGAGAGTGGGATGCTTAACCGACTAAGTCACCCAGATGCCCCTGTGGACACCCTTTTCTGAGATCTTCTTTGAATTCAGGATGGAGAGGGAGCCTCCTTATCGAAGTATGGATGCTTGGGGTTCCCCCAAACAGGTGCCTGATTATATCCTCTCATTTGATGAGCCCAACAGCCCTCTGAGAAGTAACATGCACCTGTTCCAGAGGTAGGGCTAGATTTTGGAGATTTGGAAGGGGTGTGTGTGTGTGTGTGTGTGTGTGTGTGTGTGTGTCTAGTTTACAGATATGGACAATAGGGAGGGATGCATAGGCCCAATTGGGGACAGAGCAGTCATGAGGTGGTGACTCCAATGTCAGCATCATATTGTGATCCAATTGCCCCCTTTTCAGGGTCTCTCCAGGTGGTGAAACTAAAAACAGCCCTTTCACCAGGATCCCAAGTTGCTCTCCTAGGGACATTTCTTCCCAGATGTGATTTAAAAAAACAATGTCTAAAATTCATTAGAAGCCTTAAAAACAAAATTTACTCTCAAGAAGATTGAATTACAAAATCGAGAGTAAAGAAGCTATTTCGTGGGGCGCCTGGGTGGCTCAGTCAGTTAAGCATCTGACTCCTGATTTCTACTCAGGTCGTGATCTCACTGTTTGTGAGGTCGAGCCCCACATCGGGTTCAGCGCTGACAGTCCAGAGCCTGCCTTGGATTCTCTCTCTCCCTCTCTCTGCCTCTTCCCTGCTCATGCTCTCTCTCTCAAAATAAAAAATTAACTTAAAAAAAAAAAGAAGCTAGGCCAGGGTGGCAAGAAGAAAAAAAAAAAAAGGTAATTTTAAAAACGAGAAAGAAGGTAAGAATGCAAAGTGGCACAGCCTCTCTGGAAAATAGAACTACCCTACGACCCAGCAATAAGGCTACTAGGAATTTATCCAAAGGATACAGGAGTGCTGATTCATAGGGGCACATGTACCCCAATGTTTATAGCGGCGCTTTCAAAAATAGCCAAATCATGGAAACAGCCCAAATGTCCATCAACTGATGAATGGATAAAGAAGATGTGGTTTATATCTACAATGGAATACTACTTGGCAATGAGAAAGAATGAAACCCTGCCATTTGCAACGACGTGGATGGAACTGGAGGGTATTATGCTAAGCGAAATAAGTCGGTCAGAGAAAGACAGATATCATACGTTTTCACTCATATGTGGAACTCGGGAAACTTAACAGGACCGCGGGGGAAGGGGAGGGGAAAGATAGTTATAAACAGAGAGGGATAAAACTGTAAGAGACTCTTGAAGGTGGAAAACAAACCGAGGGTTGGTGGGGGGGGTGGGGAGGTGGGAATTGGATGATGGACATGGAGGAGGGCACTTGTTGGGATGAGCACTGGGTGTCGTATGTAAGCGATGAATCACGGGAATCTGCCCCCCAAACCAAGAGCACACTGTATCCGCTGTGTGTTAGCTAACTTGACAATAAATTTTCAAAAATGAAAATAAACAAATAAAAATAAAAAATAAAATAAAATATGAGAAAGAAGACAATAGACACGGAGAAAAAAACAAGTTCAGGATTTATTACATAAACCTTTAGCGTTCTTGAGGTCTTCTCTAGAACAGACACAACCAGAACAGAATCAACTTAAAACACCTGAGGCCTTTCGTGAGCTGAACGAAGCAAAGCAAACAAAAGCAAATCTTCAGATTCCAAGACCAGACGTAATCACCAAACGTCCCTGTGTCTCTCCTCTTCAACGTGGAGACAAGTAGCCAAGAATTTCAGTCCACAGCCCTACAGTCAACGGAGGCATCCCATGGTATCCAAGGTCAAAGGCGATCCCCCAGAGCATCTGCGCTGCAAAGACTTCATGAGAGAAGTGGGCAACCTGGGTTGTATGTTAGACCCCTGCTCGTGCCAGAGGCTTTCACAAATGCAGTACAAGAGTGTGGGCAGTAGGCCACAGAATCTTCTGTTGATCAGACTCCCCTGGGACACTGGTGAGCCAGTAGAACCCCAGCTCGCCCACATCTACGGAGCCATAACCTCTATCAGAGGACCCTGGAGGGTCTTTAACAAGCACTCCGGGTTCCTTTTATCCCCAGGGCATGTTTGGACCACCTGATTTAAGGGACTTCTAGAAAGGTGCCAGGGTGCCAGGGTGGAAGGAGGTCCGGCCACTTAGCATGCAAGGGGGTACTGACACAGCGGATCTGTTCCAGTGAGTAATGCAGGCCAGTGGTGCACAGAGGACATTGGGGTGAGCGCTGTAAACAATTCCGAGTTGGCATGTTCTGCAGACGTCAACCTGTGTCTGTGGCATGCATTAAACAGGCCACAAATCCTGGGCGGGAGGGACAGTCTGCCATCAGCAAATGTATCATAAGTCTTTCTCCCTGAGAATTTTTCTGATGACAGTGTAGGAAACAAATCTAGATATTCCACTGAATCAATGTTGTCATTAACAGATTTACAATTTAATCAATAATACAGGCACTCTGGTCAAACAAAGCGCACAGGAATAACGGTATTAAATGCCCGACAGCTTAAGAAGTTATTTATCTGTGCCTCTCTCTCTAAATCTCCGTGGAAATACGCATCGAAGTATCGATATATTCCTTGGAACAGCTACCAGCTTCCACTTTAAACTTACCTCCGTCCTCCGATGGCACTCTGAATATAAAATAATTGAAGAGTGCCAATAATTCGTCAAGCAAATCTTTGGAGACTGCAACGAAGTCTCCATGCCCCCAGAAGATAAAGCTTTTGGGCAGGGCTCACTGGGGAGAACCTTCGAGATCTTTCTGCCTTTGTACGCCGTAAACGTTGTCCGCTTTGCAAGTTGGAGGTACCTACTATCTTAGTAGGAATTTGCACTTCCTGTCTGATGTTGATCTGGCCCCCAGGTTCATGTAAACTGCAGAGGCTGGGCCCTCCCCCCCCCCCCCCAGGAGAGAACGTCATTAAAGAAAACTTTTCTGTCCTTCTGGAATTCACCCCATTCCCCTTTCTCTCTCCCCTTTCACCTTCACCCCTCTCCCAGCCCAATTCGGCCCTTCCCTTTAAAAAAAGTGGCATTAGTTCTTTACAAGTGAGCAGGAACAGAACGAAATGTTTCACATCTGCTCTCCGAGTTCACGGATTACCATGAGAATGAGTAGCCAGTGTTTCAATGATGCACAGTCCAGTGGATGAGAATGGGGCTCAAGCCCGGTATCAGAGAGCTCTCTGGCTCCTGCCAGATGTCCTAGGCCCAGGACACAAAAGCAGTGAACCCAGGGCTTTAACAAATCACCTTTCTCCGGGGCTAATCACTCAAGAAAAGGTTTTGTCTCGGGTTTGGAGAGGGTCAGGTTGGTATTTCTCCAGTGAGCTGTAGCCTTGCCCAGCCCCTCCAGCCTTCACCCTCAAGCCTTTCTAAAGAGACCTCTTATTTCTTCCTCCTCCCTCCCTCCCCCCCCCCAAAAATGCAGGACTCTGAGGGCAAAAGCTGCATGCCTGAGTCTCCCACAAGGGCGGCAGGGGACTCATTAATCAATGGTGGCCATGTTGCTGGTCTACCTCTCGCTCTCTGTCTCTGAACAATAAAGACTTTAGCAAGAATAAAATGGCTCAGTGGGCATGTACAAGGTCAGGCTTAGTGGCAAGATGGTTCCGGTGTAATCACAGTTGGAGGAATCCTGTATTTTTCTGCAGGGAAGTTCTGTAAACCAGAGAGCGACCGTTCTCAGAGGATGATGCCCAGACCAGCAGCAGCAGCAGCAGCATCGTATGACAACTTGCTACCCTGACCTCCTGAATCAGAGCTGCGGCGTGGGCTCAGTCATCTGCGCCTTTAAAACACCTTCCAAGGCATTCTGGTGTTCTCCTCATTCCAAAGAAAAGGAAATGGAGGCAAATGGCTTTTGGGTTTTACGTTCATCTTACAACCAGATCCTTGTTTATTCTCATCTCCGCAAGAGAGGGTGGCCAGCCACCCGGGATCCGGGATCGTGGCGTTTTCCCAGGATGGAAAATCCCATGGATTTTGTATGAAAAACGTCTCCTTTGACAAATAAATGTTGTCTGCCTTTAGAGAAAAAGCTCAGAGCCTTCTTCGCAGACCCAGGAGGAGAAGGCACAATCTTTTGTCACCTTTCTCTAACCTCAGTGGAAAATTGCTAGGCCAGTTAAGTCTTTCCGTCTCCACTAACATTCTCCATGTTTCAGCTAGGGCTCTGTACTTTTTTTTTTTTTGGTCCAGATTTATCTCCTGTGCTGCTCTAGTAGGAAGTTATATATATGGATCTCAAGGTCAAAGGAGAGATGGGAGACAGAGATAAAGTTCAGGGGAGTTCCTGAATCTGAGATAGGATGTGGGAAGTGATGAGTTGCCTTGGAAAGTCAGGGATCTGTTAGTTAATGGGGATGTAGGACACAGGTGGAGGGGAGGTTAGCCTCACTTGGGGCTGGAGGGGGTGCTGACGGGAAAGGCATGCAAAGGTCACAGCATCGCCATTGCTGAGCTACTTGACCTAGAAGTCTTCCATCCCAGGAAGTGATGGGATTAGGCATCTGTACAGGGTGAGAGAGGGAGTATTTGGTCCCCAAGGAGGAAAAGTCTGGTAAGGACTGTGAGGAACGTGCTAATTTGCATAGATAGCAATGCATCAGGAAATTCCTGATCAGATTTGGAAATGTTCTGTTAAAAAATTATAGGAACAGAAGGGAAAAATCAGGGTTCAATGAAAGGAGCCTAGGTTTAGAGCTACACAAAGTCAGGTTCAAGTCTTGCCCTTTTACTTACTGCATGATCTTGGGTAATCTACTGAAGAAGCCTCCTTTCACAAGAAGTTGGGACTAATAACATTTATTGCAAAAAGACTGAGGAGTAAATAAGGTAATGTGTGCAACATGCATCACAGAGTACCTGGTACAAGTTGGTGCTTTATAAATGTTCAGCAGCAATGTGAAAAGAGTAGCAAGGGTTTTGGATTTTCGCTTCAATAGAAACTCAGGTTCCATTTCTAGCCCTGACCCTTTTGCGTATATGACTTTAATCGTTTAAGCTCCATCTGTGAAATTAATTGGACTATATTTATCCCTTCGGGAATGGTTTCAGAAGTACATGAGATCCCATGGAGGTCAGTCCCCCTTCCCCTAACCGTGTTAACCACACCATTCTCTGAATTCCCCCATCCCTGGGCTTGAACTTCCCCACCCTCTGCCATGAGTGATCATCCTAGGCCTGCCAGCTTCCCCATTTCTCTCTAAATTCCCTTTGCGTGTCTGTGTATCTCCAGCAAGGCATCTGGCAATGAACTCTGAGATGGACTGAGCTTTTAGAGAATGGACATCTGGTAATTAACAGGACCAATTTAGCCTGAGCCCTGGATCTGGGAAAGGCAGGTCAGTGAATACCCGGAACTTCACTGACTTCTCTGACTGCCAATCGCAGGCACGACAGGTGGCGAGGGGGCAGGACTTGGACTTAGGACTGGGCTCTCTTCCCTCAGGAGAGGGTTGTTCCTACTGGTGGTGCTTCTCTTCCCGCGACCCATGGCTTGGACTTTTTGGGAGCCGTGTAGGATGGCTCTGGTTTCATTTTTGTTTCTGGGCTTCTGAGGTTCTTCAGGCGGCAGTGGGACGAATCCTGGAGCGGGGGGCAGCCACTGGGTCGGCCCCCAACAGCCATCCCACCGCGCCGTTCAAAGGGCGCTCACCGCGCCCACGCCTGTCATCCCAGGCGGTCCCGCCCACAGCCTTGTGAAGCAGGCACATGGTTGGACACCAGGGTGTGGGATCATGCCAAGATGCGACCTCGAAAGGCCACATGAGCCGCTTAGTGACGCAGCCTGGGACTCGCAATCTCTCTGACTCCAGGCTGCCCTATTGCACTGCCTTATCTGAGGATCTCCACTCCGCCTTCACTTACCTCCTTTGCAAAATGAGGGAGTTGGGTGCTGGGAGCTCCAGAAGGTCAAATCAGACCATCTCTGGTCCCGGGGCCATACAGTTCTGAGACGTGGCTACAGATGTAGTAAAGAGCAGGCACTGGGGACCGGTCTGTCAGCCTTGGAATCCTGGCCCTTAGCCATGGGCACAGGGGAAGTTACTCAGTCTTAGTTGACTCATTAGTGAAATGGGGATAATGACACACGTAGTTGCAAGCCACCCAGAGATGTGTGGCATCTGGGAAGAGTTAATACAGGTAAGCCTGGGTACCAAGTCCAGCACTAGAGTCGGCCATCAGCCCTGCAAGGTGAAGACCGCCCAGCTCACACTGATCTCGGTTGGAGGCTGGAAAACAAGCATGTCTGGATTTACGCCCCAAGGCAGGGCTGTGCCCCCTGTATTTGCTCGATTTCCCGCTTCTCGTTTGGCTCACGAGCTGTGGTGGGAGTTGAAACACCACAACGGTAATGATAATTAACATTTACTGAGGGTTTACGAGGCACCAGGTCCCGTTTAATCGTTTCCATCAAGGAGCGGCTGGGTGGCTCGGTTGGTTAAGCATCTGACTCTTGAGTTTGGCTCAGGCCATGATCTCATGGCTCGTGAGTTCGAGCCCCACATCAGGTTCTGTGCTGACAGCATGGAGCCTGCGTGGGATTCTCTGCCTCTCTCTCTCTCAAATAAGTAAATAAACTTAAAGCCTTTTCATCAAAATGCTCACAGCCTCCCAAGCGTGAGAATGAGAACCCGGAGGCATCGAGATGCTGACTCAGTGGCCCTGGGCAGCTAGGAAATGGCCAAGCCTGACGTGAGAGACCAGGAAGGCAGAAACAGCAGAGGTTTGCTGAGCCAAGTGTTTTAGAAGGTGCTGATGGAAAGTGAGGCCCGTTGACCCGGGGTTGCTTTCTTGTCAGCAAACTCTGCTGCTCCCAGAGGGCCACCTGCAGCCGCTTTTCTCCTGATAGAAGAAAAAAGGAGAGGGTGGGCTGAAGGGGTGATCTCTTAGCAGTATTTGCTTAAGAGCCACTTCCCCCTGTGTTTATAAATCATAAACGGAAAGTGAGGTTTTTGCAAGCCGGGCAGCCGATCTGTGGAACAGCCGCTGGCCATGCCTCCCGGTGAGGACGATTCCAGATTTGCATGAAGCACCTCTGGCTCACTTATTCCGTTTTCAGTGCCGAGCAGATCAGGCAGCATCACTGAGGGAGACAACACCAGGCTCCCACCTCGGGTGTTGTTGTTGGTTTTTTTTTTTTTTTTGGTCACAGTGTCGCAAGCAGATGGCAGCACGGGTCCTGCTGTGGCCGGGACGCATCGGGCAAAGTAGCAAGTACCAGCTTACCCGGGGCTCCCCTTCATGCCGTAAATCAGGGCAGAAAGCAGCCTGAGGCCCCAGAAAACTGAACAAGGACCAGTCCCATCACTGATCTAATTGCCCACAAGCACAGGGCCAAGAGGAAGTGAAACAAAGGGCTGGCCCCTTGCAGAAGGGAGCCAGGAAGCTGCTCAGCCCCGGCTGACTTCCACAGGCTGCTGGGCTCTAAATCTTGAATCAGGATTCAAGTGCTATTTAGCGTTGGGTGGATTGGGACTTGAAGCAGAATTAATTGCCTCCAAATTGTATCTTTCCTCCCAGCCATCCATTAGTTTGCTCTGGCAGAGGAAGAATGACACTTCATGAAATACGGCCGCAAAATCCAGCCTCGTTCCTTGAATCCCTGGAATGAGCTCAAAAAAAGGAAAAACTCTCCAACGATGTGTTTCCCCTCCAGGGCGAGAGTGCATATAAAACCATTAGGTCACTTTTGTTTTCTCTTAAAAGAAACCTATATTTGTTTGTTTTCTAATAATCGTGAAATTTCAGAACCTTCCAAATAAAGGGCTGTAAAGGCATGTGTATTGTTTTACATTGTGGTGAAAGAGTGAGATCTTCACTTTGGTTGGAGTTGTTTTACCCAAGGTGGACTGTCTTCTCGGCGAAGCTTACTGAGCAGAGAGGAGGATTTTCCCTCCGGGAAATCGGTGGTAAATGTCAAAGCTAAATCCTGATTCAAATAGAGGCTGAGTGTGACATTCACGGAGCCACGGGCTCCTTTAGAGTGAAGGTTATGCCAACGTCCTCTTAAATCCCCCTGAAGGTATTTAGGGCTCAGAAAAAGTAGCAGGGAGATGCCCACGAGGTATTGAATACCTGTATTCCACTGACTAGAGGCTGAAACTGACTAGCAACTGACTAGAGGCGGAAATGCTCCAGGATCTGTGATGCCCAAATGCAATTGAAAGGGAGCTAAAAGGATCTAACCGGTGGTATGTATGTGCATGTGTGTGTGTGCATGTGTGCATATATACATGCATATGCATATATGCATATATATGCATATATGCGTGTGCGTGTACGTATGTATATATACGCACATACATACATACAGTAAAACCTTGGATCGCAAGTAACTTGCCCTGTGAGTGTTCCACAAGACAAGCACACATGGCTAATAAATTTTAACTTGATAAACGAGCCATGTCTTGCAATCCTAGTATGTGATGCTGAATGTCACGTGATCACAACTGAGCCAATGGTTCTTCTCTCTCTCTTTCTCTCCCTGGGATTGTGGGTGATCATCTCCCATGCTCGGATGCTCCATCTCAGGCTGAGGTGTTTGGCAGAAATCAGTGATTTTTCAGAACATTGGAAGGTGCCCACAACTGGCATGAGTGTATTTTTTGTCACTTCACAGCACCCCCTGGACAGTCCTTTGCTTTTCCATCCAAGAGCGAGCCTAGGAATGCTGTGCTCCACTCTAGGTCAGGCTGCCTGCAGATAGAGACCCTTTCCTCTGCTGCCTTATGGCCAGTTACACTAAATACAGTATAAGACAAGAGTTTACTAATACCGTACTGTAGTCAACATCCGTTAGTGATAGTGAAAGTCGTCCTACGCAGTAACCCCCTTCTCTCTCGTCTCCCTCACACCAGCCACGAAGGTTTTGAAAGTAAGTGCAGGTGAATTTGTTTATTTTCCTTTCTAGTATGTATTTTCTTTATTATTTCATATTACATATCTATTATATTCATATTATATTACATATTATATTCATAGTGTAATCATTTTTATACGAACACTTGGGTTATGGAACAAATCATCTGAGTTTCCATCAGTTCTTCTGGGGAAATGCGCTTTGATAGACAAGTGCTTTGGATTACAAGCATGTTTCCAGAACGAATTATGCTCGCAAACCAAGGTTTGACTGTATGTATATATGTATGCATACACACACATACACACACATATATATAATTTTAAAGTTTGTTTTAAGTTTCAGGGCATATTGTGTTTGTAAGCAGAAATTAATATGACCTAAGTCATGTCATTGTTTAATTAAGGGCCCCCCAATCAATTGCCCACAGAGAACAGGCAGCCATGTAAATGAATGAAAGCCCTAGAAGGGAGAAGGAAACGATAAGATGTTGCCAAACTGAAACGCAAACCCAAGATTGTTGTTTATCCTGATTCCTCAAGAGAGCTAGAGGCTCTGGTGGTTTTTGGTTTTGTTTTTTTCCTTTTTCTTCAATTGAAACTTTAAAAGAAATATACATATGACCCCATCTCCAGGCCTCATCCAGCCCACAGGCTGCCAAGTTGAAACCTCTGGTCTAAATAAATGCTTTTGCCGGAAGGAAAGACAAAGCAAGTGAGGCAGTAATCAGTGGTATTCATGGATCTCAGTTACCTGTGCCTGAAGGGAGGGGGAGCAGAGGAAACCAGTGTGAGCTAACACAGAACGCCTGCAAGGAACCAGAGGCCCTTTCCAAATTTACACTGATCAGGCTCAAGCCTGGAGGTGAAGGCAATGTCATCCTGGGTTAATATTTTTTTTATGCCTCTCAGTTTCTTCAGCACCTGCCCCGACCCTGGCCCACCCCCAAGTTTACGATGTTTTCGTTTCTCGCCGATTGGCTCTTGGTAACTGGGCAGAGAGAAATAATAAGAACTGTGAAAGTCTTTTGCTTACAGGTTGAGCCAACACTGAAGTAATCTAAGAGTGGAGACTCATGTGGATTCTTCAAAAGTAGCCCTCGGGGTTTTCCAGGAGGCTTTGAGATAGAGGAAGGGTCTGTGAAGAGGAAGGCGGGAGTCCTGGGATCAAATCATGGCCCTGCCACTAACTACGTATGTCACCAGGTGAGTGACATCTGCTTCCTCTGCGGTGATATACAAACTTTGGTTGGGCTGTGATGTCTAAGGGTTCTCAAAGTTCTGGCCATCTGCAATATTTACTCTGACTGTCTTTTCCTTCTTTGGATGGAGGGCAGAGGCTGAACTTGAGCAGTAAATGCAAAGATTTTTGTGTCCTTCACCTGGGCCAGTCTCTCTGCATTTTATGTTAGAAAAACATCAGCAGTGGTTTTTAACCTGCGTGTGAAGATCCTTGAGGCACACTTTAAAAAATTACTGTTGACTGGATCTGGATCCTTTCCAAACCAATTAAATCAGAACCTATAGGAATGGGGTGGGGGGGTGCTTCCCGGGTGACTCAGTCGGTTAAGCAACCGACTCTTGATTTCAGCTTAGGTCATGATCTCAGGGTAGGTCAGATCGAGCCCCACGTTGGGCTCCGTGCCGATAGCATGGAGACTGCTTGGGATTCTCTCTCTCCCTCTCTGTGCCCCTCCCCCATTCATGCTTGATCCCTCTCTCTCCCTCCCTCTCTCTTTCTCTCTCTCAAAATAAATAAACATTTGAAAAGAGAACCTATAGGAAAGGGGTGGAGTTGAAGCATTAATTTCTGATGGGGTAAAATTGATGTTAGAATATTATGTGTGTGTATCTTATATACACAGTAAAACCTTGGATGGTGAGGAACTTGTTCTGCAAGGGTTTTGCAAGACGAGCAAATATTTCTAGTAAATTTTAACTTGATAAGCGAGCGATGTCCTGCAATGCGTGTAGTACGAGACGCTGAACATCACGTGATCACAACTGAGCCAATGGTTCTTGAAATTCCCCTTGCTATATGAGGGCTTCAGATGGCAAGCATGTTTCCCGGAACGAATTAGGCTCACACACCAAGGTTTTACTGTATATTATGGATGGAATATGCAAATATAAAATATAGAGAGTATAAAATATGTATAAATTATAAAATGTATATATAAAACACACACACGCATGCATACGCTCCTCAGGTGATTCTAAATAACAGCCAACATTGAAAACCAATGCCTCAGAGGAATCTGGAGTGCTTACGAGTCAGTATTCTGGTGCAATAGACAGTTGTGTCATAGAAACATGGTGCAATAGAAAGATCAGGAAACGCGGGACTTCCCTACTTGCCCTGCCGCAGCCTAAAGAGATTCCCCCAGGCAGGAGGCGGAGGGAAATAGTAGGGCAGCTCCAGCGAGACCCCAGTAGAAAGTAGCATAAGGTTGTACCATGAGGGCGAGCCGGGCTCCAGTACGGACCCTGATGACTGACACTTCCTGACATTTATACTCTAGTGTGACTCAGGGATGCTCCATGGTCCAATCAGGTAGGTGACAGCGACAGCGTGTGACTTCCGAGACTAGTGGTAACAGGCACTGACGCTTGTGCCTTGACTCTCTTGCACGCTCTCTGTGGGGAACCAATGCCCCAGCCTTGAAGATGCTCAAGCAGTACTTTGGAGGGGCTCACACGGAGAGGAGCCAAGGCTCATTCTTCCATTGCGCCCCATTGACCGCGTTGTCTGCCTTCTCGGGGGGGGGGGGTCTGATGTGCCCTTTTGCACACCCAGAGATGTAGGCACAAAGCACTGCTGGGTCGACCAGGACTCCAACGTACAGCCATCCCAGTGCAGATACCACAGTGAAGTGTCCAAAAGAAGAATGGCACAGATCAGCCTAATGCCTTCTATCATTTTTTACTACCCGTTTGGTGTGATTTATGCTCTGGAGAGCTCTGCCGATGACACTCCGGAGATCTGGTCCAGATAAGTGATGCAGAAACCGCTAAATGAAAGGATTTCCACCCCCACCCCACTCCCCAAAGTGCCCGGAATTCTAAGATCAACCTATGGAACCTGATCCTTTAGTTCTACAAATTATTCCTTATTTTTTTTTTTAAAAAAAGGGTTTTCTATTTTCTGCACGTGAAAAGACTAGCTTCTTATGCTCTGTTCAGAACTAAAAAGGATGTAAGTAGAAATAGATATATGTTAACAACACAGCACGGTATACTTGGGCAGAACAGCCCTATGAAGGAGGTAGTTTTCTGAATCATTAGATCGATTACAGACTAGCCTTAAACTGGAAATTCTTATTTATTGAAATGCCATCTGTCTTAGCCGGCGTGGGCTGCCACCACAAAACACCACAGACAGAGGACTTAACACGAATTCATTTTCTCACAGTTCTGGAGCCTGGAAGTACAAGATCAAGGTGCCGGCATGATTCAGTTTTTGTTCAGAGCTCTCTTCTCGGCTTGAAGAATGCCGTCTTCATGCCGTGTCCTCATACAGCCTTCCCCGAGTGCATGAGAAGGTGGGAGAGAGTTCTGGTGTCTTTTCTTCTTCTTACAAAGACACTCACCCTATCAGACCAGGGCCCTACCCTTATGACCTTATTTAATCTGAATTAGTTTCCCCTATCTCTAAAAACAGTCCCATCGGCAGTTGTAGCTTCGACACTTGAGTTTGGGCAAGTGGAAACAATTCAGTCCATAGCACCTTCTCGTAACAAATGATCTGGGCGTGAGAAGCTTTTAAAGTACCAGTATGCCGGCATTCCATGAAAACGTCTCCATGATTGATGTTTGCATGATTCTATTGTCAAAAATATGAACAATGAGATTTTTTTTCTGAAGCCTATATTACATGAATGAAGTAATTCCCACCCTACCTCCATCAACTTAATAATGTCATTTTTAAACCAAATTGAACATGACATAAAAAATGACACTGAGATACGTAGAAAGGAATGCATTTGGAGTTATTTAAAAGGTGTTTTTGTGTGTTGCTGCTGCATGTTAGGGAACTGGCTATTCAGAGTATTATTCTAAACTGACCGTAAATAAACTTACGAATTCACAAGTCATACTTTATTCAAAACGCTGCACAAGATAGAAATTTATGGAACCTATGACTTCTGCTGGTCTTTGGCAAAATACGCTAAAACTCTGAATTTTTTTTTGGCAAAGGAAATTTTAAGTAGCCAGCCTCAGAGAAGAAAAGACCGTGTTTCCTTCGGTAATATGGAAGGGAACACAGCAAAGATAATTGAGAACAGGTGACAGTCGGGATTGTACTGCAGGCTTTATTTTCACAGGCATTGACCTACACCGTGATGATGATCACCCTGTCTCTTTAGTTCTTTAAGATTTTACCTTTTAACCAGAAGGACGCAAGGAGATGCGATGTCTGAGAACTGGGTATAGAATTTAATCCATTAACAATTTTTTTGTGTGAAAACATGCATGACATAAAATTTACCATTTGAACAATATTTTAAGTTTATTTATTTTTGTGGCTCAAACCCACAAACCATGAGATCATGACCTGAGACGAAATCAAAGGGCAGACGCTTAACTGATGAGCCACCCAGGCACCCCTACCATTTAAGCAATTTTTAAGTGCACAATTCAATGGCGTGAAGCACATTTCCATTGTTGTTCAACCATCATCACCACCCATCTCTAGAACGTTCTCATCATTCCAACAGAAACAGCCCAAACAGAACAACATGAAACACCAACTCCCCCTTTGCACCTCCCCCAGACTCTGGTCATCTCTGTTCTGCTCTCTGTCTATGAAATTGATTATTGTAGGTATCTCCCATCAAGGAAATCATGGAGTTTTTCTCTTTCCTGTGCCTGGATTCTTTCCTGTAGCATAATGTTTTCAAGGTTCACCCATGTTGTAGCATACATCAGAATTTTCTTCTTTTTTTTAAGGCTGGATAATATTTCATTGTGTGTATACGCCCCATTTTGTTTACCCATTCATCTGTCAATGGACATTTGGGCTGTTTCCATCTTTTGACTATTTTGAATAATAATGCCATGAACACTAATGTACAGATATTTAATCAACATTTAAATTCTTGTTAATCTCCTATATTAAATAGAAAACCATAGGATTGAGGCATCTGGGTGGTTCAGTCGGCTGAGCGTTTGAATCTTGGTTTTGGCTCAAGTCATGATCTCACAGTTTCATCCGTTCGAGCCCCACATTGGCCTCTGCTCTGACAGCGTGGAGCCTGCTTGGGATTCTCCCTCTCTCTCTGCCCTTCCCCTGCTCGCACACTCTCTTTCTCAAGATTAAAAAAATAACAACAAAAATAAAACCATAGGACTACATTTGGGATTAGGCTTTCCTAGTGATACTAGGACATAGAGATTTCTAAGTCACCTCAGAGTTAGCAAATGTTGCTCAGATTCAGAATATTCACCACTTCTAAGATGTCAGACTACGGGGCGCCTGGGTGGCTCAGTCGGTTAAGCGTCCGACTTCGGCTCAGGTCATGATCTCGCGGTCTGTGGGTTCAAGCCATGTGTTGGGCTCTGTGCTGACAGCTCAGAGCCTGGAGCCTGTTTCAGATTCTGTGTCTCCCTCTTTCTCTGACGCTCCCTTGTTCATGCTCTCTCTCTGTCTCAAAAATAAATAAATGTTAAAAAAAAAAAAAGATGTCAGACTATTAGGAAACACTGGAGAAGAAAGAAATGCTGTCTAGGTTTCAATATCTACGATGCACCAAGGCGATAATGTCTTTTAAGAGCAAAACATCTATTGAATTGTCATATCATATACCTGAAACTAATATAGCACTGTATGTTAATTATACTGGAATTAAGAAAAAAAACAAACAACAGCAGGGAAGAAAACAACTGAATTATAAACGTGTCCATCTGCAACCAAAACAGAGGGACAGGTATTAAGAGAAACGTGCAAAATGTTTCATAAGAGCACGTGGAAGGGTGCCTACCCCAGACGTGGGCTGGGAGACAGGAAGGAGATGGGGAGGTGGGCACGGGAAGAAGGAGATCATCGGGGAAGGATGTCAGAGAGAAGACGGTACCTGCATTGGGTGTAAGAGCCCTGTAAAAGTGGGACGGGAGATGAGTCACTCCAGGCAGAGAGGAGACATGAATAAAGGAGATGTGATAAAACTGTGGCATCCGGGGCCAGGCAACACTAAAATGTAACCTGAAACTATCTTCAGAAGTGGTTCCTATTTGTGTCATGGGAGACTGAAGAGAAAAGAATGCCATGGCGGCTTTCTCGCTTTCCCCAACGCCATAACTGAAACCAGCTTTTCCTAAATGGGTTTCGGTGGTAAAGGGTCTTGTGGTTCAAATAACCTTGAAGGCTACATGCAGAAGTCAGTGGGTCCTGAAGGTTCTAAAAACATTGAACCTCACAGTATATGTGTGTGTGTATTTCATTTTATATATATCTTCATATATATATCAATATCTTAATATAGATATTAATATAGATCCACAATATAGATATTAATATAGATCTATAATAAGATAAATATCTTAATATAGATAAATATATCTCTTAAATATCATGCATATATTATTAAACACAATATATACATCCGTTATGCATATATTATACATATATGCATATATAATATATACATATATTATGGATATATAATTACATCTATTATGCATAGATTATTATACATTTATATATTTATCTATCTATATAGATAATAGATATATAATAATATGTATATTCTATGTATATGTAATATGTATATATATAATAATATGTATATATGATAATAGATATATAATAATATGTATATTATTATACATATATAGATAGATAAATATATAAATGTATATAAAAGCTTGGTGCCACCAAGCACTTAATGGGTGGCTCAGTCAATTGGGTGTCCGACTTCAGTCACGATCTTGCGGCTCATGAGTTCGAGCCCCACGTCGGGATCTGTGCTGACAGCTCAGAGCCCAGAGGCTGCTTCAGGTTCTGTGTCTCCCTCTCTCTCTGCCCCTCCCCCACTCGTGTTCTGTCTCTCTAAAATAAATAGACATTTAAAAATTTTTTTAAATAAAGTAGATAGAGATTTATATCTATATTCATCTTTTTATCTATATATCTGTCTATGTAACCATGTTTATATGGTTAAACCTACAAACTTCTTTGCACAGGGAAGCTTTCTTTTTCTTCTACTCCCTCTTAACGTTGTGTTTCCCATCCCACAACATTTCCCCCTTAAGACTAGTTTAAAAGAGACTAGGACTGAGATTGCATCAGTGAACAAAACAAACAACTCCCTGCCCTCAGGGAATGTACATTCTAGTGGAGGATAGACCAAAAAAAAAAATGTGAAATATGTATTCTATTAGACATTGACGAAGGTGAAAGAGAAAAAGCCAAGTAGGAAAGGAGATTAGAGGGGCCAAGCATGGTTCATTTTAGAAGGATTGGCAAGGAAGGTAATTTTTGAGTGAAGGCCTTCAAGAAGGCATCTGGAGAAGCACTTTCCAGGTAGAAGGAACCATAAGTGCAAAGGCCCTGAGGCAAAAGCCCACCTAGTTTATTCCAGAGTCGCCAACAGGTCCACGGCTGGGGAGGAGTGAGGAGGCCACAGAGTAGAGGGAGGTGTGTTCAGAGTGGGAGCAGGGCAGGTCATGTAAGGCCTTCCTGCTTCTTTTCATTTCCCTTAAACATAAATGTTTCTTTATCCCGCAATCACGAGTATTAATTCCCTCAAAGGCACATTTCTTTACCCAAATGTGTTTGCAGTTTAGTGGCTTTCTTTTCATCATAAACAAGTGTTCTGTGTTTTCTTGGATTCTGTCCTTATCTATTTGACATCCGTTAACCACGGAGCCAAACGACCGAGTTATTTACATACCTGCCGCCATCCAGCTTTCGGAGGTGTGCAAAACTTGTTACAGATTCTCTTACCACAAACCCCAACACTTGTGTTTTGCTTCCTGCCCAGTAGGGGGCGTGCCACCGACAACTTCTCAACACTGTCGTAATGAAGGCTCTGGCCTGGGCTCTTTCCTTACACCTCCTTTCTGCCTTCTGGACAAAACTGGTGCTTCCCCATGTGGCCCTCCAGTCCCCATGGCACGCCCCCTCCTCTTGGGAAATATAAGTACATTCTTCTTTCAATGGCATTAGCCTCGCCGTGTTGTCACTCAGTCACCTCCACCAATTAAAGTCCCATGGGTACAGCTGAGACAAGTTCATGACAAGATACTACCCACTGGTGATGGGTAGAGTTGACATGCTTTTGCTCTGGAATGCGGTTTTGCTTGTATTTATGAAAGCGCATAATAAAGTCAAAGCGCTTTAGTCAAAGATGTCAGGTGCCATTTTATTATTAGTTGGGAGCCAGAAACCTCGAATGAAACCCTCAAAGAGCTGGTTTAGAGCTTGTGGTTCAGATTCAGTGCTTCAAAGACATCTCTTAGCCCCTTGAGTTTTATATTTACAGATATTAACATCTTACCACCCTCTGGCAATCCATATGGTACAGGAATTCAAAGCAAACACAAATAAAATGAGAAATGCATGCAAAGCAGAGAGAGAAGCTGAGTGAAATGGTGGGTTGGATGTCTCCAGGATGCAGAAAACTTCCAAAGAGAGGACTGCACATTATCTTGAACATTTTGTTTATGTATTTATTTTTATTTTTATTTTTTTAATGTTTATTTCTGAGACAGAGACAGAGCACGAGCAGGGGGAGGGACGGAGAGAGAGGGGGACACAGAATCTGAAGCAGGCTCCAGGCTCCGAGCTGTCAGGACAGAGCCCAACGTGGGGCTCGAACTCACGGACCATGAGATCGTGACCCGAGCCGAAGCCGGACGCTCAACCGACCGAGCCACCCAGGCGCCCCTTGAACATTTTAACACTTTGGGACCTAGATTGTGGTAAAGGTAACCCCCAAAATGTCCCGCAGTTTGACAATTCGTGTTAGTACTCCCTTCTGTCTAAGGAGGATGAACACTAGAGTTTCCACATTATGCAGTGACTAGTTAGCTAGTGAACCTAAGTCTCAGTAACTTCGCTTCTGGAAGTATGGACTAAGGTAATATTCAGAGATACGCACAAACTTTCATGTACAGTAAACTGATTGCACGGTCATTTATGACAACTTCAAAAAAAAAAAACCCAGAAAAATTACAAAAATGTCTACATTGAAATAGTTGAAGAATAGAATAATACGAAAAAATGCTCAAAATACAATGTGAAGTGATAAAGGCAAGAAATAAAGCATGTATCTGTAATAGGAACCCAATTTGAATTTAAAATACACAGCATTTATAGATAGAGAGGGAGGAAGCGTGCAGGAAGCACAGAAGAAAACAGAGCAAGATGTTAATACTAGTTAGTGATTCCTGGGGCACCTGGCTGGCTCAGTTGTTACGTGTCTGACTCCTGATTTTGGCTCGGGTCAGGATCTCACAGGTCGTGGGATCGAGCCCCATGTCGGGCTCTGCGCTGACAGTGCAGTACCTGCTTGGGAGTCTCTCTCTCTCTCTCTCTCTCTCCTCTCCCTGCCCCTCCCTGACTTGTGCTTTCTCTTTCTCTCAAAATAAATAAATAAATAAATAAATAAATATTTAAAAATAGTAGTGATTACCGGGCAGAAGGTTTATGAACAGAGTTCAGAGCAATTGCAGCCCCTAGAAAGTAAGGCGGAAATCCCGGAAATAAGAATTCCACAGCGAGGAAGTCCCAGATTCTGTGTATAAACTCTAATCTTAGGCTGAGCCCTAAGCCACGTACCTGCAGGAGAAGTCTCCAAGAAATCCAGCTAAAGCTAAAAGAACTGAATTGGCATTGAAACTTGGGCCCACCATGAGGGGGAGAGAGTTCAGGGTTTAAATGTAGCCAAATTAGTGGCCTGATAATAAAGTTTGAAAAAGCAAAACTCTTTCGAGCAATACGACAGAATTTGGAGTCCCTACAACATCAGTCACGATGTCCAGGGCACAATCCAAAATTACGGAACACACGATTAAAGGAGGAAACGCAACCCATTCTCTGAAGAAAAGACAGCCAGCAGAGACTGACAATGAGATACGGGACACAACAGCAGACGTCTGGGTTAATGGACAGGAATTGTAAAGCCACCGTTTGAACCGTGCTTGAGGACATCAGCATGTGCAGTTTACTCACCTGCAAACTGCGAGGATTTCAGCTCGAGCCAGATGCCCCCCTGCAGCGCCAGGATTCTCTCTCCACAGCCCTGCTGGCTAAGTGGTGGAGAGTAGGGTCTGTACATCTCCCACGGAGAATACACTCTATTCTTCTTTTAAATTTTTTTATTACATTTCTT
>NW_024412439.1:5271719-5284549 GCF_014898765.1 Herpailurus yagouaroundi | reverse complement strand
CGGACACTTAACCGACGGAGCCACCCAGGTGCCCCTAATTACATATACTTAATTAATATTGGCTTTAATTAAATATTAGTGCTTAAACTTAATTTAATTTTAAGTCAATTAAATTAAGTGGACTACTTAATAAATTTGATTTAATAGTTGACTTAATAGTAATATATTTTCAAGTATATATTAATATATTTTCAAGTGTATATATTAATATATTTTCAAGTATAATGTGAACTGTTGGAGTAGTATTTTTAACTCTCTATATCCCAAATCCGTTCAAAGTTAAAATCTTCTCTGAGTATTAGATGAAAAGAATAGAAGAAAATCTCCGGGTCTTCTCTGGGTTTCATCCAGCTCAACACCTAGGCCATTCTCTTTGTTATTTTTTAATTTTTTAATTTTTCCAAAGTGTATTTATGTATTTTGAGAGAGAGAGCGGGAGGGTCAGAGAGAGAGAGAGAGAGAGAGAGAGAGACAATGCCAAGCAGGGCTCCACACCCTCAGCCCAGAGCCCTATGTGGGGCTCAAACTCACGAACTGTGAGATCACGACCTGAGCCGGAACCAAGAGACGGATGCCTAAGTGACTGAACTACCCAGGCACCCCAACACCTATGCCATTTTAGATTCAGTGAATCTAACTGAAATTTGGGCTTCTGTATCCTAAAGATAAAATCCCTTGACACTGTTTGGAGAAGGTGCTGGACAGCTCCTAAAGCAAGGCTCCCTGTAAAGGAGGTCTCTCTTGGGAAGATGGTGGGTAGAGAGAAAGCCTAGGAGCCTGGATGGGGGCGGGGCATGCAACTTGCATCTGGAGAATCTCCCAGAGGCTCCCGGGGAGAAAGGATTGGATAAGCTTAGAACATGGGTCATTTCTAAGGGAACCGTGTAGATTGGGATCATAAGCTTTAGGATACAGGTTAGTTTGGGTCACGCCTTCATTACGAGGCTGACCGGGATTTGAACTAATGAGAGAATGTGTGAAACCAGCTCCGCTGCTATAGAAAGAGTTGATTTAGTGAACCTGACCTGAAGGGCAGAGCCATGTGAAAGAGGCCTCACAACTACTTCGGTCATCACACACCTTCATTCTGACTTGGCATTGACAATGGTTGCATAACATCTTGATCTTCCAGAAAGGTCTAGGAAAAAAAGATTCCATCACCTCCCCCAAAGTGACAGCATTTCTCTATTTGTGAAGCACGATCGCTTCCCAGGGTTAAATTTTACTGACAAAAGGTAGTCCTAGTTGAAAGATTCCAAATGGAGATAAAGGGTGCATTTAATATTGCAAGACCAGTATCTCTGTATGGAGGTGTTCTCGGGATTTGCTTTCCTGGAGCTCCCTCCTCATCCTATGGTTATAAACCTGTCGATTATTCATGCTGACCTCTGTCCCTTACCTTGCTTCTACTTCCAAAGGGCTCCCATCTCACAGGGTGGAGAAAGTTAAAGATCATTGTTACCATCGCAATAAGGTTTTTTGAGTGCACAAACATGGAAAAAGCAGAAAACTGTGTTTTCAGAACACCCAGAATATTGAACATCATTATGGGATTTTCTAGAGGAAAAATTTTATTTCCTTAAGAATTGATGTCTATCGGGATGCCTGGGTGGCTCAGTCGGTTAAGCATCCAACTCTTGATTTCAGCTCAGGTCATGATCTCAAGGTTTTGTGAGCTTGGACCCTTCATCGGGCTCTGTGATGACAGCACAGAGTCTGCTTGAGATTCTCTCTCTCTCTTTCTCAAAATAAATAAACTTAAAAAAAAAAAAAAAGAAAAAGAAAGAATCGATGCCTATCACTGAAACCCTAACGTGTTTCTTTGTTTTTCTCCCACTGAATGGTTCCACTCCCCTGGCAAGATGTCTTCCAATAATTTCTCCATGAAGATAAATTTATGATAGGCATCGTTCAGAATTTTCTTGGGGTGCCTGGGTGGCTCAGTCAGTTAAGCGACTGACTCTTGGCATCGGCTCAGGTCATGATCTCACAGTTTGTGAGTTGGAGCCTCATATCGGGCTTTGTGCTGACAGTGCGGAGACTGCTTGGGATTCTCTCCCTCTCTTTCTGTCTGCCCCTCTTGTGTGCTTTTTGTCTCTCAAAATAAATAAATCAACTTTAAAGAAAAAAGACCTTTCTTGAATTTGTTTATGGATGTTCGATGTGAAAGTTTTCTTGGAAAATGGCAAGAAAGAAAGAAAGAAAGAAAGAGAAAAGGAAAGGAAAGGAAAGGAAAAAGAGAAAAGAGAAGAAAATCCCAGTCAATTGGAAGTGTGTCCAACTTCACTGCTACACATGCTGGGTGATTTTGAGCCAGTCACTTTACATCCTGGGGACTCAGTTTAAACATTTGTAAAAATGAGAATGTTGAACTAAAGTAAGTCTTGAGATTTCCCAGCTCCAGCATTCAATGCTTCTATGTTTTCAGTATTTGCTGATGTTTTAAATAACATTACTTCATTCCCAGAGGCCCCCTGAGCTGCCATACCTCTCTCCAGATTCCTCCGCAGATAAATAGTTCCAGGTGGAATTAGTTTAGATTTATTATTATTATTTTAATAACTACCATATATCCAGTGCTTACTATGTGCAGAATATATATTATCTGACATAATCCACATGTAACCTAAGTACTAGGCTTACCTTCCTCCGTATTTTGGGAAAGGGGGGTGGTTGTTTTAAAACTGCTTCTTGTTCCTCCTGGCATCTCGGGGACGCATTCTGCTCTCACTTGCTCCCAGATACCTCTTGGACCACACTCACTGTGCTGCCAGCCAGTATCCCAAACTAAGACTTCGCTTCTCTTTGAGGAAATGCTGCTGCTTCTGGGCTGGAATCAAGAGATTGGGGAACGTGGGGTGACGCGTGTTTTCCGCCTTGTAGTTAATTCCTTCAATCACAGATTGTGCGGATCTCTGTGTTTCTACCAGGTATGATGACAGACTTGGGGATGTTGTTTCCGCACAGCAGAGGCAGCAGTAACTTCAAACTGGATGTTTTCAAATGTGATGGCGCTTAGAGTCCCAAATGAAAAGACAATAAATAAACAGAAAGAAGGATGGCTAGATGCATGGATGAAGGAGCCCAGCACACTCTCGTTCTCTGTCTCTGGGGCCTTCCTACCTTCCCTCGGAGAGAGGCGCATTCTTTTATTCTTATTTCAAATCTCTACTTGTCTTTCAGAAAACCGCACCTGCAATCCACAAGGGTTGATCTCGGCTTAGATTTCATTGCCTTCCTCCTCCAGGTCAAACCACAGACCACCTTAACCTCCAGCGATATTTTCCAAAAAAATCCGAGTTACTAAGTTGAGAATAACATCACAGTTTCTTTCAAAAGAGCAGTTGGGTTACGGGTCTCCAAAACAGAGTAGACAAGTTCAAGGTAAGTCGTGAGCCTTCAAATACAGTCCTACTCAAAGTCTCTCTTCTTGTGTGAGGTCTAGATATGCCTTCCTGAATCTTATGATTTACTTCACTGTAAAACCAAAGATTTATACACATCTCCCAACACAAGCAAACACTGTTTTTTATAGGACAGATGGCCTAAATGGAAAATATGCAACACTTTTTCCCTAAGCGCAGCATAATCAACAGATTCCTTGGCCCGTGAGAGAAGTGGGGTTTTACGTTGTTATCGGTCGTTTCTCCCTGGCCCTTCTTCCAGTCATACCCAGAAGAGAGGGGTGTGTACCAAGTGGTGCTTATTTTTCATTTTGCCAAACCACAAAGTCACCTATATCAAGTGCTTGTCTGTGAGCATGCTTTTTCGTTACTTTGAATCAAGTCAAATTGGTGGACGAAATATCCTCTCTGGTTTTCTCTATAAGCACAAAGGTGGCAGTAAGGGAATCTGTCATTTCCCCGAATCCAGAGCAGATCCCAAAGAACTGGAGGGAAGGGTTGGCCCAGGTGGCTCGTTACATTACATGTACAGTGAGTATTTGGCATAGCCATTACTATTCTACTGTTAGGGAACTAAGGCTCCAACAGTCCACACAGCATACCCACATCATACATATCATGAATAAAATTTCTGAGGTCGGATGTTGAAGTCATTTGCTGCAAAATAAAGACTTCATCTTGTTTCGGGGTGTCTTAACTTCAGGACTGGAGAGAATTTTTTTTTTTTTTAATCTTTCCCTTTCTCTGGTGTCTCATTTTCTGGAAGATGTTCATTCCCTTCCCTGATAATCTCATTTCCTGCTGTTCCCTCCTGTTTTAACCAGTCCTTGGTTAATCCGTGTTTGTCTCTTTCAGAATAAATTAAAAAAAACAAAACAAAACAACCCACAACCTCACATTCTGTCAAAAGAATACTAATACGGAGCCATCACAAGGAAGATTCTTTTGAGAAAAAGACATTCTATGTCCCCCAGGTTAGACCTGTCCTTTCTGCTAGGAAATCACTTGGTTTACTTCAGTATTTCAATGACTACTTCAGTAGTCAATGGACTAAAAGCAGGGAATTTCTCGTTTATTTATTTATTTATTTATTGGCTTTTTTTTTTTTACACAGAGTAAAATGTTTTAACTTTAAGAGTACAGTTTAGTGAATTTTGCAAATGTTCATACCCATCTAGCATCATCGAAATCAAGAGAGGGAACATGTCCACTACCCACGAAAGATCTCTCATGGCACTTCCCCGTCAGTATCCCTCTCTGAGAGGAAAATATTGTTCTGATTTCTATAACCAGGGATTACTTTTCCTGTTCTTGAACTTCATATAAATGTGTCTGGCTTCTCTCACTCACATAGTATTTTTGCGATTCGTCCATGGTTTTGCTTTTGGCTTACTGCAATAATATAAAAATATTCTAATATATTTTGAAAAGGTTTATGCTATTAGCCCTTACATTTAGGCATATGGTTCATCTTGAATTGATTTTGTGTATGGTATAAAAAAAAGAAGTGAAGGTTCATTTTTTTCTCATAAAGATATCTAGTTGTTCCAGCACTACTTATTAAAAAGACTTTTTCTCCCATTGAATTTTTTTTAAAATTTAAAAATAAACCAATGAACTCCATGGTGTGCATCTATTTCTCAGATTTCTGTTCTGTACAGTTGACCCATTTGTCTATCCTTATGCCAATCACTAATTGCCTTACAGACTGTAGTTTTATAACGTGTATTGAAATTAGGCAGTGTGAATCCCCCAAATTTATTCCTCCTTCAGAATGCTTTGGCTATTCTAGGTACTTTGCATTTCTATACACATTTTAGAATTAGCTTGTACATTTCTACAAAAAGGTCTTCTGAGAGTTTACTTGATAGTATTTGAATCTATGGCTCAAGATGGGGAGAAATGCAATCGTTACAGTATTGAATCTTTGAATCCATGAACATGGTACACTTTAAAATTTACTGAAATCTTCTTTCTGTATTTTTAAATTTTTTTTTAACGTTTATTTATTTTTTGAGACAGAGAGAGACAGAGCATGAATGGGGGAGGGGCAGAGAGAGGGAGACACAGAATCGGAAGCAGGCTCCAGGCTCTGAGCCATCAGCCCAGAGCCCGATGCGGGGCTCGAACTCATGGACCACGAGATCATGACCTGAGCTGAAGTTGGACGCTTAACTGACTGAGCCACCCAGGCGCCCCTTCTTTCTGTATTTTTAGACGTCTTGCACACCCTTTATTAAATTTATTCTTATGCACTTGGATTTTTTACTCTTATAAACGGTATTGTTTGTGCTTGCTTCGGCAGCACATATACTAAACGGTATTGTTTGTTTAATTTTATTTTCCTGTTATTTGTTGCTTGTGAATAGAAACACTTCCACATTTCCTTCTTGCTTTTTTTAAAATTTCCTTGGATTTCTTTATATTCACAGTCATATCATGTGTAAATAAATATGGTTTTACTTCTTTTTATATAACTTTTATTTGTTTTTGTTTATTGTGCCTTCTATTTTTTTTCTTGCCTTATTCCCATGCAATGTTAGGCAGGCTTGGTGAGAGCAGAGATAGTTGCCTTGTTCTTGATATTAGGGGAAAGGCGTCCAATATTTCATACTAAGTTCAATGTACATAACACTTTATCAAGTTGAGAAAGTACCCTTCTATTTCTAGCTTTTTGAGAGGTTTGTTTTTTAACTTGGATGGGTGTTGACCTTTATCAAATGCATTTTCTTTTCTTTTCTTTTTTTTTAGTTTTTTTATTTTTGAGACACAGAGAGACAGAGCATGAATGGGGAAGGGTCAGAGAGAGAGGGAGACACAGAATCGGAAGCAGGCTCCAGGTTCCGAGCCATCAGCCCAGAGCCCGACGCGGGGCTTGAACTCACGGACCGTGAGATCATGACCTGAGCTGAAATCGGACGCTCAACCGACTGAGCCACCCAGGCGCCCCAAATGCATTTTCTATATCATATTGAGATGATCACATAATTTATCTCTTTTATTCTATTGACATGGTGAAGCATATTGATTGATTTTGTTAAGTAGGCTTCATGCCCAATGTGGAGCCCAAAGTGGGGCTTTAACTCACAACCATGAGATCAAGAATGAGCTGAGATCAAGAGTCAGTGCATAACCAACTGAGCCACAGGCACCCCTGCTGATAGATTTTTGAATGTTGACCTAACCTTGCATTCCAGAGATAACACACCTTTGTCATGATACGTTATCCTATTTTAGTATTCTATTTTGTCCCTTTTAATAGCTTTTTGTTATGTGAGTTCTTTCTTAAGTAGTTGTTTATGGAATACAATATATTTCCTTACGTTATCAGAATCTATCTTAAAAATATTTTATTGCTTCACAATTTCAGATATTTACAGTAGTATGTTTTTCATTGCTACCTTCCTCTTTGTGGTCTTCTTACCATATACTATAATTTTATATATTCTATACAACCCATGGTCTTTTGTATTATTTTCACTTTAAATAGACAATTGTCTTTAAGAAGATTTAATAATTTATGTGTAGAGAAAAAAAGAAATCATTTTTAATAGACTTAAATTTTCTCTTACTGCTTTTTAGTTCTCCTTGTATAACTGGATTTCTATATGATGTCATTACTTTTAAGTCGATAGAAATTCTTTTAGCTTTTCTTATAAGACAGTTTTGCTGGAGAGTAATTATTTCAGTTTTTGTGTATTTGAAAGTATCTTTATGCTCCCATTTATTTTTGAAACTGTTTTTGCAGATAGCACTTTAAAGTTGTTATTCTGTTGTATTCTGGCTTTTATTGACTTTGATAAAATTCTTAATCATTGTTCCCCTGTACATGGGATTTTTTTTCACTCTGGTTACCTTTAAATTAATCTTTTTATCTTTGTTTATATACAGTGTGACTATAATATGCACAGGGTGAACTTCATCTTGTGTTGGAGTTCTCTGAGGTTTTTGGATCTGTAGTCTTATTGTCTTATTTATATATTGCTAGATTCTACTTGCTAAATCCCATCTGGATGTAATGTTCTTTGTAGAAAAGATTTCGATTTGGTTAAATTTATTTAAAAGACATAAGAATGTTAAGATTTTCTACTTGTTCTTGTATTCATTTCAAAAGAAGGATTTGTTCATTTCCTCCCAGTTATCAATATTTTTGGCATAATGTTTGTAATAATCTCTTACAAACTTTAATACCTTTAGCATCTTTGAAATTTCTCATTTTTCATTCCTGATATTAGCAAGTTGTCATTTTCTTCTTTTTTTATTTTAAAAAAAAATTTCTAATGCTTATTTATTTTTGAGAGAGAGAGAGGGCAGGGGAACAGAGAGAGAGGAGACACAGAATCCAAAGCAGGCTCCAGTCTCCAAGCTGTCAGCACAGAGCCTGATGCGGGGCTTGAACTCATGAACCATGAGATCATGACCTGAGTCGAAGTCAGACGATTAACCGACTGAGGCACTCAGGTGCCCCCCTTTTTTTTAAAATTCTTGATCAATCTTTCTAAGGTCTTGTGTATTTAATCTTTTTAAAGAACAATTTTTAGCTTTGTCAATTTTTTATTGTTTATCTCTCTTTTTCATTTGTTTTGGCTCTTCATTTTAAAACGTCTACTTTCTTTAATTTGTTTATTTTGTAATTAATTTACTCTTTCACTTAATTGAGTTAGTAACTTAGATCATTGATTCTTTTTTTTCTTTCATTCATTATATGTGGCTTTAAACTTGCAAGTTTACTAAGTACTGCTTATCTACATTACACGAAATTTGATATTTTGTGTTTTCTTCATCATTTAGTTAAAAATATTTTCTAATTTCTCTTTTGATTTCTTCTTTGATCTATGAGTTATATATACTTGTGTTGTTTAGTTTATGGTTATAATTTTGTTTAGTTTACAGTTATAATTTTAATTTTGTTGTGTTCTAAGAATGTACTCGGTAGGATTTCAATACTTTAAAATGTGTTGGGGGGGTTGCACCTGGGTGGCTCAGTTTGTTGAGTGTCTGACTTCGGCTCAGGTCATGATCTCGCAGACCCGCATCAGACTCTGTGCTGACAGCTCAGAGCCTGGAGCCTGCTTTGGATTCTGTGTCTCCCTGTCTCAACCCCTTCACCGCTCATGCTCTGTCTCTCCAAGATGAATAAACGTTAAAAAAAATAACAAAAAATAAATAAATAAAATGTGTTGAGACTTAACTTGTTGTATGTCCTCAGTACAATTGGAAAGGCACTATGTACTGTAAATATGGAATAGCAGTTCGTAAATACCATTAAGGCCAAGGTCATTAGTAGTGCTGTTCAACTCTTCTATATCCTTAGTGCTACGATTTTATTACTGAGAGAAAAATGTCAAAACCTCCTATTATGACTACAGATTTATTTGTTAATCTTTTGTGTTATACCAGAATATACCAAAATATATTGGGGATCCATATATTTTGAAACTATATTAGCCAGAGCATATACATTTATGTTTGTTGTGTCCATATGGATTATCCCTTTTATCATTATAAAATAGCCTCCATTATATCTTTCATTGCCCTTTCTTTTTGATGTTAATGAAACTACAGTAGTGTTCTAGTGATCAGTGTTATTGGAATCACACTGAGTCTGTAGATCAAGCTGGAAAGAATTGACAACTTAACGATATTGACTATTTCAGTTAATGAACATAGACTATCTCTCCATTTATATAGACCTTTGACTTCTTTTATCAGTGTTTTGTAGTTCTTAGCATACAGATCCAAAACTTATTTTGTTAGATTTATACCCACATATTGCACTGGGGAACATTTATTTATTATTATTTTTTGTCAGTTGTACTTTATTTTTACCTTCTAATTACAATGGCTTCTTGCTAGAATATAGGAAAGCAATAGACTTTTACAGAGTTGAGCCTTATTATTTTCAGATTCCATATTTGCAAATCTGTCTACTCACCGAAGCTAACTGGTAATCCCCAAATCAATACTGTCAGTGCTTTGACAACCATTCATGGATATGTAGAAAGCAGCAAAAAATTTGAGTCACCTGATACGCACATTCCCAGCTGAGGTGAAACAAGGTGACCCCTCAGCCTTCCTACTGAAGCTCCTGTATTATGAATAAGTGCTCTTTTTGCGATCTATTTACTGCTACTTTTTCTTTTGCATTTCTGTGCTTTTTTGTGGGTGATTTCCCTGTTTAAAACGACACCTAAGTGTAGAGCGATGTGCTGTCTAGTGTTCATAGTGTATTAGATGAGATTCCTTTAGGCATGAGTTATATTGTTGGTGGCTTCAATTTCAGTGTCAAACAATAACACGGTACATCTAGAGAAATAGAAGAGGACACTCACCGATTCTGTATTTGAGGTGGTAGAGGAAAGTACTCAAGTATCAACTCTAGTATGTGATGAAACTATGGAAAAGATAGAAATGTCAGCTAAATTTCTGGATTCATGAGACGATGATTGATTAAAAAAAATGTAGTGGAACTGCACTTTTATAAGGTTAACAGCCAAGGAAATTTATGATCACATTTCTTAAAGTCAGGAAAATGGCAAACCCTCATTGGTAAGTTTTTAATTGTAAAGAAATGTTAGATGTAATTAAATATTTGCAACTTTACTCTTTTTAATTAAAAAAAATTTTAATGTTTATTTATTTTTGAGAGACAGAGAGAGACAGAGTGTGAGCAGGGAGGGGGAGGCAGAGAGAAAAGGAGACACAGAACCTGAAGCAGGCTCCGAGCTCTGAGCTGTCAGCACAGAGCCCATGCAGGGCTTGAACTCACGGACTGCGAGATAATGACCTGAGCCGAAATCGTATGCTTAACCGACTGAGCCCCAATATTTGTAAGTTTATATATATGAAGTTAGGTGTCTTTAAATAGAAACACATACAAAACAAGGTTATCTATTGATCAGTTGACAAAAATGCGACCAGAGGCTTGTAGGAGTCTAACTCTGCATTTTCCCCTCAGTATTTGCCCATTCAGTTCATTATGACTTTATAGAAGACCACTACCGTGAACAATAAGAACCAACTGTATATGAACCTTGTATTCTACAACTGTGCTATAATCACTTATTCATTCCATGAATTTTATTTGTAGATTTGGGGGATTTTCAATCTCGACAACCATGTTAATTGTGAATAAAGGCAGTTTCCTTCCTTTCCAATTTGTATAGCTCTTTTCCTTTTTCTTGTCTTACTGCACTAAGAATTCCAGTACAGGGGCGCCTGGGTGGGGCAGTCGGTTAAGCGTCCGACTTCAGCCAGGTCACGATCTCGCGGTCCGTGAGTTCGAGCCCCGCGTCAGGCTCTGGGCTGATGGCTCAGAGCCTGGAGCCTGTTTCCGATTCTGTGTCTTCCTCTCTCTCTGCCCCTCCCCTGTTCATGCTCTGTCTCTCTCTGTCCCAAAAATAAATAAACGTTGAAAAAAAATTTTTTTTAAAAAAAGAATTCCAGTACAGTCTTGAATACAAGTAGTGAGAGAGGACCTCTTTGCCTTATTCCCAATTTTACCAGGAAAGCATGATGTCAACTGTTGGGTTTTACAGATTCAAATCTGTTGGGTTTTACAGATTTTTTTTTTAATAAAATCGAGGAAGTTTTCCTTTATGCTTAGTTTGTAGAGGCTTGTTATCATAAATAGGTATGAGATCTTATCAAGTATGTCTTGTATGTCAGTTAATGTAATCACACTTTTATTCCATCTCCCGTCAGTATGATGGATTATATTAATACGAATATTGAACCAGCCTTGCATATTTGGAATCAATCCTACTTAGTCATGGTGTACAATTTCATACATTTTGTTTTATACATAATTGGATTTGATTTGCAAATATTTTCTTGAGGATTTTTGCATCCATGGTCAAGAGAGAAATTGATCTATAGTTTTCCTCGTAACGTGTTTTCAGTTTTGGAAGTTTGTACTGACATATGCCCAAGCTCACCTAGCTTTCCCTTGGCTGGGTTGAGTTGTTGATCAGGTTATCAGAGGCATTATCCCATTGTTAATGTGTTATTGATTTCCTATCATTCCTTGATTTTTTTTCTTAGAGTTTCCATCTCCCTGCTTATATTACCCATTTTTTCTTTCACATCGTCTGCTTTTTCCATTAAATCCTTTATGTATTAATTATAGTTATTTAAATTGCCTATCTGATAATTCCAACATCTATGTCATTTCTGAGTTTTGTTTGAATCATCATTTTGTCTTTCTAGGCAGTTTTTTTTTTTTTTTTTTTTGCTTATTTTTTGGTGGGCCTTGTAGTTTACTGTTGCTAACCAGACATGTTGTGTTGGGTAATAGCAATGGAGGTAGTTAGGAATTTACTGTGAGGATTTATGGTAACTTGGTTAGGAGTCAAGCTGGATTTACTATTTGTTGTAACTATAGGTGAAAGAGTTTTCAAATTCCTCTAGTGTTATTTTGTCTTTCCTCTTGACCTTGGGCTTTTCTAAGTATTCATCTTCAGGGAAAGCACTTTCAGTCGTAATTCAGGTATTACACTGGCACCCTGTCGTAATGTGTGGAGGAGAAAGGGTGTTCTGTAATATGATTGAATTTACGTATTTTAGTGGGCCTCTGTCTTGGGCCCCATGTCTTCTCCAGTGCTATAGCATCCCCCCCACTTTATGTTCACTGCTATCTTCCTTATGGTATTTCCAACCTATTAACTTGAAGCATGGACCCCTGTTGACTCTGTTTTCCATTTTTTTTTTTTGTTTTCCATAGGTGAGATGGGTTAGAGAGAGAATGCTTTGCCTCCAACTGGGGTATGGCTCCAACAAGCCTTTTCCCTTGGAAAAGGCATTTGGTATAGAGATGCCTCTGAGGGTGTTTCCTGTGATTACTCTTTCCCTCTCCTTATCGAAACCATAAAGAGCACCTGGGGGGCTCAGTCAGTTAAGCGTCTGGCTCTTGGTTTCAGCTCAGCTCATGATCTCATGATTTGTGAGTTTGAGCCCTGCATCGGGCTCTGCACTCAGTGTGTGCCTGCTCAGGATTCTCTCTCTTTCTCTCTCTGCCCCTCCCTGGTTCATGCTGTTTCTGTCTTTCTCAAAATAAATAAATAAACTAAACACACACACACACACACACACGCACACAAAAGGATCTTTCTTAGATCTTCACTGTGAGAACCTGGTGGGATATTCCTTCAGTAAAAGCCCAGGAATGTGTGGGGCCACCTCTCAGACCGTGGTCCCTAGGAGTTTCTCTCAGACTAGTCCACCATTTGCCTGCACCTGAGCTTGTTAATAGCTGTCACAGCTTCTGCTCCAGGTATGCAGAGCTCAGCTGCGTCTTTCTACATGAGACTCTGACTCTAGATTTTTGGCTAACAGTTTGACCCGGCAGCCTCAGTTCTCTGACAGATCCAAGAAGAATCACTGATTTTTAATTTGTCCTGTCCTTTCTTGTCTTTTTTTTTTTTTTTT
>NW_024412439.1:5255011-5271619 GCF_014898765.1 Herpailurus yagouaroundi | reverse complement strand
GAGAGAGAGGGAGACACAGAATCGGAAACAGGCTCCAGGCTCTGAGCCATCAGCCCAGAGCCCGACGCGGGGCTCGAACTCACGGACCGCGAGATCGTGACCTGGCTGAAGTCGGACGCTTAACCGACTGCGCCACCCAGGCGCCCCCCCCCGTTTTTATTATGGATCACATTTCCTTAATTCTTTGCAGATCTAGGAATTGATTATTGCTTAATCGAGATTGTGTTATAGAGACTCTGGATTGCGTTATTTTCCTGTAAAAGTTTTCGTTTATTTGCTTGTGGTTTTTGTTTTTTTTTTCTGATAGGAGGTTACAAAACCAACATTTCAACTTGATTTGGAAGAATTTTAAGGTTTTTGTTGATACAGGTCTCTTTTAATTTTCTCCTATTCTTGGAGCAGGGGTCAACAAACTTTTTCTGTAAACAGAAAGACAGTAAATATTTTATGCGTTGTGGGCCAAATGGTCCCTTTGCGGCTCCTCAACTCTGCAATTGTAGTGTGAAAGCAACCATAAGTAATAAACACGTGAGTGAGCATGTCAAGATTTGGGCCTCACCTATACAGATTTGGCCCATGGGCCATAGTTTGCTGACAGCATAGTCATTAGTCTTTGGATACATGATCACTATTTTTACTAAGAAGCCCACTCTATTTACCATTTCCTCTACCTGACAAGTCCTCGACTCCAAACTCTCCAGCACCAGACAGTTCCCAAAATCTCTATCAAGTTATTTATTTCGCTTTCCAAATGCAGTTCTGTCATGGGTTCTTTGGCATTACTGTCCTGAACGGAATAGTTTAGGAATCGGTGAGGAGAATTTTTAGACAAATGTTAGGGGTCCCTCACCCATCTTCAGGGATTTCCCACCCCCCTCCGTTTCTGGGAGTTATGACAATCCTGAAGCTGATGTGTTTGTTTTTCTTTTCCAGACCGATAAGACCATCTCTTCTCCTGGTATTCTGCTTTTCTGTGTGCAGATGAGAAGAGGGAGGGGTCTTCAGGGAAAGAGCTCACTTGATTTTCTTCTTCAATTTCACATTTCTTCTCCCGTTCAGTTTCCGCCATCTTTGAGTTGTTATGCAACTCTTTCCAAGAGCTAATGCTTATATTTTGTATCATTGTTATTGGCAGGAAGGAGGGGGGTCTCAGAAAGTGGCTCTTAGAGCAGGTAGAAAGTTTTATGCCAGTGAGATCTCATAGGTTGGCATGAGCTATCTGATAGATGGATTCAGAAACCTGATGACATCAGGCAGATCCATTAATATTAATCAATCACACAACTGACATACAAAACCAGAAAGCCATTTTATCAGTCTCCCAAGATAAATAAATAGGACTTGGGCCAGAGTCCTCATGGCGACATGGTCAGCAACTTCTTTTTCCTATAGGCAGATCTACACGGGAAGTCAAATTACAACCAGGGTTTTGTTTGTTGAGCATGAAATCAGAAAAAGAGAAGTTGGTTGGATGCTTAATGGAATCAAGCTAATATATCCTCAGGCGGACACCTCTACAACGTAGAAAACTTGGCAATGGAACCGGTCTCCCCCAACTTCATTGACCGAGTTTTTCCTTTTTTTCTAACAGCACATGTTTATCTCTGTGTCTCTCTTTCTTCCTGGACGTCCATGGCTGTCCTACACCCCTATCCAATGGCAGTATTCTTTAGTAAGAATGCTAATAATGTTAACATGACTTCATATTGTACTGGCCTCAACACTATCCTCTTTCTTGTGACTTCTCATCTCTCTACTTGAATCCTATGTTAATTCACTCAAAGTTCAATCCTAAGAGATATATCCTATTTCCTTAAAGTTAACATTTTGGAGAAGGTCCTCCCACATTTCCCAAGCGGAGACGATAGTATTTACCACTTTGGGTTTGAAGATTAAATGGGGCAACATATGTAATGCTTTTGGCCCTTACTTGATAAGCATTAAAAAAAAAATCCTTTCATTTCCTTCCTCTTACTTAATGAAAACAGGTGTTGAAGAAAACCCATCCATTTTCTCTTGTATGTTCCCCATATGATAATAGTTTTCTTAAGTTCTGGCTGGCCAGGAAACCAAGGGTCCTGAAAGCATTTTTCAGTCACAGCCTGGAGAGAGATTAAAAGACAAAACGAAACAAAAACTTGAAGGCTTTTAAGTACTGACTCTCACTCATGAGACGCCAGTAAATCAGAACCTTACTCCCCTAAGTAAAGATCAGTATTAAAACAGCAAATGTTCTGACTTCTGTCAATCATTAGGAGATTGAAAGAACAAGCCCAGAATCTCATTACGTATCTTGGTGCACGCTTGGTGAATTTAGAAACTGGGCAGTTGGGTGCCCGGGTGGCTCAGTCGGATACATGTCTGACTGTGGCTCAGGCTCAGCCATTCTACACCCATTGAGATTTACCCATAATAGTTAAATGTCAGTTGTGTGGAAAACACTAGGGCCATCATTTTAAACATCTTCATGGTTCCATTAATCTGGTTCTCCTTTCCAGATGAGGAAACTGGTACAGAGAGTGGACTCTACATGTGTTTGAACAAATGTGGGTGAGAGGGGGTGCACCTGGGTGGTTCAGTCGGTTAGGTGTCGGACTTTGGCTCAGGTCATGAGTTTGAGCCTCACATGAGAGCACAGAGCCTGCTTGGGATTCTCTCTCTCCCTCTCTCTCTGCCCCTCCCTTGCTCGTGCTCTCTCTCTCTCTCTCTCTCAAAATCAATAAACATTAAAAATAAAATAAAATGTAAAGAAGTGATGTTTATAGTGAAGATTTGGGGATCTGCAGCAGATTTGGAGTCACTTGGGAAGAGGAAAGTTTTTGGTGATGCCCAGAAAAAACAAAGGCCATGTCCACTTTTCTACCAGCAGAGATACAGTTCAAGTTGAATTTGGGTCGTTTCCAAGCCCGTGCAATTACTATTTATACCAAAAAAAGCCCCCCAAAGCCAAAAAAAAAACCCAAAAAATGCTTTTTTAGAAAAGCATTGTGGCGAATGGAAAAAGCGTGGAAGGAAGAGCCAGGAAACATTGAACAAGTTCAGGTCGTAGACCTTTACTGGGCCTCAGTTTCCTCATCCGCCAAAGATGGGCATTAGCCCAGCTGATGAGTTCGGTCGAAGAGTTCAGGATTCCACGCCTTGATCGCATCCATTATTCTCTCCTGGCCCGCGTTCCCAGCTGCGTTCTAGTGGAACAGATTGACATCGGCAATCAGAGTCAAATTCCCATTTAAAACACACATCTTGTTATTTTGGTACCAATTACAAGGTTATGGATCATGCTTAAAGGTGTTTAATATGCTGTAATGTTTAGACACACTTGGCTCCAACATTTATGGGGGCTGTTTGTAGCAACAAGCGGCATGCTCTCACTCCCGAAGTATGCGAGCCTGCTGTAAAAACAGTGTAGATGGACTGGAAAGAGAGAAACTCAAACCAGCTACGAAGAAGGGCAACAAGTATTTTTGGCGGCCCCGTGGTTTTACCTGCTGACTAATCTCCCAGCAGCCAGGACCTGCTTTTATGGGTGCGGATTTTGTTGTTGCTTTTTACTTTGCTGCCATCGCTGGTGTGGAGCATTTGTAAAAATGGCATGAGGGTTTTTCTAGTCTTGTTTGGCCATGCGTTGTCCGGGAGTCGGAGGTGTGCACTGTTTTTGAAAAAAATGAGACCACAATTCTACGAGAGTGTTCTTGTTTACCCCTTCTCATCCTATCAAGGTAACGGGTGACGTCTCAGGTGATGGGAAAGTGTCCAAAGACTCTGGGTGATGCAGTGGTAACGGGAGGGAGTGGTGGCCTGATGTCCAAACATTGTTATTGTGTTCGAATCCAGATAGCTTGTATTTTGTGTTCCTGAGGCCAGCCCCGTATGCCTCCAAAGCCTCTATTCAAATATTCCATTTAAAAAAAAATTTTTTTTTTAACATTTATTTATTTTTGAGACAGAGAGAGACAGAGCATGAACGGGGGAGGGGCAGAGAGAGAGGGAGACACAGAATCCGAAGCAGGCTCCAGGCTCTGAGCCGTCAGCACAGAGCCGACGCGGGGCTCGAACTCACGGACCACGAGATCGTGACCTGAGCCGAAGTCGGACGCTCAACCGACTGAGCCACCCAGGCGCCCCTCCGTTTTTTTTTTAAGTTTAATTATTTATCTTGAAAGAGACAGAGACAGTGCGAGGGGGGGGAGGGCAGAGAGAGAGGTGAGAGAGAGAATCCCAAGGAGGCTCCACGCTGCCGGTACAGGGCACGACGCGGGGCTCGAACCCACGAAGCCGCGAGATCATGACCTGAGCGAAAACCAAGAGTCTGAGGCTTAACTGACTGAGCCACCGAGGCGCCCCTCAGATGTTCTCTTAAATACTGAGAGGGAAGGGGAATGTATAGTGTATTTAAGAACCGGACTCCTGGCTGAAACCAAGTTTTGTCACTTAAGTTGGGAGAAGGGGTTTGCAAAGAACCCCTACAACAGTCATTAGTTCGTGGGCATTGAGTGTGCCAGAAAAGCCCCGTGCACGCTCCTTTAAGCTCCCTCTTAAAAAAAAAAATAAAATAAAAAAGAAGGAAAGAACGAAAAGAAAACCCTTCAATGCCTCTGTTGCAGGTTTTTGAACTGAAGACGCTGTGTTGACAGACAAGCACCTGGACTTAGGGGTCTAGTTCAACAAACTTAAACGTAAAAAATCCCTCCCAAACCCCCAAACGCTAAAACATATAAAGTATCAAAAAATTGACAGGGCTATTGAAGGTGAGGAAGACTGGAGGAAGAAGAAGAAGAAGTCAGCCTTCACATCCAGGGTTCAGGTTAGTTCGGTTATATTTTGCGAGCACCCTTGCAAGGATCGTGCTAGGCGCTGGGGGTACAAAGCCAAATGAGATAGAATTCCGCCCTTAAAGAGTTTCCCTCTGAAGCAAGCATCCGCAAACTGCTGCCCCAAGGGCCAAATGGCCTGTTTCTGTACTGCCAGTGAACCAAAAATAGGTTTTACATTTTTAAAAGGTGGTTAAAAAAAAGAAAAACCCCACAACTAAGAATAATCAAATACAAAAGGTAAATGGAAAAGACTGTGCAAAACCGTATGTGGTCTGCAACGTCTAAAATATTTACGTCTGGCCCTTTTACAGGAAAAGCTTGCCCACCTCTGTTCCACGGGGAAGTGAGACCACTGCGCGTGAATTACAATCAAAGTGACAAGGGCCGGGATGGGGTAAACGTGTGGTTTATCAGGTTAGAGAAGCGTCCAACCCTGAGTTGAGAAATCCGTGGAGACTTCTTGGAGGCAGCGGGATCTACAGCATGGGTAGAAATGAAAGACGGTGGGCCCGAAGAGGGGACATTCCAGGCAGAAGGGACAGCATGGTCTAGGTATGGAGAGGAGTTTTGTGTGATGGAGACCAGGTCGGAAAATGAGGAGTCAGAAGAGACAAGGCTAAGTACTGAGGTAGGAAGCGGGGTTTCGCCTCCTTTCCTAAGTAGGGGCTGTATCTACTGTAAGTCGGCTCAGTTCTTTGAGGGCTCCACCCCATCTCATGGCCCGGGAGCGATCAAGGCATATCTCTCGCCAGGACTTCGAGGGAACGCATGGAAAACAGCATAAAGATGACCTAGGAAAGTGGGTCTGTAGATTAAGGCATTGAGTGCCCTTCAGTCTGGAACAGGCACTGGAAGTTGGGAGAACTTTCCCTCTATTGTTATCGGACCACCGCCCAGGCTCCAAGGCTGCCAGAGCCCTGAGTCGTCAAAGATTTTGTTTCCCTCTACCTCCCAAACTTTAAACCTCAACCAGCCTCTCTTCCCTCAGCCTCTCCCTGGGAACTCAGAAACCTCTCCTTTTTAACCCCTCAAAATACAAAGATCTGGTAAAAACCTCTTGTCTGGACAGAGGAGCTTCCCCATTACATTGTCCATCATCAGCCCAAAGAGGCTTTGGCTTACAGGTTCCACTGGAAATACTAAAAGGTGAACACATTTGGAAGATTTGTAGCAAATCCCCATTCCGTGGTGACCCATTTTGGTGTCCAAAAAGTACAGCTTTATTTTCTGTAATCCCACTGGACATGTGACTCCCAGCCCCGTCTGCCAATTTATGGTGGAAATTTTTTTTTTTAATTTTTTTTAACGTTTTATTTATTTTTGGGACAGAGAGAGACAGAGCATGAACGGGGGAGGGGCAGAGAGAGAGGGAGACACAGAATCGGAAGCAGGCTCTAGGCTCCGAGCCGTCAGCCCAGAGCCCGACGCGGGGCTCGAACTCACAGACCGCGTCAGATCGTGACCTGAGCTGAAGTCGGCCGCTTAACCGACTGAGCTGAAGTCGGCCGCTTAACCGACTGAGCCACCCAGGCACCCCTATGGTGGAAATTTTGAAGGAAACGAATGCACTTTTGGAACTGCATGGGGTCAGCCTATGAATTCACCTTGATCCGTTCAGTATTTCACGTGCTCTGGTGAGAATCCTCTCCCTCCGCTTTTCCTGGGGGCCGTGATCTACATTCTGAGGATTTTCACGGCATGAGAAAAGAGACGGGCTCACGGCCACCAGCATTCACTGGTGGGCCTTGGTGGAGATGTACCGTCATTAGTCTTTGGTTGTCACTGCCTGCTCTTGTGCCTCGCCCCTCCCCCCCCCAATGCCACCCTGAAGGTACTTTCTTCCTGACCACAAAGGCCTGCTCTCAGCCAGTTCTGAGCCACCCTTAGGAACACAAAATGTTGAAAGTTCTCTAAGGTCTTATAGGAATGTCTCAGGCCCACTCTGCTTACAGACATCTGATGACCACTGCTTGCCTGTTCCTTTTGTAAGTGAGCTAAAATTTACGCAACGTAAATTCAACCGTAACCATTTAGAAGTGTACATTTCAGTGGCCTTTGGTGCATTAACGAGGTTGTGCAACCCTCACGTTTGTCTAGTGCCGAGACATTGGCACCCCCGCAAAGGGAACCCCGCACCCTTTAAGCAATCATTTCCCACTCCACCCTTCCCCCAGCTCCCCATCTTCATTCTGTCTCCATGAACTGACCGGCTTTGCGTGCTTCATGTAAAGGAAACCATGCGTGTGATGTTTTGTGTATGTCGTTGACTCTGCATAAGGGTTTAGGTTCACACGTTGTAGCATGTCTCAGTAATTTATTCCTTTTCATGAATGAGTAATATCTGATCGTATGGATATTCCATATTTTGTTTGACTGGCATTTGGGCTGTTTCCACTTTTGGGCTATTGTGAATTATGTTGCTATAAACACACACGTACACATATCGGTTTGAGCACCAGTTTCCAATTCTGGTGGGGGTGCATCAGGAGAGGAGTTGCTCGGTCATATGGTAGTTCTGTGCTTAAATTTTTGAAGAGTGGCTCCACTGCTCTGCACAGCAGCTACACGATTTTATATTCTGCTGCTGCTTTTGCAGCTTTCAAGATACCGTGATGGAGAAGACGTCTCTTCTAATCTGCTGCCTCCTTGAGCGGGATCAGGAATTGAGACCCAAGCACCTTCTGTTTTGTGAATCCCACACATCCATCCGTCCCTTGCTTTCAGCACCCGGAAGCTCAGTAAGGGACAGGAGGGGCCCAGTACACACCACGGGGGCACACCAACATTTGCACGCTAGTCCTATTCTTTGCAGTTCTGGGATCATTAGGTCATTGTGCCTTCTTTCCGGCTCTATTCTTTATGATATAAACTTCATGCTACATGTATCCCAGTTGGAGCCTTATTCTTTTGGCACTCAAAAACTTGCCTCCAAAAAAACCCCCCAAATTGTGTAAGGAAAAGCTTTCGCTTTCAAGACTTGATCTCACCTAGCAGGGTCAAGAGTATCTTGTGATTTCAGGGGCGCCTGTGGGGCTCAGTCGGTTAAGTGTCTGACTTGCGCTTAGGTCAGGATCTCATGGTTCGTGGGTTTGAGCCCCGTGTTGACACTGTGCTGACAGCTTGGAGCCTGGAGCCTGCTTTGATTCTCTGTCTCCTTCTCTCTCTGCCCCTCGCCTACCCATCACTTTGTCTCTCTATCAGAAATAAAGAAACATTAAAAATTAAAAAAAAAAAAAAAAAGAGTAGTTGTAGATTTTTACTGCCGGGATTGGATTAGAATCAATCCTTCTGTGGACAGCTAGAAAAGCTGGACAAAATTAAGGAGGAAATTCTTCTTGAAACCAACAGAGAAATGATAAGGGAGTGGATAATTATTGAGCCAGGATTAGAGTATGGTGAACTTGGAATTGGGAGCCACTTTCACCTGCGGTTGTTTGTTGATGCCCCAGGAAGCAGCTGAGAGGCTGAGTTGCTGGGCAGTGACTTTGGTAGCCTCGTGGGCTAAGAGAACAGGAACTGGCACGCCAGGCCTAAGGCAGAGTGCATTACCGAATGGAGCCCTTCATTTGGTTTGGATGCCATTGGCTTTATCCATAGAGAAGGCACGAGCCAGAAATAAACAAGGTCTCCCGAGGACCTCGCCACAACTTCAAGGCATCTCAGTTCTTGAAATGAGACGGTAGTAATTTGGGATTGGTAGCACTGCCTGTCAGCTGGAAGACACAGCTCTTCAGAAGACGACATCTTCCTAAGCCTCATGTGATTTCTACAAACTATTTTGCAAATACAATATCCAGTGTGCACATGCACGCACACTCATACAGGCACACAAGGAAAGCAAGGTGGTATTTTATTTTCTACTAAGAGTACATTTATTATGTATTGTATAGTATATCATATTATATACTGTGAGTATATTTACAATATACTTATTGTAAATATATATAGTATTACATATTATAATATCTAATATCACATTATATTGTATATATACAATTGTATATAAATTATATATATAGTATGTGCATTGTATACATATTATGTTATTATATTTTATATATTATATTATATATATTTTATACATATATAATGCACATACTATATATATAACGTATATATATGTATGTAAGCTAGGTAAAATGTAAACCAGATCTTCCCATGCTTACACATACACATACACACCAACCAACCAATCAAACAAACAAACCAAAAAACCTTGAATTTTGACTGTGGTTGCATCTAATTATTAAATTAATTTGGGGAGAATTGACATATTTGACATATTTGACATATTTATAATATTATGTTTTCCAATCCATGAACATAGTATAGCATCCATTTATTTCGGTAATGTTATATATAGCATTATCAAGAAGAAATATAATGTGGACCACAAATGCCACTCACATATTAATCTTAATTTCTTAGGAGCCATATTTTAAAAAAAAGAAAAAAAACAGGTAAAATTAATTTTAATACTATTTTTGTTTAACCTGATATGTCCAAAGTAAAGGTTCAACATGCAACTAACATTTAAAATTATTAAAGAGACAGTTTATATTATGTTTTGCATACTAAATCTTCAAAATTCTGTGTGTATTTTGCATTTATAGCACGCCTAAGTTTGAACTAGCCACACTTTGATATTCAATGATGGCTAGTGATACTGCATTGGGCAATGTGGTTCTATAGCTTTCAGTGTAGGGAAAATTATATATATTTGGTAGATTTGACTTCATGATGTTTGACTTTTTTGGACACAATTGTAAATTATATCTGATTTTTCATTTCATTTTTTTTTACTTGTTTGTTAATGATGCATAAAAATGTAGTAGATTTTTGTATGTTGGCCTTATATCTAGTCACTAGCTAAATGCACTTGTTACTTCCAATGGTTTGGAGATGATTTCTTGTATAATAAGCACTTTAATAGGACAATTAATCTTTCTTTTTCTTTAAACATGTTTCCCGTGTATATGACATAGACTAAAGATGCCCTTTTTCAGTGGGATAAGTAGCTATGTTCTCAGGGATTTTAGTGTGAAATGGCTCAGAATTGTTTCTTGAAAAGCATTATTTCTTTCTGGATTGGGTTGTACCCTTAAAAATGTGGGAAACGGGGGCGCCTGGGTGGCGCAGTCGGTTAAGCGTCCGACTTCAGCCAGGTCACGATCTCGCGGTCCGTGAGTTCGATCCCCGCGTCAGGCTCTGGGCTGATGGCTCAGAGCCTGGAGCCTGTTTCCGAGTCTGTGTCTCCCTCTCTCTCTGCCCCTCCCCCGTTCATGCTCTGTCTCTCTCTATCCCCAAAATAAATAAACGTTGAAAAAAAAATTAAAAAAAAAAATGTGGGAAACGTTAACTCTATGTTTTCCAATTGGCTGGTCATGGATTTTGTTTTCTCCTCCATATGAAATCTTTTTTCCTCTCATTTCACCCTCATTTTGAAATTTGAAGGCAACGTTTCATTGAACAATTTCGGGAAGCCATACAAAATATAATAATATTGGCCACGAACATTAATTTCATAAGCCCACAGTCTTTCATCAAGGCACACGCTTTTTTTTTTTTTTTTAATTTTTTTTTCAACGTTTATTTATTTTGGGGACAGAGAGAGACAGAGCATGAACGGGGGAGGGGCAGAGAGAGAGGGAGACACAGAATCGGAAACAGGCTCCAGGCTCCGAGCCACCAGCCCAGAGCCCGACGCGGGGCTCGAACTCACGGACCGCGAGATCGTGACCTGACTGAAGTCGGACACTTAACCGACTGCGCCACCCAGGCGCCCCAAGGCACACGCTTTTGAACAGCTTTTCAACCATAGTGCTGAAGTGAGATAAGCAAGCACAAGTCTTGCCTTGGAAAGCCATCTACTTTGCAACTCATGATAAAAATTGTTGTCTTATTAATTTCAGTATCATTGGGCAGAGAGGCACTGTGCATAAGTGCATAAAGATAATTAAGGATTACTACTCTGGACAAACTTTAAAAAAAACACACAATATTATAAAATATTTTTAAACACGTTACATAATTTTAGAAGGTCTTTGACAGGCCATATTAAACTTCAGGTGACCTTTTATTGATGATTCACATCACTCTTATGAATTACAGTAATTGTTCCATGTTGTAAATCAGGTTCGCTTTCGGGGGAAACTGGAATATATAAACCTGTTTATTCTTTTGTTAAATTAATCCAGACTGCCGTAATGTTTAAAGTTTAGTTTCCAGATTGCTTTTCTTCAATCCTATTTCCTCCCTTGTTTTAAACTGTTCGAATCACATCTTACTTCCGTTAGCTCTCCATCCCCGTACCTTCAGGAATACTCTATGAGTCAAGAAAGAACATGAAGGTGGGAAATCAATAGAAGAGATGAAGTAGAGATCTAGGAGCAGTGCTTTTCTAAATTCTAGTATAGCTAAAATGCAATTAAGTAATGGGTCCGTGTGGGACGGACGCAGAACTTGACTTCCTCAGCATGACACTTAGAAGCAAAAGTTACTGCAATTCCGTTTCCTCCCATTACTTTGGGCGCATCATTTCACTTGTCTGTTGCACAGACTGTTTGCTCAACGGGTAGTACTTGGAAAGCTTTACGGATGCTTGCCCTAGTATTTCCGTCTCTTGCTCTTACCCACTTTCAAGGAAATATAGCATTATGGCCTTGTTCTGGGAGAAGAAATGGAAGAAAAGTAAGCAGAGAAATAGGAAATCTTCTCTCAGTGAAAGGGTTTCAAAGCACACGTGTCGTTCAAGGGATAGAAAGGATTTGTTACAAAGACAAAATATTTGGTAGAAAAACTCATGGTCTTTCCTGTTTCTGTGGTTCTTTTTCCCCTCCCTTTCGGATTAGAAAATCAAACACTGGACTGGGGCGAGGCATGAGGGAAGGGCACTGGGAGGTAAAGAGCCAGGAACAAGTGTGCCTCCTGACGTCTGGGGATAGACACCCGAGAGGGAGCTGCATCTGAGACGGTGCCATTGTGCCAAGATGGCAAACCTTAACTCGTGTAATCTTCATAAAAGCCCAGAAAATGGATGTTGTTTTTGTTACTTCTCTTTTATAGAGAAGAAAACAGTATGCGGAAATGAAATAACTGACCAAAATCCATGCAGTGGTGGAGACAGGATTTGACCCCACATCTACCTGCAATCAGAGACTATACTCCAAAGCAAGGTGCCTTAGACGCTTGACTTTTGATCCTAAACCCCCTGTATAGGAATGAGTTATTGAACTTTGTCGCTTCCTCGGTACCTAAGGCAAAAATATGAATCATCTGCACAATCGAAGAAGCTCGCATTAAGTATCTTTCTTGAAAGAGAACAAAACTCATCCCATGCGTTCAGATTACGATTGTGTAGAACAGTGCGATAACCTTGGCTTTATGGTTTAATTATTGCTCTCTGTGCTAATAAATTCCTACCCTGTAACATCGTAAGTGGGATCGTTCAGGCCATACAGTTGTAAACAGCTACCAAAGCCTTTTAATTACATAACGCCATTCACTGCCTGCTGTCTCACAACAGAAACGCACGTGAGTTGATCAGAAATAGAAACGACTGTGAGTCACGGTTAAGTGAACACAACAGTGGCTTGAAGGAGACAGAAATGTCCTCTTGCAAAGAAGAGCCCAGAGGCGCATAACTCAGGAATGGCAGGGCAGCTCTGTGTCACAAAGTCCTAGGAGACCCACGTTGCTTTCCGCTCACTGCTCAGCCAGCCATTCCTGGGGCACTGCTCCATCTCATGGTGCGAAACAACACGCGTATTCTAGGCCGCAGGTAGACGGAGAAAAGGGGGCAGAGGGACTAACCAACTGCCTCTTAAAGAAAGCTCTCCGTGGGGCGCCTGGGTGGCACAGTCGGTTAAGCATCCGACTTCACCCAGGTCACGATCTCGCGGTCCGTGAGTTCGAGCCCCGCGTCGGGCTCTGGGCTGATGGCTCAGAGCCTGGAGCCTGTTTCCGATTCTGTGTCTCCCTCTCTCTCTGCGTCTCCCCCGTTCATGCTCTGTCTCTCTCTGTCCCAAAAAATAAATAATAAAAACGTTGAAAAAAAAAAAAATAAAGAAAGCTCTCCAATATGGCCGTGCGGCCCTTCGCGTCTCATCCCCTTGGCCACAAATTGGACCCAGGAACGCACCAAGGTGTAAGCTAAGCTGGGAAAGATACTCTCCGGGCAGCTGGGAGTTCTGCGGTGATGGGGAAGGAAGGAGAGAAAGGAAGAAAGGGAGGAAAGAAGCCGAGTCTCAGGTGCCACATACTACTCTGTGTGCATACATTCCACCACAAAACCTGAGCCCCAAGCCCAGGAGTGTGTTCCCCACCTAAAGCAGTTAAGAAATTCCAATCTCAATCTCCAAAACAGAATGCACAGAGCTGCTAAGTCCACAGCTGATCTCAGTGCCTGGATCTGTCTTAGCATTTACTTAATCGTATATTAAGGAACAAGGAATGAGGGCTAGACCGCGTTGCCGAAGAACGTATGTGTATACACACACATTCACATGCACATACATACATGTTTATATCATATGTTCATACAATACCTATACATTATATATAACATATGTATATAACTTAAAAACATTTTTTTAACATTTATTTTTGAGAAGAGAGAGACAGAGCATGAGCGGGGGAGGAGAGAGAAAGAGGGAGACACAGAATCCGAAACAGGCTCCAGGCTCCGAGCTGTCGGCACAGAGCCCGCCAAGGGGGTTGGAACCCACGGGCCACGAGATCATGACCTGAGCGGAAGTCGGACGCTTAGTTGACTGAGCCACCCAGGCGTCCCTATATATAACTTTATATATAATATATAAATGCCTGTATCTACATATTATATAACTATGTAGATATTTATATATTGAATTTTTGACATTGGTAAGTATATAACACAATATGGAAGTACCTAAAACATAAGTGAATGGTTCGACGAATTATTAGAAAGTCAGCACCCATGTACCCATCCCCCAGGTCAAGCAACAGAACAGTGTCAGCCCCTAGGAGCTCCTACATGCCTTCTACCCCATTAAGCCCCTGTCCTCCTTAAAGAGAGCCACAAATCTGACACTTAGGATGATCCATACAGTATTATGTTTTGAGATAGAAGATCTGAATGCTAATCCTATTTATGCCTCTAATTTGTGTGATTTTCGGCAGACCACCGAATCTCCCATGTATGTATAGATGTATTGGAAATTCTCATTTTGTATCATAAATATTGAATATGTTTGCACGTCTGTGTGTGTGTATGTGTGTGTGTGTGTGATGAAAATCTCCAACGACATGGCATTTAAGATTATTTCTAGCTTTTTAAAAAAAATTTGTATTTATTTTTGAGAGAGAGACAGAGCATGAATGAGGAGGGAGCAGAGAGAGAGAGGAGACAGAATTTGAAGCAGGCTGCAGGCTCTGAGCTGTCTGCACAGAGCCCAATGCAGGGCTCAAACTCACAAATCGAGAGATCGTGCTAAAGTTGGATGCTTAACCGACTGAGCCACCCAGGTGCCTGACATTATTTCTGGTTTTTTAAAGTTTGCCTTCTGTATATGGATCAATAATTACATGCTTTTTGTTCGTTTTGTTTTTTAATCCTTATATACTCTTCCTGATAACTTTTGGTTTCTTAAAACACACACACACACACACACACACACACACACACACACACACCCCAAAAACCTAACCACTTAAGGAGACGACTAAAATTGCTGTATTCTTATCAGAAATAAGGCTTAGTTCGTTTCTGCATAAAGTAAGCAACCTCACTTAATAATGGCACTCTTGGGGCGCCTGGGTGGCGCAGTCGGTTAAGCGTCCGACTTCAGCCAGGTCACGATCTCGCGGTCCGTGAGTTCGAGCCCCGCGTCGGGCTCTGGGCTGATGGCTCAGAGCCTGGAGCCTGTTTCCGATTCTGTGTCTCCCTCTCTCTCTGCCCCTCCCCCGTTCATGCTCTGTCTCTCTCTGTCCCAAAAATAAATAAAACGTTGGAAAAAAAAAAATGGCACTCTTAAGTGACGAATTTTTTACACTCAGTGCTTCAGAAAAAGATCCTCGGACTTCTCAGTTTTTTGTGTGTTGTGGTGTCTTTGTGGTTTTTTAGGAGAACTTGGAATTTCCAACAACTTTCTTCAGAGAAGCTTTCTGATTTTACAAACCAGGGTGTAAGAGCAGTGAGGGGAGAGAGAGAGAGGGGAAAGTTTTCAGGAAGAGGGGAGAAGGGAGAGCGGGAGGAATGGAGGCCAAGAAAGAGAGATAGAAACCAACAGAGCAAACACAAAGGAGAACGAGAGAGGGGTGGGAAGGGTTTAACGTGCTCCGCACCGAATCCATTAATGTTAATACTCACACACCTCAGCGCTCACCTCCCACAGTGGGGAGCTGGGTAAATGGCCCCTTTTATCATCATCCTGTGAATTGCTAATTGATTACCAGGGTGATTGCACCCATGTTCCATCCAAAGAGCAGTGTCCTGTAGGGGACGTAAAGGGACATTTTTGACATTGGTAAGTATATAACACAATATGGAAGTACCTAAAACATAAGTGAATGGTTCGATGAATTATTAGAAAGTCAGCACCCATGTACCCATCCCCCAGGTCAAGCAATAGAACAGTGCCAGCCCCTAGGAGCTCCTACATGCCTTCTACCCCATGCCTTCTACGGTGGCTCTGGAATGGCCCCTTATGTGAACATCTCACCACCGTGACCGTGAACCTAGTGTGTAAAGGTGTAAATGTTCATGTGTTGCATCGTCATTTGTCAATGGCTCTTTCCTGAGGAAATGACAGTCTGTTCCAGGCCCGGTGGGAGAAACTAGCCGTGCTGGGTTCGTCATGGCTCCATGTTGGGTCCCCCCGTGCACCTTCTTATAAACTTTTCAAGGACCACCTGCCAATGTATTTGCTCTGGGTCCTAATTCCCGCTAAAGGCGCGACACCATGGTTTGGCGGGGAATGAGCGCTGTATCGTCTCTGGAATTTTGAAACGTCATGAAAAATGGAATGGCTGAGAATGGTAAAACTGAACATTTGGAGTGGATCTTAGGGGCCCGTTAAAGCTGTGTCCGTCTCATTGAGCAGCCCATTCTGTTAAATCGTCATCAGATGGCCAGCCAGCCTTCCAGCTATCTCCTGGGCACGCAGCCTGTTGCTGTGATGGCCGCCCATCAGTGAGTCTGTTTCCCCTTCTTCATGATGATCCTTTGTTTCCTTGCCTTAAATTTTTTGTGCCGAATTTAAACAGAATCCGTCATTTTACCAACAGTTGTTTTCAGACTGCTATCTTGCCTTGCCAGATCCCTTGGATTTCCGAAGGATCTTCAAGTGTGATAAATTCAAGTCAGTGGATTATCCACATATAATGTGAACAATGGAGGATAACATGGCACCATCATTTCCTATGACAAGACACTTCTGTTTCTCCTTACGCAGTATCCTTTTTTCCTACTTTCAGCCCCCTAGCAACCGCTGCTCTAATTACTATTCATATCCTCAAATAGATTCACCTTTTCTGAAATATCGTCTGCATGAAATCGTACGGTGTTTACTGTCTTGAGTTGATTTCTTTCACTTAGCATAGCAAAGCTGAGATTCTTCCAATCTACCAGCATTTCGTTCTTTTTTAATTTCTCAGTAGTATTCCATTGTATGGATATACCACAGTGCATTCACCTATTCATCAGTTGATAGGTATTTGCTTGTTTTCAGTTTGGGACAATTATTTTTTTTAATTTTTTAACGTTTATTTATTTTTGAGAGAGAGAGAGAGAGAGCAAGAGCGGGGGGGGGGGGGG
>NW_024412439.1:5204869-5254911 GCF_014898765.1 Herpailurus yagouaroundi | reverse complement strand
CCCAGAGAGCGAGGGAGACGCAGAATCCGAAGCAGGTTCCAGGCTCCGAGCTGTCAGCCCAGAGCCCGACGCGGGGCTGGAACTCACGAGGAGTGAGATCATGACCTGAGCCGAAGTCAGACACCCAACCGACTGAGCCACCCAGGTGCCCCATAAACGAATATGATTTCTAAAAGTACACTATGTATGTCGTGCTTGGTGCCTTCCACGCATGCATTTCATTTAATATAACAGTCCCTTAAAACAAATATTTTGCCCACATTTTGCAGAAAGAGCAACGGACAGTTAGAGACAAGAAGTAACTTTCCCCAAACCACTCAACTTTCCAGGGGCGTAAATAGAATCCATACCTACGTCTTTCTGATGACGATGTGAGCTTTTGATGACAAAGCGACCACAAGATCCTGGGAGGCTGGGATTCACGAGACGTAAACTGGGCAGTTCGCTGCTCGTGGCTGGGTTTGCACCTGTGTCTGAGGCTCATCTCACCGGTTATCTGATCCGGTCCGGCCTTCGCCGGGGCAGCTGGGTGACTTGGCCCTGCTTCACGCCTGTCTTCTTCCAGCAAGCTAGGTGGGGCATGTTCTCAGGGCAATGGTAGGGGCAGGAGAGAACAAGCCCCAGCGCGTGAACTCCTTCTAGAACTCTGCGTGTGTTGATCTCCCCATTCCCCCTTGGGCAAAACAAGCCACATAGCAGAGTTCAGGGTCAAGGGACAAGGCCAGCCACCCACAGTGCCTGTCCCACCCTGCCACAAATGTGGGACAGCATGGTCAACGCTGCGAGGTGCTGGGATAATCTCCCACCTGCCACTGTCCAGGGTTGCCCACCACTCATTTCTTGCTTGGCTATTATCGCAAGAGCTTCCTCAAGATCTCCCTTCCTCCTTTGTACATCACATCCTAGGGGATTATTAAGTGCCCCTCCTTCCTTAATATCCACCAGTGCCCCTATCTGCAGGGTAAAGAATGGCGCGATCTATTTATCGTCTAATTCCCCAGCCCGTATCCCACAAAGTCTACCCCGGAAGCATACGAAGTTACGTTTTTAAACCCCGAATCAGAGCTGCGTGCTGCTGAATTTCACGTGCCCTCCCCTCTTTGTGTGAATTCTCTCACCTCGTCTGACTGTGAGGGGTCCAGGGGGTTCATCGTGATGACCGCGTGATGCACCACGGTCATTGGCACACAGCAAGTCCTCAAAGAATATGCATTAGCTGTTTACGTGGATGCTTCAAGGAGCACTTTCCCAAGAGCAAGGTTTCTGACGCTCACTTTTCTGTTCGTTCCCTCCCATTTGCTCACCTCTGGTAGGATAGGTACTACTTGCTCAGACGCATCCTTCCCGGAAACGATCCCCTGTGCTGCTTTGCAGCAGCAGATATGCAGCTGAAGACGGTGTAAGGGAGCACTCTTGGCTTCTTCCTCTCTGCAGCCTGCGACGGGGTCGGGGGCAGGATGCACAGGGCATCTCCTTCAGGGTCGTTGAGGCCGGAAACCCGTGAGACGGGTGGAGTCCGTAGCTTCCTCGGCGAAACTCCGGACTGGCGTTGACCCAGAACAATCCAAATCCCAGGGGCTTGGGCTGAAACAGTCCGCGACGGGAATGTAATATTCCAAACGGCTTTCAGTTAGTTCTGGTTTCCATTCATCTTTCTTTCGTTGCAGGTAGGGCAAGGGTGAGAGGAAAAAGGGACAGGTGGAGAGTGGAATCTGATTGAATTACCGGCCAGGCCTTCAGAAAGCCCCAGGAAAGAAACTCCCAGCTCAGCTTGGCATCTCTCTAGAACCGTCCTTTGAAGATTGCTGATGGGCATGCGGGCGCTTCGGAAAGCGTGAGGCTGCGCTCAGATAATTCACGCGACAGCTTCTGTATAAGAACATACTGCTCTTGGCAAAGGTGTAAAGCACCCGCTGAGATCCAGAGGAAGGTACGAGTCTCTCCCCAGCCTCCCCTCTGCCCGTCGGCGTTATTTACACCCCTGCTTCCCATGTCATTGAACAGCTATGCCACGGTCTCCTGTCCTGTGAAGGTTTGGGCCCACACCTTCCATGCAATATTTATTCCTCTCCTTGCTTTCACACTGAACTTCTTAATTTTGGCTCAACTTCTTATCTTGGTCCCTGAGAACTCGTTACTATTCCTCCTATTCCATTTGATAGTTACGAGCACACTCTGTATGTCCCTTAGTGGCTGAGACCGTTCTCCTTAATGCTTGAAATATGCAGGTATCGCTTACAAGAGAATATTTATTATTTCAATATGATTTGAGCATCAAAACAGGTCAGTCTGTTTCCTCTGTCGTCTGGAGTCTTGGAACGTGGATTCTTTCTGGCATGTATTCGTTCAATGGTCCGTCAGCACCCACTAATCTGCAGATCTTTATCGAGCCACTGCCCCTGGCGTGGCGCTTAAAATGCAGCCCATATCTCAATTGTAATATTGTCCTTTCTGGACACACACAGCACCCACACATTCCCAGACACCCTGCTACAACTGCATTTTTTTCAGCAAGGACCGGGCGTCTTTGTATCACCAGGTCTGTCTCCGTGAGGGGAACATAGTAGACACATGATAAATGTTTCTAAAACATCAATCCAAACGTCTCCACTTCCTCACATCCTGAATAAAGACAGGATCACAGTATCGGCGATTAATCCAAATAACTGGGCTGATTCTTGGACACCCCCTCCTTTGGAATCACAACCTCCAGCCTTCTATAAAATAGGATCTTCCATGTTTTAATGGGAATTTCCAGGGGATGTGTCACAGGACCCCCCAGAGAAGTTCTATTTCCACTGCCCTGATGGGCCCTGTTTCCCACCAGAATAGTACGGATAGTCTACCAGCTGTCACCTGACATTTCCTTGCCCGCTTTCTATGTTCTACCAGGCTCCGCAGGCCCTCCCTACATGTCCCACACCCACCAAGAGACAATGCCACTCTACTGCCCTCAAGATCCCAATGCTATGTGTGGTCGCGATAGGCTCTGTTTGAGACATCACAAAGTACTGTACCCTACTACAGTTAGCAAAACGGCTCCTTTTCAGCCACAGACTGTGTGACAGGAGCCCAGAACAAGTTTGAGATGGCATCCATTACATTGTTCTCACAAATACCATCGTGTCCATCAGTTTTCTGAAACACCCCCAGAGAGGTCTGAATCCCCAAATGAGCGCGCCTTGTGGCTCAAACTTCCACCCGTATTATTTTTCTCATTCCTTATTACACAAGTAGCACATGTTCGCGGCACACAAAAATGAAAGAAGAAAAGACAAATCCCTTGGAATCCCACCACCTAGACTTAACATTTTGGCATCCGTTCTTTCGGACTTCCTTGCTATTCATTTGAAATAAACTCGAGGAAAATGATATTGACCACAATTCCTCTTGTATTTGTTTCAAGATATACTTTGAGGATGAGACCCCAACAGGAGGCTTGGTAGCAAAAGTGGTGTTTATAATCCTTGGGGAAACAATGGGGTGTAGAGTTAGAACTTCCTTGAAGAAAACACTGGGAAGAAGACTGGGGGAAGGTGGGGCTGGGACCATTTGGACATGGCAGAGAAGTAACTGGAAGGAACTGAAAGTTTGGGTGAAGGTTGTTGAGCCACAGCTGTCCACAGGGGATTGTGCTCTTGATTAGCATGACCTTAGAGAAACACAGAGAGATGTAGAATCCAATAGCATGTCATGGAAATAGATATAAGAATTTTGATCGCATCACACAGAATGACCCTGAAAATAACTCAAAATAAAAATCAAGTAAGAGATAAAGTAGTTAGATTATCCCCTCATGGGAAAGCGACATATGTTTGTGAAGTCTGGTGGGAAGAGGGGGAGATGACAAGGGAAGGGGGCACCTTAAAATCAAAAAGAAGATGGGGCACCCGGGTGGCTCCGTGGGTTAAGCTTCCGGCACTTAATTTTGGCTCAGGTCGTGATCTCACGATTGGTGAGTTTGAGCTCCAGATGGGGCTCTGCACTAAAAGCACAGAGAGCTCTCAATAAACAAACAAACAAACAAATGAATAAATAAGAAAGAAAAAACACTTTAAAATCAAAAGGAAGAATTGGGGACTCCCAGATAGCTTGGTCAGAAGAGCCACGCGACTCTTAATCTTGGGGTTGTGAGTTTGAGCCCCACAATGGGTGTAGAGATTACTTAAAAAAAATAAAATTTTAAAATAAACAAATCAAAAGGAAGAATTAGATACTGGTGTGTTTTAGGCCAAGGACATGGGCTGTGAGACGCCCCACCACTTGCAGGGAATGAACTTTCACAAAGGCTAAACAGTGACGAGTGTTTGGGGAACCTCCAAATTTCACATTCTGGCATAAACTCTCTGACCTGTAGACAGTTTCAGCCTATTAGGATGGTAACCCCAACTACTGTCATATTATTTCTTTAATGGGTATGGCTTTATAGACTGGAGAGACAGATGAAAGGGATAAATCAGTCCTATGATATGTATTCGATTGTTGTTTAGCAAGAATCTGTACACATGTGATATTTAAAATATTTCTGATGATTAGGAGAGACTGGCACATTGACTAATGTGACAGAATATTCTCGCAATCTCAACTGAAACTGAACACACAAGTAATTGATTTTAGACATACAAGATTTGGTTGAGAGGTATAAAAGAATTTCACTGAGTTTGTGTACAATTTTGGAATATTTAAGAAAAATTAAGATTTTCTGTAGGTACATTTGATTTATTGGATTTCCTGCACTGGGAAAGTTTCACCTGTAAGAGGCACATATTCAATTGGAAAGTCAAATACATTTAACTTATAAAGGCAGTTTAAAGTATTTAATGGAATTTAATGAACCACATCCATTGAATTGTTAATCAAAGGCCTCTTTCAAGATGCTTGTTAAAATTTACTAGATTTTACAAACAGGATAAGAAGATTTATAAGTTGCATTCAAACCCTCAATAAAAAAAAAAACCTGATATTTAAATCTGTCATTGAAATTTATTCAAGAGATTTTATTGGGTGTCCTCACTACATATTCTAAATGCTGGGAGTAAGCACTCAAGAAATGGGTATTCTAGTAGGATGAGAGACATAAATAAATACATGGTGAAATATTTAGCTTGGGAGAAGATGAGAAACTCAATGGGGAAAAATAAGCCAGGGCAGGGGAGATAGGGTTTGCCCAGTGGCCAATTTGGGGTGTGGGTGGGGCTTGCAGCTTTTATAGAAAGGGGTCAGGGGCACCTGGGTGGCTCAGTGGGTTAAGCGTCCAACTTTGGCTCAGGTCATGATCTCACGGTTCCTGAGATCAAGCCCCACGTCGGGTCCTGCACTGACAGTGTCGGGGGGAGGGGGCTGCTTTGGATCCTCTGTCTCCCTCTCTCGCTGCCCCTCTCCCGCTCACACACGCGCTCTCTTTGTCTTTCTCTCAAAAATAAATAGACATAAGAAAACGAAAGGGGCCAGAGACAGCCTCGCTGATTGGGTGACTCTTGAGGGGAAAACTCTAAGAACGGAGGAAGGACATCATGGCGACATTCAAGGGAAGCGCTTTCCCAGGCAAAGCACCCCACCAAATGGAGACGCTCCAGTCAGGGACTCCTCTCCGAAGAGGACCTATGTGGCAGGTAATCACACTGATTACGTCTTGAAGGCCGGTGCCCTTGCGCCCAGAAGGGGACAGAGCCAGACCAGAACCCCACCCACTGCCTCTCAGTTACTGGTCTTGTCCTGATTCCCTACGCACACAGTTCTCCAAGAACCTAAGACCTTCGTTCCGTCTAACTTCCTCCAGTAGCTCTTCCTGAAAACTCTGTCTGCTACTTACATCCTCTGCCCCTTTTAAGAGCAGGTTCTACATGCCTGTTACTTTATTATTCTCACATGTGCAAACCTGCCTTCCCAGATGAGTCACAGGCAACCCAGGTCATGTGTCACTATCATGCAAGACTCGGTAGAGTTAGCCCTTCAGGAGGGTTTCCAGGGGCGGGGGGCAGGGGGGGTGGGGGGGTGGGGGGTGAGGAATGTCACCGGATGCTTCTGAAAACTGGTTCATCAACAGCTGCTTTAAAGGCTGGGTCGCTTTGTTGTGTAAATCAATTCCAAACGGAGCCTTTCTTCAAGAACGTTGCTTGGGAAGCATGCACTGAAGTTTCCCCACTCTTGTTCTGGGCTGTCTTTCTGATCAGGGCATGATCATCCCTCTTTTGGTAGTCAGACGTGTGAGGACAGGTCCAAAGCTTATTTGTTGCTAGTAAATACTATTTCCTGGACCACACAACAACAACAACAACAACAACAACATTTGTTCGTGGTACTGCTTGGGAAAGCTCCTTTATCATGTATGGGTCTCAAGCTCCCCAAACCCTCATCAGTTACCAAGCTTGCTCAGTTGCCCTGACTCCATTTTTTTTCCTTTTAATTAGGGCTGTCACAGAATGAACCAAATGGTTTTCCAAAGAGGGTAACAGGAGGGACAGGAGAGGAAGGAGGACGTGTGGCCGCATGCAGAAAGTGGAATGAACACCAGTGCTCTGGCCAGTATCTCAGCTTGTGGCACGGACTATAAAAATCCCTTAACAGCAGCGGGAAGTGAGTTGAGAATGACTAACCTTTGCCATGTGTCACTAATGAGGATGGTTACAGCAGATTCCATCCCCATTAAGTTATATGAGAGTGGCATTCCATGGTCATTAACTAAATGTGCTAACTGCTAAATATTGTTTTTCCAAGGTTGAGTTTGAAGGCACGGCAGCAAAGGTGGCTTCTCTGGGGGGTAATCAAGGGGCATCTCACGATATAAAGTTGCCTGCCGTTCGATCCGTGGATGTCTGTCCAGTAAACTGAAATTAGGAAATGCCTTCTAGATGAAACATATATCAAAAAGGAGCCACTCTCATCCCCCTTGGTTTTGCTTTGACCAGCTCTCTCTGAGTGTACCCTTGAATTACACTAGCAAGCTTTGCCTGATCAGTTAGCTGGGTACCTGTTGAGTTGACTAGATCAGAGTAACAAATAATTAGTGACGCATTATATCTGCGTATGTATTGTATACTAGACTGTTGGGAGGGTGAGTGTCCCCTCCGACAGACTAAGCACTTTTAAATTGTTCTTTCTAATATTAACTTAATATCACCTTTTTTTTTAAGATAGGGAGAAGCTGAGACCCTAGGAAGTAGGATGTCTATTCATCTGATTACCTGTCTTTTCTGCCTTTTCCAACTCTAAATGGCCTTTCTGGAGCACGTGGTTGGACCAGATGTGGGGCTTGCGGAGGATTTATGCAGAGGAAAAGTGTCTTCCCTGCTGCCCATGTGTAAGCGGTGGGGGGGGGGGGGAACGTGCTGTATATGAATATAGGGATGTGGCACAGGACAGTGACCCCACTGGACTTGATAAGCATTGAGAGACGGGTAGAGGGAAATAATTGAAACTCAAGGTATTTGCTGGAAAGAGCTTTATCTGAGAAGCTCCGTATACCTTAGAGCGGGGTGAATGGTGGCCCCCCCCCACAAAGATACATCCATGTCCAAATCCCTGGAATCTGTGAATGTTATCTCATTTGGAAAAGGGATCTTTGTAGCTGCGAGTAAGTCAAGGATCCTGGGATATAATTGTGCAAGATTACGTGGGTGGTCCTAAGTAAAGGACAAGGACAGGAAGAGACAGAAGAGAAGACACAGAGACAAAGAGGTCATGACAATGTGAAGGCCGAAGAAGAAATTCCAACGGCGTGGCCACAAGCAAGAAAGCCAAGGAATACTGACCGTCCCCCAAAGCTGGAAGGATTCTCCCCTACAACCTCCAGGGGACCTGTGACCCTGCCAACACCTTGATTTGGGACTTGTGGCCTCCAAAACTGTGAAGAATACGTTTCTGTTTTATGAAGCCACCCGATTTGTGGAGGTCTGTTATGGCAGTCTTTGGAAAGTAATACATACCCGATGGAGAAGAGCAACCCAAGAGACGTGGGGCCACCAAGAAACTGTGAGGAACTGAAAGCTCACACGGTTCCCCTCTAATTTTGCAGACCTCTGCAGCAGAGGACACCAGGGAGCAGAGAGGGTTACCCTGGGGCCCCGGAAAGAACCCACAAGTGCCAGCTGGTCAAGGACCAGCCCAACGGGGAAGAAACTGACACGTCCACTTTCTGGTCTCCTAAACTCCACTTCAGGATCCTTGGTGAACTGTGCCCCAAGGGGACACAGAGCGAAGAATGAGGTCTTCGAGTGGATTCTCTGGAAACAGACCTTAAAACAGAGCATTGCGCGGGCAACGTTTACCCGTTGAGAGCTCTTGGGAAACATACCTGTAAGGAAAGGGAGCCGGGAGAGGGCAGAGGGCAAATCTGATCCTCACCGAATCCTCAGCAAATCCTATGAAAGCTGAAGCTGAAACGGCCCCTCAGAGTTGTCCCAAATGAAGGCAAGGGCCCAGATCTTCCTCTGCGACAGTGACTTCTCATTATTGGCCACCATTTCCCCCTGGGAGTGGCCATGATTTGGATCAAAGCAGTTCCTTTGCTCTTGCATGCACGTCCCGGTGAGGGGTGTTGCCGGGAGCAGAAATGCACGCGCTGCAAAGGGAAATCTGAAAACAGTCCACCCCTGGCAATACTGAATTCTTTTCCAGACCTAGAAGTTGGGGATGGGGGGCGGTCGCGGTGCCGAGAAGAAGTGAAATTATTCCAAAGCTTCCTGTTTGGGGGCTAAATCGATCCAGAAACAGCAGGGGAAGTCAGAACCCAGGAGGAGTAAAGAGTTGGTCGTTTGTTTTTATACAGTCGGGACTGTGCTGGATATGAGAAGGTTAACCATCAGTGGGAAGGAAATGTGGAGCACGCTTCCGGTTGAACAAGGAGAAGAAAGTTGGAGTGAATACCGATTTGCTCAAACAGAAAAAATAAAGTGGGGGGGGGGGCGGGCAGAAAGAAAACAAGGAATGAAAATAACCGGGGGACGTAAAATAAGATAAAATAGCATAATATTGGGCATGCTAGCTGTTAAAAGTAGAAAAGCGAATTTCCACTATAAAAGAGGCGGGATTGTTAAAATGGGTTACTCAGGATCACACTCATGCATTGCAGTTGTACGAAGTTTATGAGAAACACACGGTGTGGGATAGCTTTTTTTTTGTTTGTTTGTTTGCCTTTACGAATTCAAGGCATTAATAGTCTACTGGGTTGCCCAATCAAGCCCTGTCTCCACCTTGCGGTCTTGTCTGAGTGACTGACCTATAGAGACTTCCATCTACAGGACTCCTTTATCTCAGAGTTTCCGGTTAGTTTCTGTCACTGGGAGCGGTAAGGAGAGATCACAGGGAGGCAGAGAAATGGGGTCCTTCCTTCCGAGGTCAGCCTGGACTAGCTATGTGAAAATCTCTCCGCTCCTCAAGAGAATTGGCTGCCCCATTATCTCTTCTTCCGGTTTCTAGTCATCTCTCTCTCCCTCGTCCGTCTAGGTCTAGGGTTGTGAGAGCTCAGCCTCTGCTAGCTCCAGGCAACAACACCATCCTTGTGATTCCCTTGGTGTGATTCCCACACCTCATAGTGTGTCATTTGTGTTTCTCTATGGGATTACCTTAGTTTGAATGCCTCATGTTTTCTGTTGGGACTTGGCTAATCACTGGTTCCAGAAATGGCCCAAGAAAGACGCCCTCAAGATGAGATTCTGAAACTGGGTTGGTCATAAATTCAAGGGGTGCAGGGACAACTGGAAACTAGAAGAGGAGTAAGCGGTGGGATTCAATAATTCACATGATCACTGGTGGCTAGAACGGGAGAAAATCCGGGAAAGAGAAGGAGACTCATTGAGAGAACATAAACCTGTGGCAAAGAAGAAAAGTAAAGATTATGGAGACAACAGGCATCTTCTTAGACCTTAGGGAGCGTACGCAGAGAAAAAGAGAACTAGAAAATTGTGGACACACAATTGAGAACATTCGTGGAAAACCAGGAGGCTCCCCAGCAGGACTGTGGTCCTAGGAATGACGTGGCAGAGAGCTAAACCCAGAGTATGAGTGGAGGGTGATGGAGAAGCAGCTCAGCTCAATGCTTTAAACACCACGAAACCTTGACTATGGCGAGGATATTAATGGGCAAAAATGGGACCCTAAGACCTATCATGAGACAAGCATGGACAGACATGGACAAAATTAAACACAACACATCCAAATTCTTTGAATCTCCACTGCGAGAACAGACAGCCTCACTCTCTTCCCTATGTGAGTTAAGTAGCCTGTGCCTGCATAAAAGCCTTTCAGTGACTGCATCTGGGACTGGTGCCCCACAAGATGATGCCTCCTCACTGAAGACCCACCCCTAGGGTGATTAAAGTGTCCCAGTTTGCCTGGGACTTTCTTGGTTTTAGCACTTTATGTCCTGTGTCTAAGGAACTCCCTCAATCCTGGGACAGCTGGGACAACTGGTCACCCTACCACACCCAACACTGTCAACTGCTTCTAGGTCCATAAGATGCTTTGGTACGCAACACAGCCCAAATGCAGAGGTACGGGGTTTGCTCCAGGAGAAGACAGTTTATACCCGAAGGCAGTGACAAAATCTTGCTAACGTGTGTCTTCCGAGGCCTGGAGACTGTGTGTGGGGGTGGATGCCCATGGTGTTGGACCAATGGGGAAGGAATCTGGATTTCGATTTGATGGAACACTCCAACCTAAGCGTTCTCACCAGATTTGGGGACTTTGCAGGTTAGCTCAAACACCTTGCCAAGGCATTAATAGTCTACTGGGTTGCCTAATCAAACCCTGAACTTGACCAAGATTTTAAAATTGCGTTCCTGGCATACAGTAGGGAGGAGTCTAGAGGTTTAGCAAGATGGGGATGATGTGAGAAGATATTTTGTACAACGTGCTGGGCCACCCACCATGCCCCTAGGAGGGCCCATGGAAGTATTAGTTATTTCAAGCTTCCTTTGTCTAATTTGTATTGTCTAACTATTTACAGACAGAATATGTTTTCAAACCAGAGAAAAAAGTTTCACGAAGTTAATTTTTGCACAGAGTAGATGTGAGAGAAGAAGACGGGAAGGGAAGTGTCAAATATCTCAAATATTATTGGGTGAGTTTTCAGACGACGTGGTTTTTATAGATAGGGATTCAGAGATTCCCTGAGAGGGAATGCAGGCGAAGTCTGTGGAGGCAATTCCCTAAGGCTTATAGAAGGGCCTCCATGGGAATTATCCAATCCTAGGAGAAGGGGGGTTATTTACACAATGGATACTTTTTGGCAGCCTAAGATCTCACTGATATTTTTCACTGTTTGGCTGGTAGGGTGGGAGGACAGACACACGAGAGAAAGATCTGGAATCCTATCTTAGAAAAACAAAAAGAGAAGGGAAAGTTGAAAGAGAGGTCCTCAGAATCAGTCAGCAGTGTAGTCCCGCATGTGGTCGAGAATGACAAGGACAGATTTGAGAAACCGGTAAAACTGTGAAAAACTTGATTGAACCACTGACAATGAAACACTTTCACATTTCTCGGTTGAAGGGTTTTCCTGATCTTTTTGGAAGGTGCCAACGTTTCAGAAGACTAGTTTGAGGGACCTCATAGCAGAAGCCATATTGGTCCACACAGGGGTACTGACAACACAGATGTTTAATACATCAACAGTTTCAGTTCCAGAATTTATTGAGGGGGATCGTCCTGCTGGAACAAATCTCAAGTTGAAGCCAAAGCCCCCCTCGGAAGCTGTTTTTACAAGCCTAAAACATTCCAGTGCAAAGATGTGGAGCGCAGAGTTCATGGGCCTTGAGCCGTTGCTGGGGATATAGTAAGAAAGAACAGGAGACCACATTGTCCTCGATGAATGCTTCTATTTCCCCACCACAAATCGTGAGGAATTCTTTCCAACAAGAAAGAATAGGAGTTCTGTCACTAGAGCCTAAATTCAGTTCAATACTCAGGTGCCCAGAAAAATACTCAGAGAGAGATAGAAATCACAAGGTTCACAATGGATGTGGCGGGCCCTGGGGGGTGGGGGGAGGGGAAGGAAGCCCAAATAGTATCCCGTGAGTCAAAAACTTACACCGTGGCACACTTTGGAAGACAGAAATATCTGTCCAAAACGTAGTCTGGAAGGTACTAGAATTGCTTGATGGGACTTTTCTCAGAAACTGTTCTAAGTTCCCATGTTTTGGCCTACTAGGTACAGCGAGCCTAAAAATCTGCCTGGCATCCCAGGGCCTGAGGTCACAATGATGTTTTTCTTTTCTCTCACATTTTTTTCTGCCCATACTTTCCTTTCCAATATGTCATTAAGTCTCTGTTGGAACCAGGTACCGGGATCTGGAAACATAATTTTATTGTGAGTAATCGCTGGAGAGCGAGGGCGATTCTTGTTTATTTCCCAACAGTTCCTGGGGGCCCAGATTCTGTGATCGCTTACGAGCCCTGACGACCCTCACCCACTACAAAAACGTAGGACACATCCAGTCTTTGGAGGATGTTGCTTTTGAGTGCTTTATATTTCACTCAACATGGTGGAAGCTGGTCAATGCGACCAATGCTTTCTAGCATTACTTTTCTAAGTAATCTTGACTTAATCCAGTAATCTTGGATCTACTTAATCTAAAGTAATCTTGACTTTAAACGGCAGCCACCTGAGAATGCGCAGAATATGAAATTTCAGAGGACGGAAACTTCCGTTGATTTCCGTGAGATTTCGTTTGAACCTTTCGTTTCTCCTACCAGAGTAGATAATGGGAAGGTGGTCATATTCAAAATGTGAGTGTGTGTGTGTGTGTGTGTGTGTGTGTGTGTGTGTGATTTCTGCTATTAAATTGGTTGGCTATTTTGGTGTTCCTTGGTACCCATTTATAACTTTCTCAGCTGATCCAGGTAAACTGTATTAGACAAGGTGGCCAAACCAAATGTGTTCACTGAGCATGAACTAATCGCCTTCGTGGTACTGTTTGTTCTCATTCAGTGCCATTTAGCTCCACCTTCAAGGTTAGCTCACTTTAAAAAAAACATTTTTTTTAACGCTTATTCATTTTTGAGAGACGGAGCGCCAGTGGGGGAGGGGCAGAGAGAGGGAGACACAGAATCCGAGGCAGGCTCCAGGCTCTGAGCTGTCAGCACAGAGCCTGACGCGGGGCTCGAACCCACGAGCCGAAGTTGGGCACTCAACCGACTGAGCCACCCAGGCGCCCCCAAGATTAGCTCACTTTTGATCCATCTGCTGTGTTTTCCCCTACCATACTGCGTTCCCTTTAAGGCAGGAATAATGGTTGTGTCTTTTTTGTAACCCGAAAAATCAGCACAGCGCCATCCCCTCGACAGTGAGGTGAACTCGCCCAATAAGCAAGAGGAAGCCCCAGGAGTGCTTAGGACAACGCAGGGCACAGTGTGAGCCCTTCTCCGATGTAGATCGGACTTGTCTGTTGATGGTGGTGATGCGTATGAGTAGCATTGATGGTGACCGTGGTGGAATGGGATTCCCAGTCCCACCAGGAACCGTACCTCCCACCCGACATGCCTTCTCTTTTCCATCATTTATCACACGCAGAGGCATGGACTTTGGACTCACCTGCCCTTACCTGCCATGCTTAATGCACTTGGATGTGGGGCGAGGCCCTGCGCGGTGCTCTATCCCTAGGCAAATAGAGGCCTGGGGCAGGGAGGAGGGAATTTTGGCAGAATTTCACTTAAATATGTGCAGAGTGCTTTATAATATTTTTCTTGGCTCTGCTGCTCAGTAGTTACCTTTAAATTTACTTTATGTGAAACCAGAGAAACCTCACCCTGAATAACCATTTCAGGTAGAGTTCAAGCTCACACACTTTGGATTACCTGGTCGGCCTGCCCACTGACCCGTGTCAAAGCCATTGGTCAGATTGCCACCTGTACTTCTGACCCCTTGAAATCTTTTTTCCCCCTGAGCACACACCTAATACATATACTACACACACACACACAGACACACACACACACACACACACATACACACACACACACACACACAGTGTATATCCCCCAAATATACGGTGATTCTCCACTTTCCCGATGAGAGCAGAATATAATATTGGTCAATGAAAATGTTGTCAAAAATGAACAGGAAAAGGAAAACCTTCGTGCGTGTGCAAATGATTTAGGTACGTGGGATACTTAAACGTGCATACTGTATAGAAAATGATCCTTTAGTACAAAAAAATCTTGCTTTTTTCGCATGCACATTGGATGAAGGATGGTCTTCAACTTTTTCCCAGGCAGCTCTGAGATCACCATGTTCCTCCTCATGAAGCCACCTTCCTAGAGTTTTCATTGTTTCCCAGAACATAGCAGCTCTGCCTCTTTTCTGAGACAAAGGACTCTTTGAAGCTCTGTCTAACCATGACTCTGAAATCCCAGGCCACAGATTTCCATCTTCGTGAGATAAAGACAGTTTCCTGTGGCTTTTTGGTTGTTCTCATTCACTCTCGAGGGGCTAATGTATGATAGCTATCACATATTCATGTACTGTTGTCTTTTTAAAATGATATTTAAATGGTTTGATTAAAAAAAAAAATCCGGGGCACCTGGGTGGTTCAGTCGGTTAAGCGGCCAACTTCGGTTCGGGTCGTGATCTCACGGTGCGTGGGTTCGAGCCCCGCACCGGGCTCTGTGCTGACAGCCTGGAGCCTGGAACCTGCTTCGGATTCTGTGTCTCTTTCTCTCTCTGCCCCTCCCCCGCTCGCACTCTGTCTCTGTCTCTTCAAAAACTGAGTAAATGTTTTAAAAAATTAAAAAAATAAATCTGATACCCCCCCCCCAGGAATAATCACTGTATGTGCCTAGATTTCCTTGCCTTTAAACAAAAATAGATTACATCAGGTGCCCCCTATAAAACTCCAAAATTGACATGAATTGCAACTGTTTTAGGATAATGTGTCTTTCCCAAATGGCGTGGTGGTGTTCAGATTCAAGTGGTTGGGAAAGCAGACACCGTGTTGGAGAGTTTGTTAAGGATTCAAAACTATCACGGCACTATCTTTTCTAACTGATCATTTGAGGGGCCAAAGAGACGCTGAGCTTTGTATACATACACACGTAGAGGTAGATTTCGTTTCTTATATACAACCTGAGTCATATCTATTGCAAGGGAATTAACTTCCATTTAGTCCGGGCTCGTGGCTTCAAAGACAGAAACTCCGCCTAACAAAACATAAAGAAACTTAGTGGCTCACGTAAACAGAGAACAGGAACAAAATGGGTTCGGGAGTGACTGAATCTGAGAATGAAATGAACATGATTCGCTCTTGATTTACTTCTTATCTTCGAGTAATCTGTTGATCAACTTATCCCTCTAGTCTCTACTTGTCTATGTGTTGGGATCATTTTTTTTTTCTCTTCCTCTGTAAAGTGCTTCTCCACATGGAAAAAACAGAGACCAGGCAGCTACAGCCTTGGACCATTTAAAAATTTTGTAACGTTTTCATTTATTTTTGAGAGACCGAGAGAGACAGGGCACGAGCGGGGGAGGGGCAGAGAGCGAGGGAGACACGGAATCCGAAGCAGGCTCCAGGCTCTGAGCTGTCAGCACAGAGCCGGACGTGGGGCTCGAACTCACAAACCATGAGATCATGGCTTGAGCCCGAAATCAGACACTTAACCGCTGAGCCATCCAGGCGCCCCCAGCCTTATACCATTTTAAATGAGCAAGTTTGTTTCTACCCACTTGGGGCATACGAAATCCCCAGAAGAGTCTGGGGTTCCTTGTCCATATTCTAGACTCCAGTGTCCCAGCTGGTGAGCTGTATTAATTGACCCAGAATAGACCTGGCATCTGCCCCTGAGAGCACGGCTGTGTGCCCACCAGCTCTCCCAGAAGAAGAAGGTTGCTTCCAGGAAAAGAATGCATAAGGGAAATCTGGGCGTGCCCCAAAATCACAGAAGTCCATGGGGACATGCTAGCTTCATTTAAAAGTTGGGAACTTGGGTGGCTCAGTCATTGAGCGTCCAACTTTGGCTCAGGTCACGATCTCACCGTTTGTGAGTTCAAGCCCCGAGTCAGGCTCTGTGCTGACAGCTCAGAGCCTGGAGCCTGCTTTGGATTCTGTCTCCCTCCTTCTCTGCTCCCCCCCCCCCCCTCTTGTGGGCTCTCTCTCTCTCTCAAAAATAAGAAAAATTTTTTAGAAATTTAATAAATAAGTGAAATAATCAGAAGAAAATTTCCTTTAACTAAAATATTCAAAAAATGCGTTATTTTTAAAAATAATTAATAAACGACTCAACACACAATTCTTTTTTTTTTTATTTTTTTAATGTTTTATTTATTTTTGAGACAGAGAGAGAGACAGAGCATGAGCAGGGGAGGGGCAGAGAGAGAGGGAGGCACAGAATCTGAAACAGGCTCCAGGCTCCGAGCTGTCAGCACAGAGCCCGACACGGGGCTTGAACTCACGAACTGTGAGATCATGACCTGAGCCGAAGTCGGATGCTCAACCAACTGAGCCACCCAGGCGCCCCTCAACACACAATTCTTGAGTGTGTTATACCTGCATTGACTCAATGTCTAAACTACTGTCGGGAACCAATTTCTGCTTTAGAAACATGACGAACTCGATACTATTACATGTCTGTGTCTGAACTTATGTAGGAAAACCAAGTAAGACGTACATTTACTTTGCTCCCGTTCAATCATTTCTACTATCATCATGCCTCAATTTTCTCCAACACTTTTCCACCTCATTATTCTTTCTAAAAAATTGTTTTTTACGGCCTTGTTTATTTATTTTTGAGAGAGAGAGAGAGAGACAACGGGGGGAGAGGGGCAGAGACAGAGAGAGGGAGACAGAGAATCGTAAGCACAGAGTCGGATGTGGGGCTGAACTTGCCAACCTTGAGATCATGACCTGAGCCCAAACCAAGAGTCAGATGCTTAACTGACTGAACCACCCAGGCCACCGTCTCATTATTCATTAGCACCTGTAAGAGAAGTCAAGTCTACACGATCTTGGAAGTCAGAGCAGGAACGAAGTCCTAATCCGTATTTCACCCTACTGGTAAGCAAAGCGTTGCTTCTGCCTAAGGCTACGAACAGTGATGCTTCACAGCGAAATGAAATTCTGTGCGCCTCTTCTTTGCAAAAGGCTTCCAGCAGCCTCTCTCATCTACCGTAACTGCTTTTCCCAGCTGCAGGGGATTAAACAGGTTATGAGATTTTCCTACCAGTAAACTTTCTGAACAAATAGAACGGGTTTTCATGGCGGTGTTTGGGAATGTTTCAAAGCTTTACTTTTTTTTTTTCTTTCTTTCTTTCTTTCTTTCTTTCTTTTTTTTTTTTTTAGTCCTTTTCCATTAGGTTTTAATTTGCAAAGTTTTATGAGCAAAATTAACCAGGAGAATCAGATTTTTGATTTACAGAAAGTTTCCAATTAGAAAGCCTTAATTAAACAAGGCAGCCTGACCCTTCTTTCTTTCCTTGCAAGTGGTATGCACGCAGGTATGCCCACGGGGACCGGAGCGAGCTCCAAAAATCGGAACATACGTGACAGTGCTCGTGGTGCACGATGGGGACGGCGTGAGCCTTTTTATGAGTTCCCAATTCCAGTCACGGTGGGGTTACCTGGGATTTGGGAGAGCCATACTGATATGTCGGAAAGTTAAAAAGAAAACCTTCTTTGCTACACGCAGAAGATCCGAACTAGAACATCGTTTACCAAAACCTTCAGAGGAAAGAGCTCTTAGGAGTTTGGGGGGCTACTTTGATTTGGCTTCTTGTATCGATCAACAGTCAGCCACTTGCTGGCCGTCTCGGGAAGGGTAAAAGTCCAACCCCTCTAATGGCTAGCCGACTCCACAGACTCCACTCCCCACCTACAATTGCCAAACTTGCCAAGTAAATATGGAGGACACCTAGTTAAATCTGAATTTTGGATGAACAAAGAGTAGATAGTACGTTAGTCTGACATATCGTGTAAGGGTGTCCCGAATTTTCTCTGGCCACCTGACTGTGACACCTCCCTTCTCAATCTTTCATTCACCCATTCCCTTTCAGGCTTAATTTTGCTTTCCCCCAGGGCGCCCGGGTGGCTCAGTCAGTTAAGCATCCAGCTTCGGCTCAGGTCATGATCTTACAGTTCATGAGTTCGAGCCCCGCCTCGGGCCCTGTGCTGACAGCTCGGAGCCTGGAGACTGCTTCGGAGTCTGTGTCTCCCTTTCCCTCTGTCCCTTCCCCACTCATACTCTGTCTCTCTCTCTCTCAAAAACCGCATTAAGAAAATTTAATTTTGCTTCCCCCCCCAGCACACCCCGCACTTCGTGTTGTCCGCTCTGTCTAGAATTCTCTTCTCCCACGTACTCACAGAGCCAGAGCTCTGTGAGCACAGATCCAGCAAATAAAAATATAGGATGCCCACTGTTATTTAAATTTCATACCAACAACAGATAACGTCCTGGTGTAAGGATGTAGCATGTGAGGTAAAAATTTATTTTCTGTAGGAAATGCAGGTGTAACCGGGTATTACGTGGTTTGGGTGGCTGTAACGAAATCCTACAGACAGGGTGACTTATACAACAGAAGTGTATTTTCTCACAGTTCCGGAGGCTGGACGTCCAAGATGAAAGTGTGGGCAGGTTTGGTTTCTCCTGTGGCTTCTCTCCTCCTTGGCTTGCACTTGGCTTCTCTCATGGTCTTTTTTCCGTGCATGTGTTTCCTGGGTGTCTCTTCCTCTTCTTAGGAGAACCCCACTCCCGTTGGGTTGGGACCTAAGCCCTTGGGTCTTAGGGCTCCAACACATGAGCTGATAGCAGGGACAGTGTAATCCACAACACTCCACCCAAGGACTCCCCAGATTCACATAATTCTTACACGCAGAATACATTCACCTCCATACTGACAGCCCCAAGTGTCTTAACCTACTCCAGCGGCAGCTAGAAGTCCAAAGTCTCATCTAAGTGAGGCAGGAGTGAGACTCGATATAAGATTCATCCTGAGCCAAGAGCCTGGGAAACCAGACAAGTCATGTGATTTCAAAACACAATGGTGGGGGGGGTGCCTGGGTGGCTCAGTGGGTTAAGCGTCCGACTTCGGCTCAGGTCATGATCATGATCTCGAGGTTCGTGAGTTCGAGCCCCGCGTCGGGCTCTGTGCCGACAGCTCAGAGCCTGGAGCCTGCTTCGGATTCTGTGTCTCCCTCTGTCTCTGCCCCTCCCCTGCTCGCAGTCTGTCTGTCTGTCTCTCTCTCTCAAAAATAAATAAACATTAAAAAAAATTTAGTAATAAAAAACCCTACAGTGGTGAGATAGGAATGAGATGGACATTCCCATTCCAAAAAGGAGACATTGGAAAGAAGAAAGGGGTAAGGGTCTCTGGCAGGTCCAAAATCTAGCAAGATAGATTCCATTCACTCTTAGGGCTCGACAGCAATCCTCTGGCCTGATGCTCTGAAAGGATTCTCTGGCAACACCCTGGGTGCTCTCTCTAGGACATGCTTTTCTCATTTTTTTTGCAACACGAATAGGCTGAGAATTTTCCAAATATTCATGTTGGGTCTCCTCTTTGTTTCACAATATCTTCAAAGCATCTCACATTTCACTATAAGCCCCAAGAAACCAAGCTTTCGAGACTTGACTGAAAAATCTCCTCAGCGAAACATCCCAGTCCGTCGCTTACAATTTCTACTTCCGCAAAGCACTAGACCACAATTCAGCCAAGTTCCTGGCTACTTTTTCACAAGGATCACCTTGCCTCCAGTTTCCGGTGACGTTGCTCGTTTCCATCTAAGACCTGGGCCTGGAAGCCCAAGATCAAGGTGATGACCAGGTTGGTTTCTCCTGGGGCCTCTCTCCTTGGCTGTGTCTCACCCAGCCCTTTCTCTATGGGCTCACGTCCCTGGTGTCTCTTCCTGCCCTTGGATGGACACCAACCCTATTGGATTAGGACCCCACCTTTATGCCTTCTTTTGATCTTGACCACCCCTTTAAAATTTTTTTAATGTTTATTTTCTAGAGAGAGAGAGAGAGAGAGAGAGAGAGAGCGCATGCATGGACAAGGGAGGGAAGGCAGAGAGAGAGAGAGAGAGAGAGGGAGACACAGAGTCTGAAGCAGGCTCCAAGGTCTACGCTGTCAGCACAGAGCCCAATGCGGGACCCGAACTCACAAAACGTGAGATCATGACCTAAGTGGAAGTTGGACGCTTAACCAACTGAGCCACCCAGGTGCCCCATTGACCACCCCTTTAAAGGTCCAACTCCACCTACAGTCACACTGGAGGTTGGGGCTTCAACATGTGAATGTTGGGGACACAATTCTGTCTGTAACAGTGTCTTTATTTTATTGGGCAGCCCCACACATGATCGTGTCTTCTCCACTCAGTCATTGCTCAGATGTTTTCTTCTCCAGGATGCCTTCCTGGGGCCCCTATTTCAAATTGCACCCCCTGCCCTAACTCCACTCCAGCTCTGCCCCCCCACCCCCTGTTCATGCCTCATTTTCTCGACACAGTTACCACTTCCTATTACCCATTACTTGTTTATCATTTGTTCCCTCCGCCTCCGATTTTAGCTTTGTGAGAGCACGGATTTTTATCTGAATTGTAGCTCTACAGTCTCTGTGGGCCTGGAAAGTACCTGTCGCATGGTAGGCTCTCAAAAAATATTTGTTTCATGTTAATGGTTGGCAAGTGGGACAGAGGACCCCACTCCCTGGAGGCTGGTGCAGCGAACGGGTGGAACGAAAGCAGTGCAATTTTGATAACTGTAGACGATTCTGGAACTGCCTCCAACTTTTGATCACCACGTTCTGAAATACTCGGGCAATTCTCAAACATCCTTGGGTCTGGACTACTGGCTAATAATACAGGGTCCTGGGCACCACCCACAGATGTCCGATTCAATCGGCTAAGAACTAGGCATGGAAATCTTCACATTCGGAAAACACCTAAGCCAGTCCTGACACAAAGACAACACACGAGAAACACAATGCTAGGACCAGCCAGGAGCAGAGGAATATGGAACAGGGGAGGAGGGCGTAAATCAGGGAGTTTTTTTCAATTAAAAAATCATTTGTCTGGATTTTTCTGGGTCCCTGCCTTCACTTCCCTGACCTTTCTTCCCAGAGCTCTAGCTTGGGTCTCACATTGAAAAGCCACAGCTGCTTCTGGAGAGGGAGAGGGTCGGCCTTCACTGGGTGGGTGGGTGGGTGGGTGGAGGGGGGATGGAGGTGAATTGCACGTGGATAGTGCCTACCTTGGGGGCCATGGGAGGTGATCCAGGGAAGGAAGTCCCTGATGGCCGACAGCACTAACCACGATCGCAACGTGCTTGGGATCTTAAAGGCAAAGCCAGGGACGTCACTAAGGCAGGGGCTCTACACGGAAAGGAAGGATGCTATTAGGGACACAGAAGGGGAGGACATTTTGCAGACTCTGGCGCTCTGCTCTGCCTCACTACACCCAGGAGGTCCACACTGGCATCGGTTTTTTTCTCTTGAAACAGCTCCCTTGCCTGCTGACTTGAGAATTCCACCTTATCTCATCCCACTCAGGGTTAAGACCCGGAGCCCTCACTCCTCACTCACAGCAGACAGGGCTTTGTTAATTTCTTTGAATTTCATGTACATTTCTGCACCACCCCCTCAGCTTCCCTTTCTCTCCTCTGCTCCCCCACATCTGGTATCTTGACACGACCAGTCTCTGGAGAGATCTTTTGTTTCCAATCAGATGACTGAGTTGAAGACAGACAGTGCCCTGATTTAGTCTGACCTGCTGGTAACAGATCGTATAGAACTGCAAGCATTTGAACCCCACCTTTTAAGGGTTTTATTTCCCGAGCAAATGCAGATGCTTTTCTTATGTTGCCTTCTGTCCACCCGCAACCCAGGACCATTTCTTTTTCTCTTAAAGGTTCAAATCATGCTTTGCTTTTCAGAAATGCTTTGCCACTTATCAAAAAGGATTTATGCCAGCATTGGGTCCTCATCATTTTTGCAGTACCTGTCATTGTATGTAGATGTCCCACGTGGGCTGCCTGGGGAAACACCGCTCTCTTCCTCTGGCGTATTCTACTTAACCAAAAGTCAACATCACTATTTTTTGTTTAATGTGCTCAGCTGTTTCTTGTGATATGCATTGTCACTTTGTTAGACCTGTACCAGATTTTTAAGTGTGTAACTTCCTAAAAGACACGGTTTTCAGTTAAATTAGCCACTCAGACTTCATACCTATGTTAGAAAAATGAACAATTAAAGAAAATTCCAGGAAAAAAATCCAGTGTATGGGAAGGGAGAGTCCTGCTTTATAAATGCCACACGATCAAACAATATTTGTTAAATTAATGAAATGAAGGAAGTGAAAGCGTCGGTGGCTAGCCACTCAGCCACTAAAATGCTTTATGATTTCAAGTGAGTCATCAGTTATTTCACATTATAAGGATTCTGTGTCATAAATAATTAGAAACTGCTTTGAAAACATTAGACTGCAAATATAATTACTGGCACTTTTTTTTTTTTTTTTTTTTTTTTTTTTTTGCAGAAACAGAGAGATGCATTCTTTTGCTCGGGCTCATGGCTGGTCTCAACAATTGTGTATCTCTTTTTCTCAGCACAGATGACACACCTTTGAATCTGGGTACTGACCCCAGTGATAACGCTGGGGGCGGGGGGTAGGTTAGGTCTCCTGGGAACACCAAGCAATGGGTCCCAAGGATGAAGGAGATATGGCTGTTGACCAGGGCCTCCGTCTCCTCTGATGTCAAAACTTGCCTTTCCGTTACCTCCTCAAGAGCGTGCCCATCCGGATCGAGGCAGGAAACATGCCCTAATCACAAGCCGGGTCTGTCTGCAAAGATGGGAGCGTCCCACATCTCTTCTGCCCGTGAACAGCAATCTAGAAAGCCACTGACCTGGAGTCTCTTTCACATCAGGCTGTGCACACTGTTCGTGTGTTTCCTGTTACGAGCAAAAGCTGTGATGGAATGCCGTGGAACCTCTCCGGGGCATGTTTAGTCATTCAACCGTGCACACACAATTAGCTCCTGCACGATATGCTTCTCACTTAAAAAAAAAAAAAAAGCCTTTTCATATGTATTCAGAAACCATTTTCGGTTCTCAGTGGTGACGTATAAACCCACAGGCAAGATGACCACAGTCTTAAAAGGATGAATAATGGAGAAAGGCTATTGGAAGAGAGGCACCAAGGAGAAAAACAGGAGAGGACGCTTCGGAGAGGAAGAAGGTGTAGACTATGAGGAAAAGCAGAGAAGGGGGATCACTTCTCCTTCTCGTATCAGTTGGCTGTTGTCGCATGACAAACCGCCCCAAGGCCCGGGGACTTAAAACATTCGTTATCGGTTACCACTCAACCAGTCGTTTGGGTACCTCTGTTGACTGGTGATGTGTGCCAGGCGGACTCCCGTGGGTCTTCAAGGTGCAGGTGTATGTCACCGCGGGGCAGGTGGAGGATGGCCTGACTCACGTGTCTGGTGGGTTGGCTGTTCCAGTGGGTTGACTCGACCAGGGAGCTTCCATTATCCAGCCCACTCACCTGAGCTTCTTCCCAGGACCCTGCGGATTCCCCAGTGGGCGGAAGTGCGCGAAACCTTCAGAGGCGTAGGGTGGGACCGGGCGCGCGGTCACTTGCCCTGCCCGCTCTTGGCCAAAGTGAGTCACGAGGCCAGGCCGAATTCAAGGAGCGGGGAACAAATTCCACGTCGTTGTAGGATTTTCTGCGGTGTCATGTTGCACAAGACGAAGATTCAGGGAGGGGTGAGAGGCTGTTTCCATGCCTGCGGTCAACGCACCGTACTTGCCTTTCAGAGAACTTGCAAAGGTCCTACGTAAGGTTGGATGTGGTTTTTGTAGAGTGCGCGAAATTAGAGGGACGGCTTCCTGGATTCCCAAAGAGCACGTGAAGCGGATTGTGGCGAGAAGCCTCTGAAAGATCTTCAAAATATTAAAACACCAACTCCCCACCCCCCAAAAAACCAACCAACCAAAAGAAAAGAAAAGAAAAGAAAAAGAATACAGAGGCTCTTGGGTGGCTCAGTTGGTTGAGCGTCTGATTCTCGGTTTCAGCTCAAATCGTGATCCCCAAGTCGTGGGATCGAGCCCTGTGTTGGGCTTACAGCCTGCTTAAGATTCTCTCTCTCTCTCTCTCTCTCTGCCCCTCTTCCCTGCTTGCTCTCTCTCTCTCTATCAAATAAGATTAAAAAAAGAAACCTACCTGGTGAAACATTCTTTCCTTATGACGAAGCCTAGTATTCGAATGGCAAGCCACAGGTGCTTGTTGGGCATTTACCTACGTGTCTGGCCCTGGGGGTACAGTGGTGAACCACAGAGGCCTAGTTCCTGATTTGGGGCTAATGGAGAAGACACCGTAAATGATAACATTCGTGCTGACAAAGCAGAAGTTCTGCTATTTCTCCAGCACCAACCCTCAGTCCTTGCCTTTTCAGATTAGAGATGCACATTGAACCACCCAGGCTCTGTCCCATCGCGGTGTGGCTCACACGGTCTTGTGACTTCGTATAACCTTGCCAATCTCTCCCCCAGAAGCTCTTGAAGGGGCTCCGAATATTCCCTTGTGGCATGAGGTTTATTTTGCCAAAGACATCGGAGGACCCGCAGCGGAAGGAGGCAGCTTCTGCCGGATTCCGCTTCTCTGCCTGAAAGCAAAGCCCCCTGAAAGAATTCACCTGCCATCGATGGGGCTCAGATCATAGGAGCCCAAATACGGCACCTTGCCGTATTGAATATCTTAAGCTGAAGAAGCTTGGGATGCGAAAAATAGGAGCCAGTGGGAGTCACTTCTGCTAGGCCCCACGTCACCAAACTGAGACTTAATTATAGTCTCGGCTCTCCCCGAAATAGAACCTTAAACGGATCAGGAATCACCTGATCAGCCCTAGCGAGGCCACCCGCCTGGTAGACCCCTGCCATCCCCTAAAGGAGACAATAACCAATAACCGGTAACCAATCCACTTTTTCCCTCCTGTGACTTCCTTGTTCCCCTCCCTCAGTCTCGAAAAGTCTTTACAGCTCCTCAGAGCCCCCTTCAATCTGCCGGCTGGGAGGCTGCCCAAGTCAGGAAGCACTGCGTAAAGCCAGTAAGATCTTTAACATTTACTCTAAACTATGACATCTGCTTTTTCCAGAGAGAGAACCACAGAAGCGGGAAGGTCCCTTTGACCCACGCTTCTCCCCTCAGACAGGTCACACAACCAGCGGGGAAGAGGTGCCCTCCTTATGCTTGGAGGAAAGGAGCATCCTTATCTCTGGAGACACAGGGGCTGCAAACAATTGACCAAACCTAGCCTCGCATTGCCGCAAGCTTAACTATTTTGTCAAGACTTCATTTCTGTGTGAAGCCTCTTGGGTAAAACTTCTATTAAATAAATGTGTACGCTTTTCTCCTGCTGATCTGTGTTGGCTTAATTGTGAGGCCCGGCCAGGCACCCTAAACGGGTCGAGGAAAAGTTTGTCCTCCCGTACAAGGTCTGGAGGCCGAGTTACAAGTTCAAATGCTCCTGAGGTCCAGGTGAGAAATGCAAGTGAACCAGACAGGTAGGACCTAGGAAAAGACCTTCGCTGTCTTAATGTGTCCCACTTTGTACGGACGCATCTGTATCAGAAAATCTGTCTCTACTAAAGGAGGAAAAAAATCAGTTTAAGGGTAATGAGAATGGCTAATGACCCAGCTTCAGAGGTGGGGGGGGGGCACTGGGGCAAGGAAATGGGGAACACGCCTCCCTTTGGTGTGCTCCTAAGAGCCCACACGTTGGTAAGTACAGCCCGTTTTCCCACATCTCCCCATTTTCCAAGAGAAGCTAGAAATGTGTATCTTCCTGCGAAATAGCCCCTTTTAAATATTGGCTTGTGGGGCGCCTGGGTGGCTCAGTCCGTCGAGCCATCGACTTCGGCTCAGGTCATGATCTCGCAGTTCGTGGTTCGAGCCCCACGTCAGGCTCCGCCCGGGCTCTGTGCCGGCAACTGGGAGCCTGGAGATGGCTTTCGATTCTGTGTCTCCCTCTCTCCCCTCCTCCTCCTCCCTCTGCTTGCGCTCTGTCGCTCTCTGTCTCGCAAAAAAAATAAAGTTAAAAACCGTTCAAAAAGCAAAACTTTGAAATAACAAATCCCTGCTGGCTTGAGCTTCTTACGGATCCTACAGTAGGGCTAAGAGGTCACAGCTATGGGCTACCCTGAGGTCATGAGGGCCCTGAGCTATTGAGGCTCCCGCACAAAGGGTATTGTATGCAAAGCATGCATTTAGAATGTCATTTCCAAGCGTTTCAACAATACAGAATTTTCCAGCAGATGTGTTACCCACTTGGGTTTGGCGGCCTCTGGTGTGAATGCCAATGGGAGGCAGTGGTTTGCTTGGAAGAGACTTGACCATGGCTCTCTGCAAGGCGGTAGAGACCGAAGACGTTGTCTATGGTGCCTTTACCTCTGCAATGCTCCTGGCTGGGCCTCCCCATTCCAACAGGAGCCTAGACTGAATCTTCTTTTGGTTCCGGCTGGATGTCAGCTAATCATGCCCAGGGACATTAGCTGATGATGGCTTAAGGCCTTACATGGCCAAGAGATATTTAAATTTTATTTTATTTTATTTTATTATTTTTTTTTAATTTTTTTTCAACGTTTTTTTATTTATTTTTGGGACAGAGAGAGACAGAGCATGAGCGGGGGAGGGGCAGAGAGAGAGGGAGACAGAATCAGAAACAGGCTCCAGGCTCTGAGCCATCAGCCCAGAGCCTGACGCGGGGCTCGAACTCACGGACCGCGAGATCGTGACCTGGCTGAAGTCGGACGCTTAACTGACTGCGCCACCCAGGCGCCCCGAGATATTTAAATTTTAAATGAGGGCCCAAAGATGGAGATTTCATCTTTTTACTTGGCCATCCTTCTCCCAAGAACCAGAGCGTCCTTTAGTGACAAAGCATGGAAGGGGGACCGAAGGCCCTCAGTAGGTCACAGTGACAGCACACGTTCTTAGGTTTTGCGTAGCATCGGTGAATTCATTTCTTAATAACGTAGCTTTGTTCACGTTCTGGGGGTGATCAGGAATCCCTACCGGCACTCTTGACGACATCCTAGCATTCTTAAGGAAATAAAGCTAACTAATGGGGGGTAAATGTGAAATTTCAAAAGAAAGAGAGTCTTGTTCTTTCCTTACTGCGAGCGCTGACTCCGTTTACTGGAAAGATTGTGTTTTAATGTTGGCCACTCACCCAGATGAGGTTGATTATGAAAAGAGAAATTGTTTGGTTCATTAGGCTTTAATTATAGAGATGAATTATTATGGATGAAAAGAGGGAGCCACAAAATTATGGAGATTGAATTCCAGTTCAATAAACAACTTCAAATATCTTTACTGGAGACATAAGCTAGTCATGTTCTTCTTCTTCTTTTTTTTTTTTTCTTTGCCAGTTTAATTTGATGTCTGCTGACAAATGATGTTAGAAGGTCCCTGGAAAAATCGTAATATCTACAGTGTGTTGGTGACTATCATTTGAATTATACTTTTTTCCCTAATTATCTTTTCTGATGGTAGTATGGAGATAGATAGGTCTTACTTCTGCTTTAATTTATTTTGTGTAATAATGACAAAATGTTATATTCCTGTGTTGCCACTCTCCCTGAAGCTAAATTGCTTTTATAATAGCTCAATGGCCTTCGATGGCTCCCCAGTGCATGCCAAGATAAGCCGAAAAACCCTGAGCTTGATATTTAACGACTCTCAGGATCCGATCCAACCGAACTATCCAATCATATCATTCAGTATTTTGTAGGGTTCCAGAACTTGTGCCGTAAACAAATGCTCTGTTCCGCCTCTCATACGTAGACCTTGCACATTTTGCATCCGAGATTTTAGGCGTGTTTCTCTCTACTCTGTATCTTCCCCCTTTTAAATTCTGTCTGAGCTCTCATTTTCCGGTTTCAAATTAGGCATCCTTAATCTTCTTTCCTGAGCGTGGTATTCTCCAGTGATCCCGCGGTCTGATTTTCTAAAACACACATGACCTTATAACAGTCTTGTTTAAACCTCTTCCATTACTGGTAGTTGTTACTCTGAAGTCATTCAGTCAGAGTTTGAAACTCCAGACACGATATATCTTACATTTCTTAATGCTTATTTAAAATGATGGCTCTACAAAGTATTGGGAACAAGTAACATCTACATGGCATTTAAAAATTGCCTATTTGGGGGCGCCTGGGTGGCGCAGTCGGTTAAGCGTCCGACTTCAGCCAGGTCACGATCTCGCGGTCTGTGAGTTCGAGCCCCGCGTCGGGCTCTGGGCTGATGGCTCAGAGCTTGGAGCCTGTTTCCAATTCTGTGTCTCCCTCTCTCTCTGCCCCTCCCCCGTTCATGCTCTGTCTCTCTCTGTCCCAAAAATAAATAAACGTTGAAAAAAAAATTTTTTTTAAAAATAAAAATTGCCTATTTGAGTGTATCAGAGAGTGCATGTTTTAACTATGATAATACTATGTTGATTCTGTGGTTATACTTTTTTTTTTTTAATTTTTTTTTTAACGTTTTTTTATTTATTTTTGAGACAGAGAGAGACAGAGCATGAACGGGGCAGGGGCAGAGAGAGAGGGAGACACAGCATCGGAAGCAGGCTCCAGGCTCTGAGCCATCAGCCCAGAGCCTGACGCGGGGCTCGAACTCATGGACCACGAGATCGTGACCTGAGCTGAAGTCGGATGCTTAACCGACTGAGCCACCCAGGCGCCCCTGTGGTTATACGTTTTTAAAAGAGCATTTCCTTTTTTTTTTTTTTTTACAGGAACATAATAAATAGTTATGAATGAAGTAATGTAACATCTAGGATTTGCTACAAATTAATATGGGGACGTGGTAGGGTATAGACGAAACATGGGTGACCATAATAACATCAAAACTGACCATGCTGGGTCAACAAGATTGACCAAATTTGACCTACCATCATTGATAGTTGCTGCATTTGGGTATTGAGGACTCATATACTATTCTGTCTACTTTTATATAGGCTTAAGATTTTCCGTTATGAAAACGTTAAAAAAATTCATAACGTAAAATATAAAATTAAAAATCTTAGAGGCAGCTTGAGGCAGCTTAGGAAGTATCACTGATCTGAGCACGGGATGACTGCTTGCTCATTCCGTGACTTCCATGACCTTGCTAAATCACTTAGCCTTGCTGAAACTCTTTCACTCTCTCAAGACACTCCAGTGAATGTTTCAGCCCCTTTCAGCTCTAAAGTTCTGTGAACGTAGGTATTTAGAAACCAAAGACTGATTTCTAGAAAGGGGAGGAATATATAAACTCTCTGGAGTGATCTCTTTCGTACCCATAAAGTATCATCCCTCTTGGGAGTGAAATCAACACACAACCTCAACGGGGCAGAAGTGGGAGATGGTCCAGCAGCCGGGGACGGCATCGCAGCGTGGGTTGGACAGATAGCCATGACGTAAAGGACCTCTAGTGTAGAGTTTGTTTTGAGAGCGGTGATTTGGCAAGGAAATGTCCTCTCTCCCGTGACCAGTAAGCGTTAAAGGGCTAGAGGGACTTGGATCTTCAGCTTACGTTCAGCCCCGAATGGGATTACAAAGTCACTCATGGTCATGTTGAATCAGGGAATCGAAAGAAGTATTGAATTACAGTGTGGGAGGAGGCCGTGCCAAATAAGCCAGGCAGGTAAGGTCAACCCAACCAGAACAAGGCTGCACTTGATTGTCGGAGGGTGCCCGGCAGATTTTCACGCATTGACCGGGATACCCATCTGAAAACTTTCCTTTCAATTTAGAACCGTGTCTCGTCACTGAGCACCCCCCCCCCCCGTAAACCCAGGGGATAAATAATGTGCCAGCTTCGTGACCACCAAAGGCCCTTCAAATCGTGGAGGGCAGAGAACAAGCTATCTTGAGACTTGCCATGGTTCACTAGTTTCTTTCAGAAGGGCAAGCTCGCGTAGATCAACTATGGAAGAAAAAAAAAATACATTTCTCCACGTGGTCCGAATGGAGGTATTTGGGTTTTACTGGGCACAAACGAAAGACATCTGGAGGGCAATGGTGTTCAGCTCTCCTTGTCAACAGGGTTGACTTTTATAGATCACAAGCCCTGATTACTATAGTCTGTTCCTTTAATATGGTAGCTATTACTCCAAAGTGCTGCCCAAGACCCCAGTGCTGGATATCATTTGCTCTGCTTATTAGAAAACAAAGTAAAATAAAATCCATTATTCTAACTTTGGATATGTCAGCAGCTAATAGTAGGAAGGAGAGCTATAATTTGTTGAGCACCTGCAATGCATAAGAAGCCTTCAAAAGATTATCTTTGCTGTAATCCTCTAAACAGAAAGATCTTTCCCTGTGAAACAGGTGAGGAGCTGGTCCAGGGACAGAGTTGGGATTTCAAAGCAGATGACAGATGACGCCCGAGAGCCCTGCCACCATGAGTGTTTTCTCAGTCTTGTCTGCCCATTAGAATCCTCTGGAGAGCTTCAAAAGAACGCCAGGCCCTAGTCCTTTAAGATCTGAGTTTAATTTGTCTTGGGTGGGGCATCAGAATCTCTATGTTATTTTGGGGTTGCCTTGTACAAGTCACGAGAATCTTCTGCCAGCAAGAAGCTGCACCCTCTCCCTTCTCCTCGCTCTGTACAATGAGGGGACTGGCCTGGAATCTCTCTAAGGCGCAGGGACCTTTCAGTGGATAAGTGCTCAGGTCCTGGAAGGTACCCGCCAGGGTTCAAATCCCCACCCCCCTAAGCTACCAGCCTCCTGTCGTCTCTTCATCAATGCCTCCTGGGCAATTGTGTTTGGAGAGTGAGTAAGGCATTTGGAAGAGTGGTCAGGGCTCACTAATGTCAGTGCCATTATCAGGGCTTGCCTCCTGCACCTGGCATGAGTCATGCAGAGGCCAAGGGCAGAGCCCAGCCTCACGGGTTTTCTCCGTGTTCTCTGCAAGGAGAGCGTTGAGCTCTTGATGTGGTTCTTGTGACTTCTTGGGTCTATTCTCTCATTTCCTGACTCTCCAACCCACCCTGTTTGCACATTTCCTGACTACAGCCTTTGCCCCAAACGTTGGCTCATTATTACATTGTCTCTCTCTTTCGTCTGTTTTAAATTTCCCATAAAAGAGACCTAAAAAACTTAAAAAAAAAAAAACATTAAATAACAAAATGAACCTGAAGCTGCCTCTTCTCTCTTAGGCAAGCCCCACCTGGTTCCCAAAATGCTTTCAGTGGGCTGGGTCTTACATTTATTATTATAATTTTATTACTGAATACATCTATTATGAAACCTCACTGTCCTACCTAGTCACCGAATTTACCCTTTAATGGTTCAGTATTTATTTGAGAATACCCCATGTGAGAAGCCATTGTCACCTTTATTAACATTACTACACTATCCTTAGTGTACGTCCCGAGAATGCAGACTGATGAATTTAGACATGTTTGTCGCATATCACTTTCCCTGTCTCAGATAGTGATGTCACAGGCAGTTTTTGCTAAGGGTCTCATTAGCTACAAGGCTTCAGTTGTTTCTTGTGCGGCTGTCTTGAGTATTATCAGACTCCCTTACCCTCCTGAATGCCTTGATAACATACATAATGAGAAAATAAGAGGACAGTGGTAGATATTCAGGGGTTAGGGTAATAGCACCCACAGCTCTTAGAATCATATGATATTAGTTCTCAAGGGACTTTGCCAACAGCTCATTTTGTAGATACGGCAGCCGAGGTCTGATTGGGCAAGTGGCCGAACTTCCCAGGGTTTCTGATTCATAGATTGACGGAGCCTGGGAATTTGCATTTCTAACTGGGCGGCCACCCTTTAAGAACCAGAGACTTAGATGGGCACGTTGAACTCACGTTCCTGATCGTCAGTCATTACTGTTGCTAAGAATTATCCACTGTCATTGGCAAGGTTCTCAAAGCTCGGTGCTTTTCTCCATCTTCCCTCTGCTTCCTTGCAAGGTGGTTTAAATTTTTTTTTTTTCAACGTTTATTTATTTTTGGGACAGAGAGAGACAGAGCATGAACGGGGGAGGGGCAGAGAGAGAGGGAGACACAGCATAGGAAACAGGCTCCAGGCTCTGAGCCATCAGCCCAGAGCCTGACGCGGGGCTCGAACTCACGGACCGCGAGATCGTGACCTGGCTGAAGTCGGACGCTTAACCGACTGCGCCACCCAGGCGCCCCCCTTGCAAGGTGGTTTATATGGCATCCGCTAACTGGGTTTTCTCCCTTTTCATTCTGTTTTTCACTGTACTTCTTCCCCTGTTACCCTGGAGGCCCCTATTACGCTTCTGTGAATGTCACTCTGCTTGGGCCTCACCATGACAGACTGGTCCCTCCACCTTACGTGCAGTGCATGGGACACTCTCAACAGGGCCGTTTCAGCTCTGCGATGGGGCCCGAGGCATGAGCAATCATCTCTGTTTGTCCTCAACCAAGAGAGGCCATAAGAATGATTTCATGCTCTTTTGATAAGTTATTCATTGTGATTGATTCGTAAATCTTCTAGTGGCGGTTCAATGTTAAAAGATACCCAAGGAAAAAAGTTACCTAGATGTAAGGCTGGCTCAGTCATTAGAACACTCACTGGGAAGCGGATACCAAGACCGCTTTCCTTTGGTGATAGCTTCCTGACCTCTTTCTCTTACAGGGCAATGATCCAGGTAGAAATGCTTCACCTACCTGGCCTGCGTGTTGACTTTCATAGCATGTGAAATTCCAGGTTGGAAACCAGAGGCCTCTTGCCATCAACATTATCTGTGGTAACGCATGTGGGATTGTGTTTCCACTGACAATGAATCGCGTATTTCAATCCGAGCAAGTATTTTATGACGTCCGTCTTGTAGGAAATATGATGGACGCGCTCCAGAAGTTGTGAATGGAACTTTCTTTCTTTTTTTTTCCTCCAGTGCTGCAAGAATCATTGCAAAAACACATTGAGAGTGGACTAGAAAGGGCGCAAATTCAGTCTCCCGGGGAGAAGCGTGCTGCGTTCCAACCCACCGATAAGAAAAATGCCGCTCGTTGAACCATAAATACTTAAAAATCGGGATACCTGGACAATCTGATTCTTCTATAGTGCCTTGACTCCTAGACTTGCCCTATGGGTGAGTGTTACTATTATTTTTTTTTTTTTTCTTCATTGATTCTCTTTCCATTCAACCAAATTGCACTTTACCAAGACTTTGCCTCTGCGGTCGAGCGCGTGAACCAACACACGAGCGCACAGGTGAGCTGTGGGGTCTGGGAGGAAGGGCTCCCAGGGACGGCGGGAGGGGTCGCTTTGGAAACAGAGCCGCCCCACTCTCCTCCGTCCCCGGCCGGCCCTCTCCCCCACGCATCACACATCGTATCACATCTCAGGCATTTTTCAGTCGCTAATTTTTTCCAGCTGTGAGCCAATCGGATTGCTCACACCGCTTTCATGTTGCTTACAACGTTATCTAGGGATTCGTTACTTAAGAGCCGTTTTCCCCCTGTGTGGATGGGTGTACGCCTGGAGAATAAAGTTCCTCTTGTGCTGTTGGTATGATGTCAGGGGCAGTTTCTCATTCCCTTCTACAAAGCTTTCCTTCTTCTGATGCAGCAATTAGTTGGCTATTAATAAAAAGACATTAGGTTATGCTTATTTATTTTTAAAGAATGACATCATCCCCTGCCTTAATGTCTAGCAATGGAGCGATTCACAGGTCTTTCCATTTATTACATCATGGAAGCAGATTGAACTTGGCAATTACCTTGTCGTTTTCACAACAGTGTTGAAAGGGGTGCTGAGAAGCGGGGTCAGTTGCAAGGGTCTGAATAAACATGGATGTGGCTATGCGTCCTCTTATGTTGTTAAGTGAATTTGCGCCCGGTGAAAGGTGCCCACGGAGCCCAGTTCAGAGGGCAAATGTCTTCATTTTATTCCTAGAGCAAAGCTACGGCTCTCGGTCGGAGAGGCTGGGATAGACCTGGTAATATCCAGTTAGCTCACTGGCTGTCAGAAACCATCCAATAAAGAAGGTCTACTAGCTGAAAGCTACAAGCCTCCAGGTTCCAAGCTGAGCCCTTGTAGGAGCCCGCCAGATGAAACATTCTCGAAGATTCATAGGCTTCTGAAAATGGAAAGGACTTCGAGGCTCAATTTGAGGCTTAAGGGAGTTGAATCCGCAATTACTGAGGAAGTTTGATTAATGCTGAACAGTTAGCAAGTGGGAAGACCGGCTTTATTTCCACACTGTGATAATACCTCTGTCTTAAAGAGGCCACCTCTGTAGACTAGCGGAGAGAGTCTCTTTCCACAAGTGGAGCTTAGGATACCGTACTTGAATTTACCTGGCTCTTTGTATTGATTGAAAACAAGCTGTCTCTCGTTCCTGGAGTAGAAGTCGTGAGGAATCGTCTCACACTGGATAACTGTGTACCTCTAATTCAAGCTTTAATAATAGGACTGTTCATGCCATTTGATGTCAGCACACTAGAGAAATGGAATCACGTCACCTCCCCCCTTCCCAAAAGGCTCGATATTTTAAGGGCACAGATTAATCTTCACCAAAGGGATCAATTTCTTTTTCCCTCAACTCTCATTATTGCTGAGTGCAAAGCAGTGGCTTTATCAATAAAGGGTCTGATTATGTCAGTCATTAAGAAGATAATCAGATCTATTGCTCAGTGATGAAACTGCCAAAGGTCTGACTAATTGACTATAAAGACATGGCCTTTGACCAAAGCCAGTCAAGGGAAACTTCTTTCTCACAATCACGGCTTCTGCTCATAGCAAGGCCTTGCCGTGATAGGTAATGACCGGACCCAGAAACTGATCATTGACTTTACCAATGTGTGTGTGTCCCTAGAATCAAGACTCAGGTTTAATGCATCGGTGGAGCTATTTACCCAAGATTACAAGTATAGGGGAGGGGAGAAGCTTTTCTCGACCCTCCTAGCATCCCTGGCTGGGTCTGGATCTCAAACCAACAAAGAGAGACTAATACGAGAGAAGCATGCACGTGTTATTGAATTTTGACATGTACATGGGAACCTTCACGAAAGACTGAAGACCCAAAGAACTGACCACATGAGAAAGCCTTTATGCCTTTTAGACAGAGGAGCAATAAAGTTGTGAAGAATTGACAAGACAAAGTGGTTGGAGCAAAGGGCAGTAAATGGCAAAGAAGAAACTAGAAAGATAAAGTTAGTTTAATGAGGTCTGGTTTTGCAGATTCTTGGCCCCCCAACTGCCCATCTCTGGCGATAAGAATGTCTTCCTTCTTGCCTACAGGAAGGGCACTTTTCATGTGGGCATTTTATGACCTATTTCAGGGATGAAGGGTGAGAGAAGGTCAGAGTGGGCTTCCTGCTTCTGTCAGATTCTCAGACTCCTTCAGTTATGGTATTCAATATGCCAAGGTGTCATATTTTGGGACAGTGCGTCCTGAGCCCCGTCACAATTATCTACCATGGACGTGCCTGGAAGGTAATCATCCAGCTGGGTAACCTATCCATTTAAGATATTTGAAGAATTTTAAGTGCTTTCATTTGTTTTTAGGACAGAGGAAGATGACTGTGAAATTATTTGTGACACATAAATACCACTTTTTTTCATGCAGGATTTTTATTGCTCGCTTTCTTGTGATTTTTTTTCCCCATCCACAGAAGAGTAAGCACATCCCTAACATGAAGTGGACCCTCATGTAGTCGTGGATGAAAATGTCAAGAAAATTCAAATGCGTTGTGTTACTCAGCCCAGAGCCCTAGACAGAAAGCATAGCTATAACCAAATATAATTCATTGGAACAACACGGTGATGTCAGGGCAGAAACTCTTTCCATAAGTTTCTACACTGTATGCGTGGCCAATGACACCATATGCTGTGGTCTGAATGTTTGTGTCCCCCTCACCATTTCATAAGTTGAAACCTAATCCCCAAGAGGACAGTGACAGGAGGTGGGGCCTTTAGGAAGTGCTTAGGTCATGAAGGTAGAGCCCTCATGAATGGGATTCATGCCCTTCTAAAAGAAGTTCCAGAGAGTTCGCCAGTCCCTTCTGCCAAGTGAGGATACGTTAAGTCTGCAACCTGGAAAGGGCTCTCAGCTGGCCACACTGGCACCATGATCTTGGACTTCCAGGTCCCAGAACTGTGAGCAATAAACATCAGTTGTTAATAAGCACCCAGCCTGCAGCATTTTGTTATAACATCCCAAACAAATGAAGACACCACACACCATTTGTGGGTCCACTAGAACTTTGTTCCCGAGGAGCGATCCAGGGAGACCCAGCATCAACGTCGCCAAAAGTTTATGAAACAAACAGGCAAAAAAAAAAAAACACCCCAGAATCTCAAGCTCCACCCAAGACCTACTGAACCAGAATCTGCATTTTTTTTTAAATTTTTTTTTTCAACGTTTATTTATTTTTGGGACAGAGAGAGACAGAGCATGAACAGGCGAGGGGCAGAGAGAGAGGGAGACACAGAATCAGAAACAGGCTCCAGGCTCTGAGCCATCAGCCCAGAGCCCGACGCGGGGCTCGAACTCACGGACCGTGAGATCGTGACCTGGTTGAAGTCGGACGCTTAACCTACTGCGCCACCCAGGCGCCCCCAGAATCTGCATTTTAACAAGGTCCCCAGGTGATGCATATGCAAGTAAAAATTTGAGAAGTACTGTTTAAGAGGAACAATCGTCAAACTTGGACAGACTTTGGAATAATGGGGAGTTTTAAGAAAAAAAAATGGATGCCTGAGCGCCATCCCCAAATATTCGGATTTACTTGGCGTGAGGACGCGTTGAGGTTCAAATGTAAAGCAAAGTCGTCCGATCTCTGCTCCGGAGCAGGTGTTTCCCAAGCTTCCATGGCAAAAGGCACCTGGAGGTACTTGTTAACAATTCAAGTTCTCGGTCTTCATCCTGGACCCACTCTCTCAATACCTCCGAGAGCCAAGTCTCGGAGGTCATATGTTTATAGGTGCCCCACATGATTCTGATCATCAGGAACGCTGAGGAGTAGGATCTTTAAATTCATTCTTTACCCATTTAACAAATATTTATCCAAGGTGTACTTACTAGATAATGTTCTCAACGCTGAGGATATAGCGCTGAGTAAAAGGACAAAACCCCTATTCCAGAATAGATAAAGAAAAAATAGTAAACAGTATAACTGTAGGGATAAGTGCTGTGTAGAAGTAAGACCCATGAATGTAATACAAAGCGGCTGGGAGTGAAGGGCTGTCTGCTTCTGAGAGGTGACTGGAGAAGCCTTCTGTGGGGTGAGATTTAAGCTGAGATTTGAAAGATGAGACTCTCCTAATAATAATAATAATAAAACAAGGAAAAGTGTCCTTGCAACAAATAGCGAGTCCGAAAGGGCTGAGTTGGAACAGGAAACCGCGTTCTAAGAACAGGTCAGGGTGGAAATTCCGTAGTCAGTACAAGTGGTTCAAGGTGAACCTACAGAAACAGGCATGGTGACCTTACTGACCATGGTGAAGGGTTTAGGTTTTATTCTAAGTGTAACGAAAAGTCATTAGAGGGTTTCACAGGAAGGTGATATGATTGGGAGGCTCTTTGGAGAAAGGGTGGGCATTGCAAAAGTGGGAACCGTAGTCCAACTGGGCAGTGCTGTAGTTGATCCGGTAAGAGGTCAGAGTGGCTTGGCCTAGAGGAATGGAAAAAAATGCATCCATCCCCTAGAGTATGCTCTACTGACCGATTTCTAAGAATTGGTTTACTTCCCATAGGAAAAAAAAAAAAAAGAAAAATGATGTGTTCTTATGATGTTCATGTTTTATGTTATTTATTTATTTATTTATTGTAGAAGTCCATTTGTCTTTCCAGCCAGAAGAAATGAATTCTCGCCAATTTGGGTGTGAGACCCACAGAGGACTGTTCCCTCATTCCTGATAAGCCTTTCCCTCTGGCTTACTTAAAGATTTTCATTCAGGGGCGCCTGGGTGGCTCAGTTGGCTAAGCGTCCGACTTCGGCTCAGGTCACGATCTCACAGCCCGTGAGTTCAAGCCCCGCGTCAGGCTCTGGGCTGATGGCTCAGAGCCTGGAGCCTGCTTCCGATTCTGTGTCTCCCTCTCTCTCTGCCCCTCCCCCATTCATGCTCTGTCTCTCTCTGTCCCAAAAATAAATAAACGTTAAAAAAAAAAATTAAAAAAAAAAAAAAGATTTTCATTCATAAATCTCTAGAGTATTTGCTTTTCCTGATTTTTTTTTCTAGCTTTGGTTCTGAAGCCCTTCTAATGCTCTTTGTCAATTGTGCAATGCTTTCCATGTGAGTGGAAGGAGAATTCATACCATTTTGAGTGGTTAAGTGCCTTTAAATGATTTAAAATGCTGGGAAGATATTTAGCTCTTTGGCAAGGGGATTTGGAGAACATGTTATTTCCAGCTGTGGGTTAGATCCATATTTGGAAGGAGAAATTCTGACCATCAAGAATATCATAGAATACATCCAGGTGTTTTTAAAAGCTGCAAAAAATATCGCAGCTAAGAAGAATCTTTCATTGTTCCTTCAAGATGCCACACTTGTTCCTCCGTGAAAATGGATACCATGCATCTTGCTTCTGAAAGGACTCTTGGACTCATTCCAGTCAACCACGATGCAAAGCAGGCTTTTGAGAACATTAAAAGCAGGAAACTGGAGTGAGAGCATGTGGGCACTTGCAAAGGTGCTAAAGATGAACGGGACTTAACTTTGTAAAGAAAGAAGTCTGGGGTAGGTGGCAGAAAATTCCATTCTGGAAGAACGGGGGTTATAAAGAATGGAGATCGAAAGGAGGGCTCAAAAAGTAATAAACCATCACATTGATGGTGTTACATTCAGGTGGGGGCAGGGGGAAGCAGGACTGGGTCATTATGACTCAAGTATAAAATAGTTGCTCTCGGGACAGGCCAGAGTCATCAGCTCGCAAATGGTTATACTCAACAGGACTATAACCCGGTTGTTAGAGTACATGCCTGGATTTTAAGGTTGACCTCCAGGAGGACAATCAGACAACACATTCCTTTGTGTTGCTTTTAGGGAGAGGACATGGGGGTGACTGGATAGCAGGCCATTCCAGACTGAAGACTGAATTAAGTCGGCTGGGCTGTGATCCAATTAATAGCAAAGCAATTCAACATAATTGACCCCAGAATAGTTGATTCAGTGACACATGGATAGCGCTTTCACAGCTTAGCAGTGAGATCAGGGAAGGAAATTAATATGTGATTTCAGTAAATTCAGGCACCTGGTAGTTTAATAGACTCAGACTTTCATCTTTTGTTATTGGATTGAATCTGGCCCAGTTGGGAGTTATTGAAAAATTGATTGTAATAAACTGGCCCTCCATGATCTGCCACTTTGAGGCTCCAAGCTTCCTCCTGGATCACCTACGGGAAATAACACAACAACGGCACTGACACACAGTCGCAAGTTTAACTTACACAGACCAACCTTGTGTTCCTTCCTAGGAGGGTGGCTGTAAAGTGCGATAAATGGTGTCAAGTTTTGGAACCAAAAGCCAGACTTAGAAATTCCAGAAAGACACGGGTTGGACATAGTTCAAGTAATGCACTTTTAATTAAAGCAAGAAATTGGTATGGAGCTGGTTTCATCTAGATTCGAGTTTTACATTTGATCCAACGTTTTCATGGCTGCTAGAAGGGACTTGGGTTCTTTGCTTAATTCTGTCCGGAGATACCTGTTCATTCTCTGGTTGTTATTTTTAAATTTTTATTTCTTTTAAAGTCTATTTATTTATTTTGAAGGGGGAGGGGCAGAGACAGAGAGGGAGAGAGAGAGAGAGAAGCCCAAGCAGGCTCTGCACTGTCCGCACAGAGCCCGACACAAGGCTCGAACTCATGAACTATTAGATCATGACCTGAGCCGAAACCAAGAGTTGGATGCTTGACCGACTTAGCCACCCAGGCTCTCCCCGGTCTCTGATTTTTCGACCCTGTGCGGTCGTTCTCTGTCCTCCCACACTCTATGCGTGCACTGCCATGGTCATGACATGGTATATGTACGTGAAAAGTACAGGTTTAAATTCTTTCATTAGCTTGTTAAATGTAGAAGTCATACATAAGTATAAAGTTTCAGGCCATATGGAAGTAAATGAAGAAAAAAGTAAGAGAATATTTTAAATCTAAGTAGGAATTATGGAATCACCTTCCAGAAAGTCTGCACCCATTTATATTCTCACACACAGTATATGAGAGGGTTCTCTCTTTTCTCTCTCTTTGCCAAGAGTTGGTGTAACAGTATGGTGTGCTTCAGTCTATGCTTGGGAGTATTTTGGTTTGTTTCACAAAATGGGATCACACTCGCTGTTCTCCCCTTCTGTTCTTCCAGAACAGCCAGCGTGGGGGCTTCACCCCTGTCCTTTCCTCAGCCAGGAGCAGTTCTGCATAACTGGCAGCTTCTCTTTCTTTGTAATATATATTTTTAATGCTCATTTATTTCCCCCAAAGACTCATCATAAGCTGAATACCCTTGTGCGTGTATTTCTGTGTTTTGTCTCCCTCCACCAGCACCTTGATATCAGAGAACTGTGCACCTTCTACCACAGCCTTTTTGCAGCCTGTCCCAGTGACTGGCAAAGAACAATGAGGAATTTGTTGAATTTCTGGATGAACAGCTCCTCCATTTTATTCTTGGAGGCCGTGAGTGCCTAGGAGGGACATAGATGGATGGGCTATGATTCCCACTAATGTTGCAACTTTATATCCATTGGTTTTCTCGAGATGAACATGATGTTCCCCATAAAAATCAGTGCACTTTGAAGAAATGACAGCTTTTCTCTTCATGTTCTCTTTTTATGATGAAATTGGGGAAAATCTATTGAATTTTGAGACTCTTGATTATTCCTGTTCAGTTCAATGCCTCTTCCAAATTATAATTTGCACCATAGACACCAAAATAATTTGCTTGTTTTTAGTGGAAAAGGAGCATATTAATTTATCTGATTTGTGTAGTTGTCTAAATCCTAAGAGAAACTGGGGGGAAGTTCAGGGCATTCAGATATGACAGGAGTTTTACTTGTGGGGTTTTTTTTGTTGCTGTTTTTACTGATTATATAGAGCACGCAGACAATTCTGTAGAGTATAAAGAAGGAAATGTATTCCTTACACTGACTTTTAGTACCAAAATATACCTTTTTTCTTCTTTAAATGTTGATTTATTTTTGAGGGTGGGGGAGAGGCAGAGAGAGAGAGAGGGAGAGAGAACAAGCGGGTGAGGGCCAGAGAGAGGGGGAGACAGAATCCCACTGACAGTGCAGAGCCAGATGTGGGACTTGATCTCATGAACCGCAAGACCAAGAGTCGGACGCTTGACCGACGGAGTCACCCAGGCATGCCGATATGCATTTTGTCTTAAGCTGGATTCCTCTAAAAGCAGATGTGAGATAAGGATTGGATTCATCCATTCCCAGTCCAAGATAAGTTGAGGGCTGCTCCTGGGGGCATTAGTTCACTGGCCCCCCATTTCAGGCTTTTGGGTCCTGCTCTAAGAACAGGCTGAGCAAGCTACCATGGCCAGAGAAAGTCCTCAGACAGAGAGTCATGAGAATTTCAAATATGAACCCAGCACGTCAGAACTCTGTGTGCCAGAGACACAGGTGAGACATGAACAGCATCTGCTATACAATCATTAGAGATGGGCTTGGGGAGACCCAATCTGGCACCAAGTTCCACCCTCCCGCCCAAACAGACAGTGCTTAACGAATACAGCACTCACAGATGCACTGGTTAGGAAAATCAAATGCAACACTGAGCATACAAACAAAAATCACTTCTAGTACATGTGGCCGTGAGCCATGACTTCAAACATGCTTGCACTGATTGGTTTGGTCTCTTGTTTTCCCATGATCTACCGTGGGGTAAACATATCCCCAGGTAGTTGTTGGTCCAAGGAGAGTGTGGAGCAAGGAAGACCTGAATCCCACCTAAATTCAGGACACCAGCCCAGCCAAAGGCCATCTAAAGTAGTGCCACCCTGGTCCGCAGACCTGTAAACAAGAAAAATAAATACTTATTATTGTGGGCCACTGCTATTCAGAGTTATATGTTACGCAGCATTATCACAACAATAGCTGACTGCTATACTAGTCAAGGGGACAGACTTAATACTGCAATGTGAATGATTGTTTTAAAAATCTAGGTGTGCCTGGGTGGCTCAGGCAGTTGAGCATCTGACTCCTGATTTTGGCTCAGATCATGATCTTACAGCTTGTGAGTTCGAGCCCCACATCAGGCTCTGTGCTGACAGTGTGGGTCCTGCTTGGGATTCTCTCCCTCCTTCTCTCTCTCTGTCCCTCCTCTGCTTGCTCTCTTCTCAATCTCAAAACAAACATTAACAAAATAAAAATATATAATTACCACCAATTACCACCTCACCAATATGAAGTAGGCACCATAGATAATTTTATAAAAGGACAAAGAATCAAGTAGAGAGCTCATGAGTTATAAATTTTATCACAAAAATCAAAAGCTCCATTATATGGACCATAGCGGCATGGATACAGATAAAAAAAGAATAAATTCTAGAGTTAATATTGGAGTAAAAGCTTGATCTGATATTCATCACAAAGAAAAAAAAAGATGATTATGGAATGAAAATTAAAATATGATGGATAGACCCAAGAATGGAGAGAAAGAAATACAGAAAGTAATGACAGAGAAAAAAAAATGCCAGAATTAAGAACCCATCAAACGTTGAGCAGTGCTGAATGAAAAGGGGTCATCATCTTGATGCATTGTGACAAAATTTCATTAAAATAAAGATTTGAAAGAGGAGAGATAGAAAAAGGATATCTATAAGGAACAAAAAAATGGATGAATAACAATGCTCTCATCGGCAACATTGGAATTAAAAATTTAAAAAAAAACTTTGGTAAACTAGGAACAGAATCAGCCCCTCTTTGGTGGGGATTCATTGTTTCTAAATTTATGATCAATAAAGTGTGCTGCAGTGAACATCATAGTTGGAACTTTCCACATTCTCTCTAACTGTGATTAGATATTATCAGTATCTTTAATCTTGACTTAATTCATGACTGGGAAGTAAATCTTGAGGGTTTTTCAGAAAGTATTCTTTGAAAGCACTAGTGAAGTTGAAGATTGTCCTCTGTTCATTCACTCAGCAAAGAGTGCCTACCATATGCCAGATCTGTTCCATGCACTTGGCATATGTACATTAGTGAAACAGATGTAATTCATCGCCCGCATGTAAAATTGTTTTTAATTTTTATTTTAGAAAGAGAGACACAGCACGAATAGGGGAGAGGAGCAGAGGGAGAGAGAGAATCTCAAGCAGGCTCCTTGCTCAGCATGGACCCCAATGCAGGACTCGATCCCACAACCCCAGGATCAAGACCTGAGCTAAACTCAAGAGTGAGTCTCTCAACTGACTGAGCCACCCAAGTGCCCACGTTTCTTCTTCTAATCTGCTCATCTTGTTTCTTTTGATTTTTAGAAACTATTTATGCATCGGGAGTTTTAAAATATTTAATTAAATTATTACTTAGTTATTGTCCTACTTACAAAAATGTTAATATTCTGTGTATATTTTGGCTTTTACGGTTCTTTTGTGGCAGCTCAAGAAAGTTTTGATTTTATGTAGGCACATCTTTCAATGTCTCGCTACATTTTTCTACCTACTTATCCTAGGTAAATAGAAATAGTCGTCCACATTTTCTTCTGTAATTATTAAGGTTTTGGGGCGCCTGGTGGCTCAGTCTGTTGGGCGTCCAACTTTGGCTCAGGTCATGATCCCAGGGTTCATGAGTTCGAACCCCGCATCGGGCTCTGTGCTGACAGCTCAGAGCCTGGATCCTGCTTCAGATTCTGTGTCCCCCTAGCTCTCTGCCCCTCCCCCACTTGCTCTCTGTCCTTGTCTCTCTCAAGTATAAATAAAAAATTTTTTAAACTTATTGAGATTTTAACTCTAAAATGTATCCAAAAAAATCTACATAACAGATTTATTCGCTGGCTAGACCTGAACTAAGGACCATGTCTACCATAATTATGGTGGGTACCTTGTTTGGTAATGAGACAGTTTTGTTTGTTTTCTTTTTAACCTACGAAGGGGTATGTTTTAGTTCTGCATCAAACTCTCTGTTAAAAAATACTGATATCGGGGGTCCTGGGTGGCTCAGTCACTAAGCATCTGCCTCTGAATTTCAGCTCAGGTCATGATCTCACGGTTCGTGGGTTTGAGCCCTGTGTCGGGTTCCACGCTGACAGTGTGGAGCCTTCTTGGGGTTCTCTGTCTCTTCTCTCTGCCTCTCCCCCCACCTCAAAATAAATAAATGGTATGTCAACAGGACTGCATCAAGTCACTTAAGCCAAAATGCTCCTCTTGGATGTTGAGTTACTGCCTGTAGCATAAGGTCTAAAATCTTTAGACCTTTGGCATTGGCATTGCACTTTAACTGCATCTCCCTGAACATGGTATGTCCTCTCCCCTGTAGCCTTGGATGCATCATACCTTGCCTCATTGGGTTTCTTCCCCACACTCACTTGGCTGACTCTTACTGTCCTTCAGGTCTTAGCTTCGATGCTATCTCCTTGAGGAGACGTTAGCAATCAGTGTATAAATATTTACTGGACCACCTACTAAACGCCACACTTTCTTTGATCACCCTCTTTGCTTCACTCCCCAACCAAGGCTGGTGAGGTGCCACCTGTATGGTACCTGTATCACCCATCACGCCAAGTTATGATGGCCTCGTGACTCGACTATAACGACTGCAGGTAGGAAGCACCTTGTCGTGTCTGCTAGGGTGTCCCCAGCCTCTGACATTTAAACCAAAGCAAATATGGACAAAATGGTCAACCAAGAAGAATCCAGAGGAAAGTATGAGACCACTTCTTTTCCTGGAAGGGGAGCAGGGTCAGGGTAAAAGAAAACGTGCCTATCCTTCAGAGACCTGTGCTATGGGTGGCTTTGAGAGAATCCTGGCTGTGAAGTAAAGAGCTTGTTTCAAATTGTAGCACCATTTGGTTCTACCTCTACGATCTTGGAGGAATAAACTTTCTCAACTCAGTTTCCTTATCCAGTGAATGGCACAACGTCTATGGTCCCCGAATCTCAGGGGTAACGTATCTTGGGCTCTTATGGTGTGCCACCCATTGAGATGATTTCATTAATTAAATTACCCAGTGTAATCTTCATGCCCCACAGTGGAGGTACCACCATCGTCACCAATAAATTGAAGAATTTAAGGACATTGGGCCCAAATGAGGAAGCTGAGAGAGTTAGTCCAGTAAGAGTACTTACAGGTTATTTAGTGTCAACTGAAATTTAAAGAGGTTAATGAATCAACTCGCTTCACACAGCTCGAAAATAGAAGAGGCCTGGGACCGGCCGAAACCTAGGCATATCACTTAGCCATTATTTAAGGCTTGCTTGCGTTGGGACAAGGCCGTCCTAAGTGGATGGGCTCTGTAAGCTGTCAAGCCCAGGGCAAGAACTGGTGATGAGGAATAACTCATCTGCAGAACAAGGAAGGCAACGCTGTGTTTGCCTTGGGGAGGAATGAATGCCGGGGATTGCAGGTCTGATCCAAGTTCAATGTGTCTGGCCCAAGGTTATTTTTGATTCAAGGCCACCGTGTCCCAGTTTCTATCAACACTGAAATAAACACCACTCTGCAATCTGCACCTTTTATTAATGGCGTGACTCACTTAATGAGGGCTTTGCTGACTCACATCAATCTTCCTTCTAGAAGAGGCCCATCAAAGAATTGTCGACAGCGGCCAGCCTGGGTCTACTCTGCATCAGCGTTTGGCACGTCCAGCCCGCCCTCCAGCACATTCTCCCTCCAGGAAGAGGGGGAAGAGTAAAACATCAAGACTCACGATCGGCACGAACACACACGCAAGTTTTAAAGACTTTTTCATTGGCTTTCTCTGGATATTGTTCTTTCTTTATGTGTGGATATGTACTTATTTGTTTAGTTTCAGGAAACCCAAACAGGCATAGATGGAGTCCTCTTAAAATCTGATCATAAGGGGGCGCCACTCAGGCTCAGCTCATGATCTCAGGGTTTGCGGGTGACAGTGTGGAGCCTGCTTTGGATTCTCTCTCTCTCTCTCTCTCTCTCTCCCTCTCTCTGCCCCTCCCCCACTTGTGCTTTCTCTCTCTCTCTCAAAAATAAATAAATAAACTTTAAAAAAGTAAAAAATAGGGGCCCCTGGGTAGCTCAGTCAGTTAAGCATCCGACTTCTCCTCAGGTCATTGTCTCATGGTTCCTGAGTTCGAGCCCCACATTGGGTTCCATGCCAACAGCTTGGACCCTGGAGCCTGCTTCAGATTCTGTATCTCCCTCTCTCTCTCTCTCTCTGCCCCTCCTCCACTCATGTTCTGTCTCTCTCTCTCAATGATAAATTAACATTAAAATAAATAAATAAATAAATAAAATTAAAAAAAGAAGAAGGAAAATCTGATCATAACATATTTTCCAAATGGGCAAAGGTACTAGTCAAAGCTGCAAAAGGGGAGGTTCAAATAAGGAAAGAATTCAATGAAATGTGGAGGATTTTTCGGTGCAAAGTTCCTCCAGTTCCGCATTCCAGGCTGACTGTAAAGAAAGAGAATCCACTGCCCTGATGGCATCTGTGTTAGCCGCCATCTGCATCCCAGAATGGCCGTGGTGTCAAGATGGCCGTGGTGTCAAGATGGCGGAGGCGTCAAGATGGCGGTGTGGTGTCCCTAGATTCTGTTAATCTGATGTTCAGGCTATATTTGATCACACACTGACCCTTTCTTCTTGAAGACTTGCTTTTTGCTCTCGTTATTGCCGCTGTCCACACAGAGTTCTTGGACAGAAGTTCAGGCCAGACCCCCAGTTTGCTGTGGATTCCTTCCAGAAGAGCCTGTGCTTCTTGTTTTACGTGCAGGTCAGCTTGCTGCTGCCCCTTTCCCACCTCGTCTTGCCTGTGAGTAACGTTCAGGCTGGGAACTTGGGAATAACAATGCCACCTTGAGGACCAGCTTCCTGTCCTTCCCATCATTGTGGCTCTGAATGAACTGAATAAGGAAACCTAGAAGCAGAAAAGCTGTCCTTCGAAGCATTGCAGTCAAGGGGAGGGCACTATTTAAATGTGAGACTATAAACTAGATATAATGGAAGGACAGCCTGGGCAGAATCGTAGCGTACCTTCTCTTGCCTTATAATTTCTGTTGCTTCTGGGTTGAGGGAGGCTGGAGGCGAGGGGACACTGAAAATTCAAAGTGCTTTGTATGCTTTGTTTCGAGGACTCTCCTTGGCCACCATCGATGGGTGAAATTGCAGAGCTTTCGCGTGGCTCAGAGTGCAGGATCTCCTCTCACTCAGGTCTCCCACAGGCTCGGTGGCCTACTGGTAACCGACCACCCAGGCTTAGATCGGAGAGAAGATGCTATGGAAAGGGGACAAATACGAGACCCGAACATTATTCAAACAGGATGGAAAATAAAGGAAGGGCAATATTGTGCCCCTGGGATGGAGGACGAATTGGAGGACAAGGTAGGAAACAGTCAGGATGTCGATGTGTTGGTTGCCTCTTGCCGTTTTCAGCAACACCCCACAAAGGAGACGAACTTTGTCCCACAGCTAGTCTGGCTGCGAGCTGGATGGAGGGGAACATGGCTCTTCTAGCAGAAACATTTCCTCCCTGTGGTCTTCAGTCTAAACTGACTGAGAGTTTGGAAACACGGAGTCTTGCAGGGCTGAAAACCAAACAAAACAATTTCCACTACAGACCAAACGGAAGCAGTTCGAAGAAGCCACCTGAGGATCTGGACTTCATAAGAGATAAACTCTGGGCCCAAATCCCTTTTGAAATACCTTCTCTTAAGTGTTCTTGACCAGAAGACATGTCCCAGGCTGGTGGGAACAGGCAGGTCACCCAGGGTTACCACTGAAGCCTATTGTCTCAAACAACTTCAAGGTCATCATCCTCGAAGAGATGACTTGAGAGAAGGGCTGGGCAGAGCATAGAGGCCCGTAGGTAGCAGATCTGGGGGAATAATTATATCAGGACCAGATCTTTGGCAGGTGGTTACCTGTAGATGGAATGGATGGGGAGCAAGTAGACAACATCTACTAAAATGCTGAAGGAATTGTATCCAAAGAAATCACTAGCTTGGCTACAAATGTTGTTCAACCTCTAAGCAACTCCCAGACCCTCAAGAACAAGAAGAAACCTTCCCCAAACCTACCATGGGTGTCACCCCAGAGGACAATGAGCAAGAAGCAGAGGCTGAGTCCGTGAGATGGGACACCAAGCAACCTGCCCACTGCCAACAAGAAGGGTCTTTACGACTCTTGCTTACTGACCTGGCTCGTTGTCATAGATCCAACCAAGGAGAGGAAGCGAATTGGAAAGACACAGTAGTCACTGACCAGTGACCTTTTCTCCTCTAAAAGTATTATTTTCTTTTATTTTAATTTTCACATTTCTTCTTCGTTGATGCAGATTAGGTATGGGAGGGACAGAACACCTGTGGTTGAAGTTATAAATTACTGACCCATGGGGAGCCATGCCGGATCTGATGGAAAGGGTTGCGCACCACTTAGGAATCGTACGAGTCAGGTGGGATGTACTAACTGGGCCAGACTTGAGACTATGTTCCTGTGGGAGAGGAGGATGTCCTATGTGTGGGAAAAACAGCACATGGATATTCCGGTGACCAGAAGGCAGACTTGGAAGAGCCAACTCGTTGATCCCAATATTTATTCTCTTCTCTCTCAGAAGTAAATGTTTAGCTGAGCACATGGTGACTTGGAAGGAAGACTCTGTTTCACAGCCTCCCTTGCATTGTATCCATGTAATTAAATCCTGGCCAGTGGGATGTAAGCCAATGTGGTAGATGCAATTTCTGGGCAGTTTCCTTGGAGGGTCCATGCTCAGATTTGGGCTTTCCTCTTCCTTGCTTCATCTTCCAGACAAGATGGATGGTGTTGGCACCACCCTTCTGTTTCTTGGGAATGCACCCAATGACATGGCAGGTGGAGCTGGGGTTCCCGATGACTCTGTGAAACTGAACACGCAGGTACCTCTAGACACAAGAGAAAAAACAAACTCTAAACTTGCAAAAGTCACGATTTTTTTCCTGGTTCTTGTAAAACTCAATACAGCTATAATGCATTTAAATAACCTAAAAATTAGTTGAAATATTCCAACCAACTGGGAGATGAATCAAAATAGAGTTTGCACCCAGGAAAATACTGTATGAAAGGGCAGACTGTAAGCTCTGAAACTAGTAAAGTAGAAACTAAAATCTAAATCATTCCAAAATAAGGCAATACAAGTAATCACTAAATGAAAAGTTTTGTGATGCAATGTGATGATAATAATTTGAAAATTTCAAAAGATGTATTAGATCCTTTTATTTATCATTGCAATGTTCCTGAGGGCTTACCATGTACCAAGTACTGTTCTCAATGCTTTGTATACATTATCTCATTTGATTTCCACAGTAACTCTGGAATGCTCTTATTACGCCCGTGTCAGAGATGAGGCAACTTAGGGATAGACAAGGTCGATTCTTTGATCACAGTCATATTCTATCAACCCAAACCTAGGAAGGGATGACAGCACAAAGTATCAAGTCAAATGAGTGGTAATTTCTTTTTCTTTTTTTTAAATTTTAATTCCAGTTTAGTTAGCATAAATGTTATATTAGTTTCAGGCATACAAAATAGTAATTCAAAAATTCTATACTACACATTGCTCATCACGATAAGTATACTCTTTGTCCCCTTCACGTATTTCCCCCAACACCCCACCCACCTCCCCTCTGGTGACCATCAGTTTGTTCGCTATAGTTAAGAGTCCGTTTCTCGGTTTGTCTCCCCCACCTTCTTTTCTTTACCCCCGTTTGTTCATTTGTTTTGGTTCTTAACTGGTGCAGCCACTGTGGCATAGAGTATGGAGGTTTTTCAAACAATTAAAGATAGAATTACCATATGATCCAGTAATTCCACAACTGGGTATTTACCCAAAGAATACAAAAAAGTTAATTCAAAAAGATACATGTACCCCTATGTTTATAGCAGATTTATCTACCATAGCCAAACTATGGAAGCAGCCCAAGTGTCCATTATATATATATACATATGTATATTATATACATATGTATATATGTATATAATATATACATATTAT
>NW_024412439.1:5180878-5204859 GCF_014898765.1 Herpailurus yagouaroundi | reverse complement strand
TATATACATATTATATGTATATAATATATACATATTATATGTATATATGTATATGTATATAATATACATATACTATATATACATATAAATACATATACATATATATACATATATACATACAATATATGTAAATATATAATATATAATATGCATATACAATATATAATATATGGTGTGTGTATACATATATAGTGTGTGTATATATATATATATATAATGAAATATTATTCAGCCATGAAAAATAATGAAATCTTGCCATTTGCAATGACATGGATGGAGCTAGAGAGGATTATGCTAAGTGAAATAAGCCAGTCTTAGAAAGACAATTACCATATGATTTCACTAATTTCTTTATTTTACATAAAGAGGACTCACAAATGTTGTGTTCTTGTTACTGCCAATTAAATTGAATTCTCAATGGTAATCAAACAAGAGATAACATATCTCCTCTAAGGCACTAGAGGAAAAGCTATTTATGAAAAACAATAAAAGCCCATACAACAAAATTTTAAAAGTAAAGGAAAATAAGAAGGCATTGAAATAGTGTAAAACAAGATCGTAGAAATAAAATAAAAATAATGCTCATTATGTTAAATATAAATGATTAAGCTTCTCTCTTGAAGTATAAAGTCCTGCAAGTTGAAGCAAAATATAAAGTGTAAAAGTGAAATCAATAGGCTGCAAAATAAAGACCAGAAACTAATCCAAATATTTAGTTTATGCTAAAAGAGACATTTTGAGTCAATAGATATGTGATATAATTCACCAGATGGTAGCTTATCACTGAAAGAATTGTTGTCCTATCTCAAAATAAAGTCTAAGTGAATCATAGGTAAAAATATTTAAACAGCAACCTAAAAAAATCAGAAAATAATCTCTGTATAATTTAAAACAAAAATAATCTTTATATATTCATAAAAGTAAAGACATAATTAAAAAATAAGTGATACAATGGGACCATTAAAAAATATAAGTTACAAAACACTATAAACAGATGAAATTGGAAAAAAAATGTGCAATGGCAAGAAAAAAGACTAGACTCCTAATATATAAAGAGCTCTAAAAAATCAATAAGATATAATCAAATATCTAAAATGAAAAATGAAAAAAAAACATGAATAGACAATTTAGCAAAAAAGGATTACACGTGGCAAATAAATATATTTTAAAGTATTATATAACTCAACATCTAAGTAGTTTTGATTGATGATCATTGAAAATAAATACATTTCCCAATGTTGACAAAGATAGAGGAAAAGATCTTTGGGGGGCATAAACTGGTCCAGCTTTTGAAAAGTATTTTGTCAGTATCTATCAAACCTTGGAAAATGTTCATTTTTAACTAGAAGTTTTGCTTCTAATACTTTATATTTTTGAGATAATTGGACATGGGATTTAGCTAGAAGGATATTAATTCATTATTTGTTAACAGAAAAAATGGAAAGAACCAAACACATTTCAAAATGAATAATACAGTCAATAAAAACTGAGGTGTCATTAAAAGGTATTTGTGAGAAAAAATTACGTATGCGAGTGTGTGCGTGCGTGTATAACCATGAAACCGTGCCATAAATCACTAATTCATGGCACCCACTAAATTGCAAACAGTGATTACCTCCGTGTGTGGAATTATGAGCGATTTGTTTTCTTCTGTACTTTCTGTGCCTTTCAATTTTTCTCTGTGTATTATTTTTATAACAGGAGTACATGTTGCTTTAAGTATTCAATTAATAAGGATTTAAAAAGGTACTTTAGGGGTGCCTGGTGTGGCCCAGTCAGTTGAGCATCTGACTTCGGCTCAGGTCACGATCTCACAGTTGGTGAGTTCGAGCCCCACGTCCGGCTCTGCGTGGACAGCTGGGAGCCTGGAGCCTGTTTCGGATTCTGTGTCTCCCTCTCTCTCTCTGCCCCTCCCCCACTCGTGCTTGCCTCTCTCTCTCTCTCAAGGATGAATAAACATTAAAAAAAAATTGAAAAAGATACTTTAGGGGAGCCTGGGTGGCTCAGTCGGTTGAGCATCCAACTTCGGCTCAGGTCATGATCTCATGTTCATGGGTTCAAGCCCCAGTCAGGCTCCGTGCTGACAGCTCGGAGCCCGGAGCCTGCTTCGGATTCTGTGTCTCCCTCTCTCTCTCTGTCCCTCCCCTCCTTGTGTTCTCTCTCTCTCTCTCTCTCTCAAAAATAAATAAAACATACACTCTCTGTTTTACCTCCTCCCAAATCTGACCTCCTTCTCTCCATCCCAGTCTATATAATCATAAGGAACTAACTGACTTGGGGTTGGAAATAACCTTCACGTGATGCTGTGTCTTCCTACAACCCCGTGGACAGCACCCCCTTGCTTGGATGCCAACTGGCACCCGCTGGTTCGCTGTTGCCCATCCGGCTTCCCGCCACCTGCTGGGCCGTGGTACCCGGTCATCACGGAGCCTCGGCATTTCACAACCGAAAAGAACGTGAAGATTTTTTCTTGCCCGGTCCCTGCATTTTGCCCAAAGAGGAACCCGAAGGTCGGAGGTGCGAAGTGACTTCCCGTGAGCACAGAGCCGCGACTGGGCCGGGCATTGCCTGGAGCGGGGTGTCCCCGATCCTGAGTCTGTGCGCTACCCCACGGTCCTCGCCACCTCCAGCTTGGCGCGTTCATTCCGAAGGGTTCTCGGCCCATGCCGGTCTCTGCTGCACGCAGCTCGAACAATAAAGGGGCCCCGCAGCATGGAAGCACCCGCAGGGTCTGGGGTGCAAACTCGGGCTGGTAGCCGAACTTGCTACGTGGCTGCAGCTGAGCCATAAAGCCCTTTGGTCTTGGCTGCCCCTTCTTTTAATTCGAATTTGCAAAGTAGAGCAATAAAGTATAACAGAAGCTGCCTTTGATTTAGGGCTGCCGGGGGAGAGCCTCGAGTTAGATGGAGTTGTTTATTTAAATAAATGAATGGAACTTTAACAGAACAGCTAATAAACAAACCCTCCATAAGGTCACGCCAGGCTCCCCGAGACCCGAGGTGTTGGGTCTGAAACCCAGCCAAAGAGGCCAAGGCCTCACATGGGCCTCACAGAAGTCTCCAGTGGTCTCCGGGGTCCCCCCCGGGGCCTGGGGTTTGGAAAGCCTTGTGAGGAGCCACACCTGGGGACAGGCAGCAAGGGCTTTATTTTATCCACCCTAGAAGGAGGGACAGCCAAGGGGGCACCACCAGCTGGGGAAGCCAGCGCCCCACGGCACCGAGGCATCCATGCTGCCTTACGGCGACCAGAAATCCCTTCTCCCAGGCCGCCATAGCCTCCGTGGACTCCAACTAAAGAGTAAGAGAGTGACTCCAGTCACAGTGCGGCTGACGTCCAAATCCGAGTTTGTGAAACCTTTCGATTTGATTTACAATTCCAGTCGCTGGCGAGCTGGCCTCAGAAGGCCATCCAGCCCCAGGAGGGAGTTTTCTCCCTCAAGCCTTTTTTCCTGCTGCCCCTTCCGTGCAGAATCATCCCTCGCCTCCCTCCCTCCTGTCTTTCAAGATCCAGTTCAGAAGCTGCATTCTGCCGGTTTCCTTCGCTTAACCACGCAGGCCAGAGTGAACTCTCGCTCTTCTGCTTCTCTAAGGGACTCGGTTGGACCTATGGCGGGCCACTGTAATCTATTGCTTTTTGGGTCTTTTCGTTTTGTTTTGTTTTTTTTACGTAGGCTTCGTGCCCAGCCAGGCGCCCAACGCAGGCGGGGCTTGAACTCACCACCCTGAGATCAAGACCTGAGCTGAGATCCAGAAGTCTGACGCTTATCCGACTGAACCACCCAGGTGCTCCTGTAGTGTGTTTTTTTAATATTGCATAGCTGCGGGCACAATTTCTTCTCCCTGTGTGCTTTGCCCACAATCAGTGTTCAAGAGGAAGGGTGAAACAGAAGGACTAACCATTAGCGGTGCAGAGCCCATCCCATTCCAGAGCAGACGCGGGAGGCCCGGACGCGTGGCCATATTATGGTGCCATTAGGACCCGTCTCTGCGCACAAGATGAGCTTTGGAATTATTTTGTTTTGTTTTTGGCAAGATAGGCGCACCTCGGGGCTTCACGCTCTGTCCTTTGCCTTCCCACTGGCTGACGGTCACAATGGCTTATGACTTTCCTTTGCGGTGTTTTTACTAAAGCAGTTTTCCTAACGGGCTGTTTGCGGTCATTTCCCTTTGGCAGCTGGCCCCAGAGTGAAACGAAGACAAACAAACAAAAAATGATACCCAGGGGTTTATCAATTTTTTTCTCCCTTATAAACTGGTAGTGCCTCTCAGCGGGAGAAATTCACAGTCCCCAATTTACGACTCCTTTCCGCAGGACTGGTCTGCCCAGATTGACTCACGACGTGGGAAAAAGCCCAGATCCCTCCGGCTGAGCCTGGTGCCCCCTTGCTGAGCCAGGCAACCTCACTGTTGGGTCTGCGAAATAGTGAAATGTTTGCAGGGGTTGTAGATCCTGGAGCCCTGGAGCCTTGCAGGGAGAAATGAGGATGCCGTCCCAGGGTGACCTTACGGGGCTTCCAAATGAGCAGAGAGACTCTGTTCCCCTCTTCCCCATGTATTCCCTCCAGTCGCTCTTTAATTTTCCCAAGGGGGAAGAAAAAAACCCCCTCTCTTATGATACTTAGTATATAGGAGTCGGAAAGAACCTACCAGGAACACCTAAAATTCTGAGCCAGAGGTAAAAAGGAAGAGCAGCAGGGGCCCGGATAAACCAGAGAGGAACCTATGAGACCCAAGGCAAAGGGATTGTGTTCATCGGATTTCTTCCCTGATCCAAAGAGGAAGAAGACCATAGCCGAACCCCATCAGGATGGCGTGTCGAATGAGCTACCCCTATGAGCCATGGCTTCAAAGTTATCATGAGTGACAGGAGGGGTTTTGTGCAAGGGACAGCTTCAACCTTCACACATGCGCTTTGTTAGACCGTGCAAGACCACACTTGTGATTTGCTTTAAGGACACAGTTTTTTTTCATTCGTTTACCATTTCACTTCATTCATTCCTTCATCGCTTCACTCAAAATGAGGGTCAACTACAAGCTGGGTAAATAGGAAGACAGTCTTTGGTCTCACAGAGCTTCCCACCTAGTGGCAGACATGAGTTTAAATAAATTATCCCACCAGTTCACTGTGTAATAAGGAGATCGATCCAAAACTCAGTTTACACAGCACAGGTAAGAAGGATAGCCCTAGGGAGGTCCCGTTGGATCTGAGAACCTAAAGACTGAAAAGGAAGGTGGAGACAGAATAAAAGGGGTAAATCGCGAAACAAATGCTAAGTGGAGAAAGGAAGATGTTCAACATCCTAGGACCGGAAGAAACTTAATCGAGTTTGAGAAACCAAGAATAGGTCAGGATGACTCTCCTGCATCAGCAAAGGGGAAAGTGGCTTAACTGAACCCTCGGGGGTTTACAAGAGATGGACCGTGCAACACCCTCTATCTCGCTCGTGTTGAGGATAACGAAGGGGCAGCTATTGGCAAGGTCCGGCAGGACTTGATCGGATACCTCAAGCTTCTCTCTCCAATACCACCCTTGGGTCACCGCCTACCTCTCCATTGTCTACCCAATCAATCCCTGCCTCTCCCCTTACCAGTTGTGCTTCCTTGGCCGTGTTTAGGTCCCATGAGCTTCCTGTGGAAATTGTGGGAAAGTTGAATTAGGTGAGATGGTATCCACAGAGCTCCTGGAACACAGAAGGAACTCTAAGTGCAGGTTTATTTCACCCCTTCCCCACCCCTCATACCTCTACTCTCTGAGATCTTGAATTTGGTGACTTCCTTTTCCAAATAAAACCATGTGTCCTGCTCCCTCTTTCCTCCCCCGCCCCACACAAATGTACTCTGACACCTCGTCCAGATAAATACTCACTTACTGACTCCATCCATCTAGCTAATTCCGCTTTCTATGTCCGTCCTACTCAACTTTCGACACCCATTTTGACCTCGTGGTTATTTACGACCTGCATTTGCAACGCCCTCCCGTTCCCTGGTGGTTGAAGCAGTAAAGTGGCTGAACTTGGGGACAGAGGTATAGTGCCTGGGAAATAAAGAGATGTTGCAGGTCAAAGGCAGGGCAGACAGGGACACTGTCTCGGGCTGGAGCCGACACAGAAGCAAAAGACCAGAGCCAGGCAAGCTGTTAGGTGAGTGGAGGCAGACACAACCTGACAGAGATAAGGGATCTTGAGACAAAAGCGAAAACCTTCCTCGGACAGGAAACCTCTCATGCCCTCCTCTGTCACTCTTGTGGCCGGATCCAACGATAGCCTTCCTCTCTCCAGCTTTGCTGAGTCCGGGAGTCCCGGGTTGCTGCCTGCAGCCACAGACACATTAACAGGCCAGACAGCAGGTTTTATGTAGCCATGCCGTCCGGCTTCTTCCAAAGATACCAGACCCGTACTCAGGAACCCCTGAGAGCGCCTTCCTGGTGTTTCAACAGACATTTAAATTAAGGAGGAAGTTAAAACTAGTTCACCTCTGAGACTCCTTCCAGTTCTGGGAGATTTTCTGTTCAACAGACCTTTATGTTAGTTCATGTTAAACTTATTTATTGAATAGATGATAAATGCTTATAGTAAAATGAAATTAAACAGCATGAAGGGGTATGTACCCAAAGCCCTAACTTACCTTCCTCAGAGGCAATTACTGTAACAAGTTTCATAGGTATATGCGTAGCAATTTTTGATAAATATTTACTTGTGAATAACCATTTATGAGTATAAATAGCTGGGAACCTTTTCTCAGCACTCGCTTATCTTTCAATCATGAAACTTCAAACTTACCCTATCCCTATTTATAGAATCAACCTCTTCCTATTTTGTGTCCTCACTGTGCTAAGTAAAGACCTAACTTATGGTGTCTAAAATGTTTTCCTGCCTATCACTGTCTGTATTACAAAATGATGAACGAAATAATAAAGTAGAAGGAAGAAACTGTAACAGTAGCAGTGAGAATTAATGATAGAGAAAACAGTCATCCCAGAAACAAGTTATAGCTGATCTATAAAACCAGGGTCCATTCTTTATGGAGACTAATGAAGTAGATGCTTGGCAGGTCTGACTAAGAGAAGAATAAGAGGAAGAAGAAGGAATAGGAGGAGTAGGGGAAGGGGAAGAGAAGAAGGAGGAGGAGGAGAAGAAGAAGGAGAAGGAGAAGAAGGAGAAGAAGAAGGAGGACAAGAAGGAGAAGAAAAAGAAGGAGAAGGAAAGAAGGAGAAGGAGGAGGAGGAGGGGAAGAAGGAGGAGGGCAAAGAGGACAAGAAGGACAAGGAGGACGAGGAGGAAGAGCAGGAGGAGGAGAAAGTAAGTAATAGTGAAAGCAAGAAAAGTAATAGGTTGATAGTTATAGAGAAAGCTTTAAATTTTTTTTTTTTAAATTTTTTTTTTCAACGTTTATTTATTTTTGGGACAGAGAGAGACAGAGCATGAATGGGGGAGGGGCAGAGAGAGAGGGAGACACAGAATCGGAAACAGGCTCCAGGCTCTGAGCCATCAGCCCAGAGCCCGACGCGGGGCTCGAACTCACGGAGCGCGAGATCGTGACCTGGCTGAAGTCGGACGCTTAACCGACTGCGCCACCCAGGCGCCCCGAGAAAGCTTTAAATTATAAGGGTATTTTATACCATTTTATGCCAACAAATTTGAACGTCTAGATAAGATGGATAAGAAACTGACAAGGTAATCAAAGATTGCCACTAAAACTCTGGGCCCAAGGGTTTTATACACAAATTCTACCAAGCCTTCAAGGATTTGTGTCATTTAACTTATTCTACAGCATAACAAAAGATAGGAAATTTCTCAACTCAATCTTCAAAGATAGTACGTGGAAAAAAAATGTTGGCCAGTCTCACATACATAGATATAAACATTTTAAGTAGCAAATTAGCAAGTCAAATCCAACAGTTTGATAATAGAATGTCAAAATGGTTTATCTCATTCACCATTGGGCAACTCAATAATATAATTCACCACATAGGCTGCTCAAAATAGAATGTGTGTGTGTGTGTGTGTGTGTGTGTGTGTATGTAGTCACCTTTAAAGATGCCAACATGAACAGCTGATAAAATTCTTCATCCTTCCTCATTAAAACATACTTTCATAATATTATTTTATTTGAATAAAATGCCCTTAGTCTCTAAAATAGAGTCTTTACCAAATCCTCCAGTAAAAATCCCACATACCTGTGAAATATTAGAGGCGGTTTTACTAATTGAGAACAAAACGAGGATCTCTGTTATCATCGCCACTGGAAATATTAGCCAATGCAACGAGACAAGAAAAGGAGACTTTTAACTATTGCAAAGGAAGGCACCAAATGGCTCATTTTCACAGTTATTGATGAAGAAAGCCTATGAGAAGCCATTTAAAAGATTATTATAAATAATAAGGTAATTCAACAAGGGGCCAAATAGAAGACAACATAACAACACCATTTCTTTTCTTATATATAAGAAAATAAAAAATATAATAATAGTAATAAGGCAAACATTTATATATCATTACATTTTGCAAGATGCGGCTCTAAGTGTTTAATATAGGTTAACCCACTACTTTATCCTCATAACAACTCCAGGAGTCAGATATCATTATTGTTACCATTTCACAGAAGGGTAAAAGCAACTTGCCCAAGATCATGCAGCTGACAAGTACCAGAGCCATGGTATGAACCAAAAGAGTCTGGCTGCATTTTCCATGCTCTGGAAATTATATCCAGAGTGGAGATCCTCATTAAAATTTTTCTGAAGAATCCAAAAAGAATTTTCGTCAGGATGACAGACATATTTCAATGTGATAAAGTCAAAGAACGGTAATGATGGAAGGATTCAGATTCTCCCCGACACTGTCACCTGAACAGTGCCCTGATGAAACCCTTTTGAAGGCAATTGGTTAATATCTGTTAAAATTGAAGATAAACTGGGTGCTTGTGCTAAAGAGATCTTTCAGTATAAGAATACATATTGCAGAATAGTTGGAAAGAGCATAAAATAGACAACTAAATGCCCATCAGTAGGAGAGCCTGGAAATAAAGGGTTCTATATCTTTATTATAAAATATTATGCAGACGTCAAAAATGTAGTGATATGGAGGGGCACCTGGGTGACTCTGTTGGTGAAACGTCCAATTTTGGATCTCAGCTCAGGTCATGGTCTCATGGTCCTGAGATAAAGCCCTGCATCAGACTCTATGCTGAATGTGGAGCCTGCTTGGGATTCTCTCTCTCCCTCTCCCTCTGCCCCTCCCCTGCTTGCTCTCTCTCTCTCTCTCTCTCTCTCAAATAAAAAAAAAAGCATTGATATGGAAAAATTGCAAAGACAGACTTTCAGGTGAACACAGCAAACTGGAGAATATGCACAGAGTGATCCCCTGTGCTTTTTAAAGGCATAATATTGAGAGATACATGTGCATATTCATGCACAGAAATGGGACTGAAAGAAGAGGGTCCAAACTACTGGCAGAAATGTCTCCTGAGAAAAGGACAAAGAGAAGGACAGGAGTGCAAATCCTTCAAGGTTTTCTCTCTATGACTCTGCGTCATTCGAACCTCCTGTAAGAGGAATGTATTTTGAAGTTTGAATGTGTCGTTTAAAAGGACACAAAATTTTAAGAAAAAAATTAAATACTACTCTCAAAACCAGAGCCCAGGAAAGGGGAAAAAATATTTTTTTGGCTAAAGAACATATTTAAGCCCAAATGCAAGCAGTTAGGTCTTTTTGAGTTTTTCGGTTTGTTTGTTTGCTTGTTTGTTTTTTGCTTTTTGTTTTTTGTTGGTTGGTTGGTTTGGTTTTGCAAAAGGACTGATAATTTTGATGACAAGGGAGTTTGGAATGCTCATTCTTCTGACCACTTCTAGCAACGCTTAGCGAGGTGAGGGACAGACATCTTCTTCAGAACGAGAATGAATGAGAAGAACAAGAGAGCCCCGGAAAGGCAAGGAATTTGCCCTGTTGCATAAGAACGCTGAATTGTGTTGGTTTCAGCTTAGGAAGCAAGGTTAACGAAAGCTGTTTAATAAGAGGTGTTTCTGAGAACGGCATTAGATTTGTGAATGGCCCTGCTTCAGAGAGGAGTTTTGATGCCCTTTCTCAGAAGGCAGTGGAAAGCTCAGATCTTAAGATTCTCTTTGTTTTGGGGGGAGAGATTGGGGCTCAAGACTGGGTGGTTTAAAACCCACCATACCTCCCAAGGTTGGGGAAAAAGGCACCGGAAAACCCTCCCTCCACCCCCATGTTTAGTAATAGCAGCTGCAGGTCAGAGCGGGAGATAGCAGTTCATACTCAGGAGGGGGTGGTGGTGTCAGAAAAAAAAAAAAATTAAAGCAAAAGATCTGGAAATGAACACTGTCGCTTACGGTTAAAAAAGCTGGTGCTGGGAACGTTCACCTTAGTATGAATTCTGGCTGCACAGCGCAAAAGTTCTGAGACCTTGGGCGACTGGCATACGTTTTTTTTTAATCCTTAGTTTACTTACCTTTGAAATGGTGGTAGAATGATTTTCTCACAGGTTTGTTATGAGTCATAAATGAAATAATCTTGTGGAGTAGTGCAGTGCTTGGGACATAATATTCAATACATGTTAGTATTATTATAATACATAATAGTATTATTTATTTAATGGTTAATTTTGAGAGAGAGAGAGAGAGAGAGAGAGAGAGAGAGAGAGAGTGGGGGCGCAGGGGCAGAGAGAGAGGGAGACATAGAATCCGAAACAGGCTCCAGGCTCTGAGTGACAGCACAGGGCTTGAACTCATGGGCCATGAGATCATGACCTGAGCTGATGTCGGACGCTTAACTGACTGAGCCACCCAGGCACCCCGAGATTGCAATTCTTTTTTTATATATATTTTTAATGTTTATCTATTTTTGATAGAGAGAGAGAGAGAGAGAGAGAGAGCCAGGGTGGGGCAGAGAGAGAAGAAGACACAGAATCTGAAGCAGGCTCCAGGCTCTGAGCTGTCAGCCCAGAGCCTGACGCGGGGCTCGAAACCACGAACCGCGAGATCAGGACTTGAGCTGAAGTTGGACGCTTAGCCGACTGAGTCGCCCAGGCGCCCCTAGTAATAATGGCATTATGGTCACCGTAAGAACCAGGGAAACAATCACACTCCTTTAGGAATTTGGTCTCTAACTCATGGTTGGTTTTGCTTCTTAGTAGAACATGTTCCAGGTCTCATGGAGGAGTCAACGGCTCTTGGGTGTGGCCTGGAAAGTGGCTTGCCAGCTGGGGACACAGTCTACAGTTTCACGGTCCAGGAGCCACTGGTTCGTGTGGCTATTGAGAGCCCAAAATGTGGCTAGTCCAAAGAGAAATGTGCCGTAACCATAAGGCAGTCCTCTAGATTTGAAGACGCGATACAATGATGTAAAATAAATCATTAATTCTTTTCATGTTGATTACATGCTGAAATGATCATACGTTAGCTGTATTGGCTTAAATGAAAGATATCGCTAATATGACGTTCCTCTCTTTCATTTTGCTTTCTTTAGATGGTTACAAGTCTTAAGTTACATTTCTATTGGAGAATGCTGGGCTACACTCTATTTGTCCTGATAAGTGTGTGTTTAGCATTTTCAAAACACTTTCTTTGGGTTTCTGGGAGGGTAGGTGAGAAGAAATTCCTTTCTCCATTATTAAGGTAGAGAAACTGAGGATTGAAGTGATTTTCCCAAAAAATGTTCTCAGTGTGACACATGCCCTTGTGGGGGAAAAAAAAAACTCACTTAGAACAGAAGCCTTCATAACAAAAAGGTGGTAGTGTTCCTCGTCTCCCACCATGTCACGTTCCACAGAGGCAAATACTATTTTTTTAATTTTTAAATGTTTACTTATTTTTGAGAGAGACAGACAGACAGACAGACAGACAGATAGGCAGACAGAGCACGATCAGGGGAGGCACAGAGAGGGAGGGAGACAGAATATGAAGCAGGCTCCAGGCTCTGAGCTGTCAGCACAGAGCCTGACACGGGGCTTGAACCCGTGAACCGCAAGATCGTGACCTGAGCTGAAGTTGGACGCCTAACCAACTGAGCCACCAGGTGCCCCAGAGACAAATACTTAAAAAAATTTTTTTTAATTTATTTTTATTTTTTGAGAGAGTGAGAGAGAGAGAGCGAGAGAGAGAACATGCACAAGTGAGCAGGGGAGGAGCAGAGAGAGAGAGAGAGAGAGGCATCCCAGGCAGGCCCCATGCTCAGTGTGGAGCTGACGCAAGGCTAGATCTCGTGACTGTGAGATCATGACCTGAGTGAAGTCAAGAATGGACGTTTAACCGATTGAGTCACCCAGGCGCCCTCAAACACTTTTAATATGTATTTTAAGTGGTGTTATTAATTCACTTCAGTGTTACCCACCTAACTCTTATCAACTGTGAACATTTGTGTTCAAGATTCCTTTCCGATGAAGCACGCTGCCTTCACCAGAACAACCTCTGGTCAAGGAAAGAGATAACAGCTTTCTGAGTCAATCATGTGTAAGCACAGTCTCTAGCTTACAACAAGAACTTAGGGTTGTTGCCAGAAAGAAAGGAAAACAATTCTTGAGGAAGTAAAGAGTGTGTGGCTTTAGTCCTCTTTTTCCATAATTGGATCTTTGTGGGCACAGTAGGGGCCCTAGTTTGCAGCACAAAACAATCAAAGTATGAATGTCCCTCTTTGTATCAGGATTCTGCCAACTTTTGAACCAAGGATTCTTCTTAGAACAAGATGTGGCCTCCCTAAAGTCTGGTATTAATTTACCACAGGTAAAGAGAACCAAAGACCACGTAGAGCCTAGAATATTAATTATGAGAAAATTTAACTCCGAGGTTGCAAGCCTTGTCTGTAAAGTGCTATATAGTAAATGTTTTAGGCTTCTGAGAATCGGTGGTCTTTGTACAGCTAAGCAACTCTGCCTGTTGTTGCAAAGAAAGCAGTCCTGAACAATACAGAAATGAATGGGCATGCTCGTGTTCCAATAAAACGTTACAAAAACAGGTGGAGGGCCAGCTTTGCTGAAGGGCCACTCTTGGATTCCAGCTGGTTTCCAGCGGAAACTACATCCAAATCACAAAGAGCCAACACATTTGCACAAGAGGAGGAAATATATATTAACACTGAGTGGTATTATCCATAAACAACAGTAAGACAGGACTACTTAGGGAGATCCATCATTGCGAGAAGATGCTTATGTTGATAGTGAGGTAGCAGCCCCCGTGGGGGGGGGCATCACGGTAGGCTTACCTTAAAATGTTGGGTGGAGAAAGGAATGGAAAAGTAACCAGAGGAGGCTGTTCAGGCTGATGTTTTCCTCCTCCACAATGGAGAATACCTGTACATTTTTCACAGTGAGGTTGCTAGAGGGAAATGATTAAGTCACTAGGGAAATGGAAGGACTTGGTTTCATGAACAGGTAGAAAAGTTTGCCCAGACAGGAAGGAGCAATGCTTCCTACTTCAGTGGAGGAATGAGAATTGAGTTGGTTCCTCAAGGACATTTGGTTTCTCCACTTTCCATTCTTTCATGAAATATTGATCTATGCCTTTCTCCTCCTGCATCACCTCCAGCCTTACATCATCGCTTAGTTGGATGTTAGTAGGCCTTTCTTTCTTGAGGTGAAAGAACTTAGGCCAGCGATCTTCAGATTTACTCATGGGATGCGTCCAAAGAGAAGTCACCCAATATTATCTTCACTAGGACATCGGACTGGAGACAAGGAAGCATGTGTGTCCTAGACTGTATCACAGGGTTATAAGGCTGCTCTGTTACCAAGCCTGGGTTTTACATTGAATTAAAAACCATCTCAATTTAAGAGGTCTCCTGGCAAAATGCTGGCCTACCATGTGAGTGGATGAGCATGAAATATAGCAGGCCACGGCTATCCTTCCTGAACGTCTGCAATCAAAGGATAAATGAATATGACCGATTTTCCTGAATAAAGCTGGGTTTGCGTTTAAGATAAATGGCCAGGCAAGGTGAGGTTCGATGATGAATGAATTGGGATTAGCATTGCAGGCGTGATGGAGAAAGGCTTTCTATTCCTGATACTTAAAATCATTACTCTTGGTTAACATCTGCCACAATTAATCACTCCACCCCCCGTGTTTGCTCAGAGTACTTTGTTTGGATCTCAATTGAAGCCCTGATTTTAGTCTACCTTCTATCATCCATAGATGTATAAAAGCCTGTCTTGCCAGTGGGCTGTGATTCCCTTGAGAGCAGGCACTGTTTTAGCTAATTTTGTAGCAGAGTGCGAACTCCGGAATGTCTATCGAGCAATGGTTTGGGGGATGCAATCTTAGGCAAGACAATGTAAGAGTCTGTGGGCTGGGCTTGCAATGCATTTTTGCTTAGACTTTTAGGTAGCTTTAAGTGGTGGCTGACGGAGGAATATTAAATCTCTGGTAAGCCACCCTTGGGCACCAAAAGACTCCCTAAAATACTGTGTACGTACGTGGTTGAGTTGAACGTGTTGATATTTTACCTGAATTTCTTTAAAAGTTAAGGGCACAAAGGAAATGCTTTTCACCCAGCCCATCTTTCTCATGGAGACGGCTGCTTCACATCCCTGGAAGGCATATTTTGGTGACTTCTAATGACCACGTCCTTCTAAGACCAGCAGATTCTGTTTAGAAGTGCCTGCCTTTGGTGTTGCTGAGGCCAGGTATATAATCTAGCGCTGGGAGCTCAGACATAACTGATGAGAAAGGCAGAAGGGAAGACTTCCAACCCCCTTACCATACACACACACACACACGCACACACACACACACACACACGCACGCACCCCTTCTCTGGTGGCACGGTTGAAAATGGATTTTGGAGAGCAGAAATATCTAAAGGGCATTTGAATCTGTACCCTGAGAAGTACATGCTTCAGGCGTGGTGACCTGAACAACATAGATTTGTGTCCCCCAGTGTGAAAGGGTAGAGTTGATCCTACCCAGCCAGAGGCTCCATTTCCCAGCCTCCTTGCATGGGGGGAGGGGGGAGGTGTCATATGGTTAGTTCTTGCCAATAAAATGTGAGTGAACCGAGGTGTGACCTTTTGGATTGAGATTTTCACCATCTCAATACTGGGTGCTCTAGGTCAAGGGTTAGCAATTTTTTTTTTTTTTTTGTAAAGGGCAGATAATAAATATCAGTAGGCTTTTCAGGCTACCCAGCCTCCATTGCAAGTCCTCGGCTCTGCCAATTTAGCAAAAATCAGCCATAGAAAATATGTACACAAACAAGTGTGTCTGTGTCCCAGTGAAACTTGACTTATGGACGTTGCAACTGAATTTGGTGTAATGTTCACTCGTCCCAAACTGGTCGTCTTCTTTTGACAGTAGCTATCTAGGTTACACCATAGCCCTGTGGTCTTTGCTTTCTCTGAGTCGGGATCGATTCCTTTCTTCCTCTTTCAAAGGGGGACACTTCCCCTTGGAAAAGTGGATCTCTCTGTCTCTCTGTCTCTGTCTCGTGCGTACCTTTAATCTCTTGCCTCCTGCCTTCAAGGATGCTATCACCTTTTCCTGTCCTTTAACGTGAAAGCAGAAAGAAAATCCGTTGCATTAAGCCCTCCTGACTTCTCAAGCTTCTGACTTCTCTGCCTTTCTCTTTGTAAATAGCCTTCATATTTTAGAGCAATTTTAGGTCCGCAGCAAAATTGGGCGGAAGGCACAGAGATTTCCTATATATCCTCTTTCCCCACAGCTTCCCCCATTATCAGCATCCCCCACCCATGTAGTACATTTGTTATGATTGATGGACTTACACTGAGACATCATGATCATCCAGAGTCCATAGTTTACATTAGGGCTCACTCTTGGGGGTGTAGATTCGATGGGTTTAGACAAATAGAGCCATCATTATAAAATTAGGCAGAGTATTTTCACTGCCCTAAAAATCCTCTGTGCTCTACATACCCACTCCTCCTTTCCCTGTAACCCTTGGGAACTACTGGTCTTTTTACTCTCTCCATAGGTTTGCCTTTTCCAGAATGTCAGATCTTCAGAATCACTCAGTATGCAGTCTTTTCAGGTTGGCTTTCTGTACTTCGTGATACGCATTTAACTTTCCTCCCCGTCTTTTCATGGTTTGATAGCTCATTTCTTTTCGGTGTTGAGAGTGCACTAGGATGTCATGATGGACCGCAGTTTAATCCATGTACCCACTGGAGAACATCTTGTTGCTGTGACTTTTCTTTTCAACCGCTAAGACACTGAGCCGATGCTTGACCTACAGCTTTTTTTTTCTCATTCATTACTGTGACCTTTTGCAGTCAAGTATCAGTCCTATTCACACTATACTAACAGCTCTTGGGGGCACCGATGATTTCTAGGTGGGCCAATCAGTGGTCTTGTCTAAGTCTTTATCCATCCTAACGACCGCTGTCTTTGGCACTTTAGAACCCTGAGTGTCGTAGGTGTGGAAACGCTCCCCCTTGTTATGTATCACCTCGGAGCCTGCGTGAAATTATTCATTAGCCATTGGTTCTTGGTACTTACGGTAAAGAAAAGCTAGACCATACGTGAACTTGAGTGTTGGTTCAGGCAAGAGAGAGGTCTGTGCCTTTTGCTAGAGATGTCACCCAGGGTGCGCATGTGTGTTGTCATGAATTAAAACGATCAGGACACTTAGTCCCCCCTGACAAAGCCAACTGCTTCAGCAAGTAGAAAAAAAAAATGGATGAAAACAGGAGAAATGCCTGAAATACAAGAAAAAGGAACAAAGTACTTTTTAATATAGTTTGGTTATAGTATTTACATAGCATCATATTGAATCAAATGTAAAGTCACCAATGGTCGACATTTTTGACCTACAGCTACGTATCTTTACACAATGTATGTATAGTCAGGATTCACTCTTTACGGACACTGATGAGTGGCAGTGGAATGAGAAAAACCTACCAGAGTGACCTGGTTGTGTTTTTCTGTTTCACAGATGAGTAAAAGAGGACGGAGATCATACACCTGTGATGTACATCTACTCCCAGAACCATTGCCTAGACCATTGAGCTATAAATTCCACACTTCTTTCTTAGGTAAGGCTTTAAAAAAAAAACTGAGCTATTTTCATACTCTACTGAAAACTGTTTGACCCTGAGCAGTTTACGAGTGAGATTTTCAACACTGAAATATTCTATCCACAACTCCCCAAGGCCAAGGATTCTCCCCGATACTTGGAGCTTTGCTCATGTTTTCAAGCCAAGCTCATGCAAGCACAGATCAATTCCAGCCTCCAGTTTGCAGAAAGATCTCCTGCATCTTCTCTGCTACCCAGTTGAAAGTTTCTTGACTCAGTTCCAAGGAATCCTTTCCACCTCCGTTTTATTAAAATTCATTTTATCATATTACAACCTTTCAAGAAGACATGTACTGCAACAGGAAAATAAATAGAGCCAATCTCTTTTGTATCATCAAAGTCCTTAAATGATGAAGATATGAAATACCAGTTTCTTTTTTTTCCCTGTTCATCATCATGTAGAAGGATTATTGAGGCTAATTGAAGCCTGTTACATTTTTCTGCTATTGATGTGGATTTTAGCTGAAGTGGAATGAAACATATCGTCTATGAAGGGAGAGTACTTTTACAAATTAAACCAATGTATCTTACTGAGTTCTATTTCCAGAAATGTGACCTTATTACACTTCATAATTTAAAATGAGAGCAATAAAGACATACTAGGCAACATGCCTTCTAATAATGCCTGCTGGATTTGAATTAAGCTTGGTCTTGACCATTAAAACATCACAAGGTACCCTGTGGGGACCGTGATGAAAAGCTCCCCATTGGATCAGTTGTTCCTGGCCATTCCAGACAAGATAGCATCCTTCCTCTGTTCTTAGTAAATAAAACGCTCTTGAGTATTCTTGTTGTTGCTACAAGAAGAGGAAAATCCGATTCTCTGTATAGCTGCCTGCAAGGTGAGAAAGAAAAGGAAGGAAGAGTGGGGGAAGGAAAGAAAGGCAGGCATATCGCTTCTGGGCCTTTTGGCTAAGATCAAGTGTGGAAAGAAAGGCAGGCAGGCTTACAATCCAGATTTATTTTGAAGAGGAGAAACTGGTGGGAAAACAGGGGAGAAAAGGAACCCAAAGGACAGGGTGTAGGGAGCCTGGCGTCGGGGAAGGACAGCTGGCAGAAGGGGCCACACTGGAACAGGAAGAGTGTCCTGATGCGCTGGGCTGGGGGAGGGACGAGTTCTAGAAAAATACATTGGAAGTTTCTAGAGCATCGGGAGAGGGGCTGAGGCTAGGACGGAGCAGACACAGGTGGGGCAAATTAAAAGACTTGATTGCAAAAAAAATAAATAAATAACAGTAAGGTTGTTCAAATATGCCAGGTGAGCAAGAAAGTGCAAAACTCTTAAGCCCTTAGTTCTCCTGAAATGGCTTCCCCATCATCACACGATAGTATTCAAGAACCGGTCCCTTCAGGACATCCGATCTCAGATGGTTGTGATACGCACACAAAGCTACAGAGGAGTATAGAGAGGGGACTTTAAGAAGAAAGTACTGACTGCAAGTCAAGTCTCTCATTTAGAGCCTCACTGGTTATGTCTCTGGGACATTTTCTGTCCCTGTGTGGTCTCCTGTCGTAGGCGTAGTGAAAATGCCTTTAATCCTCTATGTCTAGCTGGCCTTGACCCCAGCCAGAGTAAATTGCGGACACTCTACATCACCTTGTCCAGTCTCAAACTACCCCGCGCACTAAGGCCTGTTTCCCTTAAGAGCGGACAAAATCTAGAGCTGGGACACAGCGGTGTGGCCAAGTCACAGATTGCCCACATTCTTCCCCTGCTTACCGGGTATATCAGTTCGAGCAAGTTTTTTAAACCATTCTCCATCCGTAAAATATGAATATCAATACTTCCTATTTTGCAGGGATGTTGTGAGAATTAGATAAAACCTATAGAGAATACGCCAAGCTCTAGGACTGACAAAGAGTCGATACTCATTGATTACTAGTAGGTATTACCACGGCTGCTAATACTTCTTACTGCTACTGCTACGATTTCTGTGCTTATTATTAGACCACTCACCCAGCATCTTTCCCCTGGGTATTGCCCCCTTCTCTACCATTTATCTGGTTGCAGTTGGAGTAGCCATGTCTATACAATGGTACTTGTCTTCTCTATCCACTTCTACCCCTCTATCCACTTCTATCCACTGTAGTTCATGCTCCAGGAACTGTGGGTTGATAATCGAAACTCAATCAGTGGGTCCCTTCTAAATAAATTTTTTTAAAATTTTTTTTCAATGTTTATTTATTTTTGGGACAGAGAGAGACAGAGCATGAACGGGGGAGGGGCAGAGAGAGAGGGAGACACAGAATCCGAAACAGGCTCCAGGCTCTGAGCCATCAGCCCAGAGCCTGACGCGGGGCTCGAACTCCCGGACCGCGAGATCGTGACCTGGCTGAAGTCGGACGCTTAACCGACTGCGCCACCCAGGCGCCCCCTAAATAAATTTTAATTTGAGAACAAATGACAGTCAACCCAGACTTTTTGACGCGGCTGAACCCATAGCGTGTAAAAGATGGGTGATGTCATGGGCTATTTTCCGTCACGTGGAAAACTGAGGGGCGCGGACCATAGCAACACCTCTTTAATCTTTATTGAGCAGCAGAATTACTGTAAGCGCTTGTAAAAATACACATTGCTGAGCCCTAACCCCGTTTCTGATTTTGGGGCCGGGTCTGAGAATATGCGTTTGTAACAAGCTTTGTGGTAATGTTGGTTCTGTTGGTCTGCGCACCACACTTTGGGAACTACCTGTATATAAGAAGAGGGAAGAATAACACCAAAATGTGGGACAAATCAAAGATAGGTAGGCAGATAGATAGATAGATAGATAGATAGGACATATATATTATTGTGGCTTTCCCAGAGATTCAATATCTTCCTAAATTTCAGATGCCTCCATCATTTGATTTCATGAAATACTCCAAGATCATTCTAATAATGCCCCTTTCTTGCCTAACTGAGCTGGCTTGGCGTTTTTGGCACGCCAAAAGATGATTCAAGCGCTTTGGGTGGGCCATACAGTCTCCTGTACTTAAAAAGCCAATTCTTCATCTTTCGTCTCAAACTTTCAGATAGCGTCTATCTTCGTACTGTGCGCGGAAGAGAAGGAGTTTACTCTTCAGAATACAATGAGGACTTCAAAATGAGGCCGAAGGGCTCTCCCTCCAGGAAGACAGCGTTGCTAAGGTCCATGATGTCCGTGTAATTCTGTATGTAGCCAGAGCAGAGGACCACTGGTTTCGCCCAGTGAGAAAAGGGACACAGGCACTTCCAACCACTGCCCGTGTTTGCAGGACCTCACCGCAGCCCTTGTGCATGAAACGAGCCTGAACTTGGGCAGTAAGACAGACTCAGATTTGAGCCCCAGTTTTGCCATTGCCAGCTGGGTGACCTTGGAGAAGTTCCTCAGCGTTGCTGATCTTCGGTTAACTCCTCTGTTGGATGGATGAAATAACAGAAGCACTCTACAGGGTTAGAGTGCCACTGACTGATAAACTGTGGGAAGGACCCCCGTAGTTTTGGAGCATTTGTGGAAGGGGAGTAAGCAGCATTATCATCACTTTTGGGAGGCGGGGGAGGGAGGCCAAGAGGACCCACGTTTAGCATAAGAGAGAACGCAGAAAGCATAATTGTGTGGCCAGCGATGAGTCCAGAGGGTTGATCTGGGCTCTTTCCTTGTCCTTCCATGTCCCTAACCGTATCAAACTCTCCTGCTGGGAGAAGCAGAGTCTTAACCTTTCCTTATAATTCTGATCATACCACCAAAGTCTTGTCTTCTGTCTGCTTCTTTCTTTCCATCCAGTGACTCTAATTCCCGATCGGAGGACAGAGTGACCAAAACATTTCCTGCCTGGGAAAGTCAAGTCCCCTCTAGAGAAAACCCCGGAATGCCCTCACCTGCTTGTCAGGCCCCTGACACAGACACTTCTGGGACACGGCTGGTGAACAGACAGCAGCGGGACCCCAGTCAGGAGTAACCCCCTGACTGTGTCACCAATTTTCACACCATCATGGGAGGTCTCCTGAGCCTAATTGGCTGGGCCACACCAGCTGAGACCTACCAGGTGTAACACTAATGACATTAGGCTGATGTTGAAAGAATAAACATGTCAGAACCTTGGCATCCTGATATGTGCTGCCTCCTTTTATGCAGGAACCCTGCGAGGCTGTGCATAAGCAGTGATGTCTTGGTATCCACATCTCCGGAATCCCTCCGTGCCCTCAAAGCTGCAGCATGCCCTCTCTAATATTGTTACTGGGGGCAAATCTTCATTTGCTCAGAGTAAATCTGATTTTGGAAAATAGCTGAGAGCTATTCATTCCCAAGCCCGGCGACAAGGAGAGTGATCAAGCAGGGTAATAGCACTTTGGGTAATAAACAAGTGTGACTTTGAGATTGATTTTGTTGGGCATGGATCATAAACCGATTCTGAGAGAAGTCAGAAATGCAGTTGTATGAGCTTTCCCAAATAGGCTGCCTCCCTAAGTGAATGAGGAGTGAACTCATAAACGCTGAGTTCCTACTGGGTAACAGACGCTTTCCATACACAGTCTTTAAATATATAATCTCACAATTGTGCCGTATGATCAACATTTGCAAAAGAGGGAACAGACTCCCAGCTCAAGAACCTATCCAGCGTCACAGAGGTAACAAATGGCGGCGTCCAGATCAGACTTTAAACTACCTGACTGCGAATACTCGTGCTCGGGGACTTACCCAGGGGGCTTTGTGACCGACTCCCTTCTCAGCCTCCTCATTTTCTCCCCATTCTCTTCAGCTCTCTCTCCTCTGATCCTCAGCTTCCTGCCCGGCACCCTCCACCTTCTCAGGGTAATTTGCCTAAAAGATAAAGCCTTCAAATAAGCCCTACCCAGGTCTACAATGGCAAGATGTGGCAATTACCCCCAGCTTTTCTCATAAATCACCCCAAACAAAACAAAACAAAACAAAACAAAACAACAAAAAACAAACAACCAAAAAACAAGGACGGTCAAAAAAACTCTGCCCTGGATGTAACCGGGAGACATCAGTACCCTAAAATGACCATACTATTGTGTCTGGTTATTTGTGGTAGCTCTGTTCTGTAAAGTCACCGAGAACACCAAATTAGTGGGTACTGAACCAATGCTTCCAAGGGAAACACAGGGATAGGGTCCTGTAAGCCCCCGGTCACTACATTTTCATCAATCAATCCATACTTAACCTTGTCTTTTGTGTGTTTCTGTTTAAAAACTCCTTACTTGGTATTGCTGATTCATTAACATTGAACTCATGGCCAGATCATGCCTGATCAAAGCTTCTCCAGCTCATGTAGTCTCTCCATAAGGCACAGCACAGCCTTCTTGTATTTAGGAACACTGGACACCACTTTAGCACCGTGTTTGGGGCCATTTTAAACAGCAAAGTCATCAACAACCAGCTCCAAAATGCAAATAACGTGGCACTAAAAGGGATACTTGTTTATAGTCTGAAAGCTGAGCTAGGAAAACAGAGTGTCACCTTGTTCGACCTCAGCCAGGACTGTGTGTGTGTTGAGTGAATTCATGCTCGTCACTCTAAGCATGTCCCTGGATGACCACAAAAGTGCCACAGGTCTCGATTCGGGGGTTACACATGAATTTTAGTGAAAGGGAAAATTCACAAACACAGAATCTGTGAATGATGAGTATCCACTGGATGTAAGAAAATGAAATGAAGATCTGACTCTGGAGAAGAGGCAGAGAGGGTACTCAAGGCTACACATCTCATCTCCAGTGAAGTTGGCAGAGCACTTTTCCAATGGAAATGGGAGTGGTGGGGAAACCATTTGGAAAAATGGAGGTAAGTGAGCAGGTTGGTAGGGGAAGTTTCTCTCAACTTGATCTGGCACTCTGTAGAAATGAGGAAGGTGGGGCAGGGTGAGGAATCACATAGGCAAGCCATTCTGCAGGGAGTGGAGTCAAGGAGAAAGACATCTGTACTATCCACAGCACATTCACTGCCAACCCTGCATGGTCAGGGGGAAGTACTTACTAGAAGAGCCTGCTCACATTTAACACCTATTATCATGATGGGGTGCCTGGGTGGCTCAGTCGGTTCAATGTCCGACCTTGGCTCAGGTCATGATCTCATAGTTTGTGGTTTCGAGCCCTGCTTCGGGCTGTGTGCTGACAGCCCAGAGCCTGGAGCCTGCATCCAATTCTGTGTCTCCCTCTCTCTCTGCCCCTCCCCTGCTCACACTCTGTCTCTTTCTCTCTCTCTCAAAAATAAATAAACATTAAAAAAAATTTTTTTTAAATAAAACCTATTATCATGAAGAGAATTTCTGCAAGCCTGGAGCATTTCTCCCCACCTCCTACAAATTGCAGGGCCAGGAAGGATTCCACCTGCTCAACGATGAGTAGGAAAAAAGAACAAGAAAGACAAATGAAAGATGAGGAACATTCACCAACAAAATGTTGCCATGGGGCTGAGGAAAATTAATCAAGCATATCATTCAATAAGAACCCTAATGAAACAGTCACCTTTATTAGCTAAAAACACAAAGCATACATACAAGGGCTCGAGAAGGATAAGTGATGTGATAGAAAGAAATAAAACATGAGTTGGAAATTATTAGGGGAAAAGAATGAAAGAAAACTAAATCCACAAAGGCCACACATTAAGAGTCGCACGTGGGGGAATAAACACCATCGCAAACATGGTAAGGGATGCGGACAACAGAAGCAAGGAAAGGAAGGACAATGACTTGGAAAAAGCAGAGTTTAAAAGAATGGAAGAGGTGAGAATAGACAAGAAAGGTACAAATGTTATACTTTAAAAATAATTGGTATTTCGAAAAGAAGATGGAGAAGAAGAAGGAGAAGAAGGAGAAGGAGAAGGAGAAGGAGAAAAAGAAAGTGAAGGAGAAGGAGAAGAAGAAAAACCATCAGAGGATAAATCTCAGCTAACTAGAAATAAATGGGGGGAAAAGACTAATGAAATTGTAAGGCTAAGATTAAAATAACAGTGGATAATGGTTCAGAA
>NW_024412439.1:5132553-5180868 GCF_014898765.1 Herpailurus yagouaroundi | reverse complement strand
GAAATTGTAAGGCTAAGATTAAAATAACAGTGGATAATGGTTCAGAATAAAAAGTAATTCAAACTCTAAATGTGCTAAATGAAATCACCAACAAAAATGTGAAGGAAAAGGCAGACAGAAGCTCAAAAGCCATGGAGGGTGAGGCAAGACATCATTTAAAGATGGAATATCGGGGCTCCTGGGTGGCTCAGTCAGTTAAACAACTGACTCTTGATTTTGGCTCGGGTCATGATCTCACAGTTCGGGAGTTCGAGCCCCACATCAGGCTCTGTGCTGACAATGGGATTCTCTCCCTCTCCCTCTCTCTCTGCCCCTCCTATGCTCTCTCTCTCTCTCTCTCTATCTCTCTCTCAAAATAAGTAAAATAAGCTTAAAGTTTTTTTAAAAAGATGGAATATTGAGTCATGAAATTATAAGTATACTTAACAGCTATAAGATAAACACTGAAAAATAGTAGTCAACTAAAACTGGGTTGTTGAAGCTAAGGGGAAAACGTGGAGATATTGTAACATACCAATTTTGGGTTTTTTTTTTTTTGTAGATATTTAAATGTTTACATAGATATTTAAATGCCATACATAAATGTATAATATGCATCTTTACGTTTACAAAACGAATTCTTGAAGTGTAACATTTCCAAATTATCAAAACACACTCCAGATGCCAAGAAAATTCAATGATAGACACAGATTTTAAAAAACACCCACACAAGAGATCAAGAAAAACACAGGACTTAACATAAAATGTATTATGGAACTACAAAAACATTATTTGTTGTGATATAAATGGCCACCGCTCACTCTTTAAAAGAAAAGAGGCTCGGGGCGCCTGGGTGGCTCAGTCAGTTAAGCGTCCGACTTCGACTAAGGTCACGGTCTCGCGGTCAGTGAGCCCGAGCCCCGCGTCGGGCTCTGGGCTGACTGCTCAGAGCCTGGAGCCTGTTTCTGATTCTGTGTCTCCCTCTCTCGCTGCCCCTCCCCTGTTCATGCTCTGTCTCTCTCTGTCTCAAAAAGAAATAAACGTTAAAAAAAAAAAAGAGGCTCAATCACAGAGAAAAACCCCAGGTTTTTTTTTTTAATTTTGTTTTTAAATGCTTATTTATTTTTGAGAGAGAGACAGAGTGTGAGCAGGGGAGGGGCAGAGAGAGAGGGAGAGAGAGAATCCCAAGCAGGCTTTGTCCTGTTAGTGCAGAGCCTGATGTGGGGCTCAATCCCATACACCATGAGATCATGACCTGAGCTGAGATCAGGAGTCCTAGGTTTAAACAGACTGAGCCACCCAGGAATCCCTAAAACCCCAGTTGTACTGTGTGAATAGATGAATCTAACTCAAAAGGACCAAGAAAGGTTGAATACACAAAGACAGGCAAATAAAAACCCAAACAAAAAATTGGTCAGGATCTTAAGAGATAAAATTACATTCCAGGTAAAAAGACTTCAATGAATCAAAGAAGAACATTTGAAAAGAATAAGTTTGAAGCCCTAAAAGTTATTGACTATTTGCCAAATAACAGCATTATTACTGTTATTATGTATTATTATCATATCATAAAGGAAATGAACAGGAAATACCTAGATAAGTAGACACAATCATAGGGGCTTGACTTTACTCCTCTAGTCCACAAAAGGGCAAGTAAATTTGAAAAAAAGTATTTAAAAAGGTGACAGGGGCTCCTGGGTGGCTCAGCGGGTTAAGCATCTGATTTCCTCTCAGGTCACGATCTCGTGGTCTGGTCTGTGGGTTCAAGCCCCACGTTGGGGTCTGTGCTGACAGTTTGGAGCCTGGAGCCTGCTTTAGATTCTGTGTCTCCCTCTCTCTTTCTCTCTGTCCCTCTGCTGCTCACGCTCTGTCTCCCTCTCAAAAATAAATAAACATTAAAAAAAAAAGTGCTCTCCAACTACGCTGATAGGGACCCCACTTCCATGATTTATCATTGAAAGTAAGAAGCAAAGTGTAAAAAGGAAAAAGCTAGGTCTAGTGTGGTACTATTTATGCCCACCAAAATAATACATGTGCATATAGATATACATGTAGAAGCGTAAGCTTGTGTCGCACCCGCCTTTCGAGAAGGACGTTAACAGCAGTTTGCGTTTAGGCACACGGACAGGAAAGAGATGGTAGGTGGGTCCAGTATGAAATGGGTAGGAGAGGGCCCTGACTCAGAAATCACACATTGCTGTTTACATTCCCGCTCTGCTGCTGGTCAACTCTGCGACTTTGAGCTCACAAAAACATTTACTTCTTTTTGCAATGATTTGCACAAGGACCGAAGGTGATACGGTTTACAATGGCAGACATGGAGGAGGAGCTTCATAAATGGTAGGTGTTGTTATGGACACATTTTAATATATTTTTTTAATGTTTATTTATTTTTGAGAGAGGGAGACAGAGTGCAAGTGGGGGGAGGGGCAGGGAGAGAGGGAGACACAGAATCTGAAGCAGGCTCCAGGCTCTGGGCTGTTAGCACAGAACCCGACGCGGGGCTCGAACTCACAAACCACGAGATCATGACCTGAGCCGAAGTCAGACGCTTAACCGACGGAGCCACCCGGGCGCCCCTGGGCACATTTTAAAAGAACTCCATTCAGCCACGGATAAGGCCAGCTTTAGGAGGCCTTAAAACAGTTCAAGACCCAGGAAAAGCCAATGTTTCCATTCGAGGCTGAAGGCAGGAAATAGCTGATGTCTCAGTTTGAAGGTAGTCAAGCAGGGGGAATTCTCTTACTCGGGGGACAGTCAGACTTTTTGTTCTGCTGAGGCCGTCAACTGATTTTTCCAGGCCCACCTGCATTGGGAAGAGCGATTGTTTTACTGAGCCTACTGATTCAAATGTCAATCCCATGCAAAAACACTCTCAGGGAAATACCCAGAATAATGGCTGACCAAATATCAAGGTATTTGACCAATACCTTGTTTGACCAAACAAGGTAGCTGTGGGCCAGGTAACTTGACACATAAAATTAACCATCCCACAAGGATATGGGAGTGAATAGGGAGTCACCTCAAAAAAACTAGCAAGTGTCCCTGAGAGTCTGGAATAGGACGGGAAGGCAGTTATCAGAGAACAGATTGACCCAGATCCTAACGGTACAGAACTGCAAAGTAGCCAAAGGAGAATTTACCTGGTGCTATTGATGGTGGGCGGGGGGTGGGGGGGGAGGTGAACATGAGGTCATATTCATATGGAAGCCTTGTAAACTTGGAGTAGCATGAGAGAGGCTTGCACAGCCAATAAGGATTTAGAATGAAGGCATTATTGTCTCTATTCATCTTTTGTCCAAGCCAAACGATGTCACTGTGGAGCCAGTGAAGGTTAAGGGATTTGTGAAATCTGTGCAGATGTTTCTGAACGAGAAGTTCTGCTCTTCTGAGTGCTGAGTGTGAGATGTCAAAGAAGTCCAGTGTGGTTCTCTTGCTATGTTAGCGTCGATCGCCCCGCCCCCAGTCCCAGGACGAGAGCAGGGCCATCAAGGGACAGGGAGTTCCCTTCAGACTGAACTGGCTCTGTTCTCCCAGGGAGCTCCGCCCAGGGGCTGAAGTTATAAATTTAGTAGTAATTTGGCCTTATGATAATAACATGTAAAACCGTGGAACTGAATGAGACCACATAGGGCAGTGGTTCTCAGCTCTGAGTGCACGTAAGGGTCACCTAGGGAGCTTTTAAAACCTGCCAAAGCCAGGGGGCACCTGGGTGGCTCAGTCGGTTGGGCATCTGACTCTTGATTTGGGCTCAGGTCATGATCCTAGGGTCGTGGGGTCAAGCCTCGTGTGGGGCTCTGAGCTGAGTCTGGAGCCTGCTGGAGATTCATGCCCTCTGTCCCTTTTCCCCGCTCGTGCTTTCTCTAAAATCAAAAAATCAAAAACCTGCGAAAGCCAGAGCCCCACACCTGGAGATTCTCATTTCCCTTGTCTGGGGCCCAGGCAGCCCTGCATTTAGAAGCCAAACCCAGATGATGCTTATGTACAGGCAGAGTTGAGAGCACCGAATCTGGGAAAGAGGAATCTCAGGCAAACTTTGAAACAGTCGACATCGGACATCGATTTGAGAAGTTGTGGCCATTGAAGATAAGAAAGCCAGAGACGAAGGGTTTTGAGAGAAGGTCAAGGGTACCACATGCCCATGGGTGAATCAAATGAGGTTAGAGAAGTGACCAATGCATGTGACAACAGGGAAGCGGTTTGCAACCTTGAAAAGAGTGGTAGGCACAGAAGCCAGACTGGAGTGAGCCGCGGTGGAAAGAACTTCACAGCGACATTTTTGAGTTCTGCTCTGAAGAGATGAGCATAAATGACGCAGCAGTGGCTGTAGGAGATGGGAGAATGGAGAGCTTTTGACTACAGTGATGGGGATGTCCTAACAGAAAAGAAGAGTTTCACGAGGAAGGAGAAAACCATGGTTCCTGCAGGTGCAGTAAGGGGAAACAAGAAGGCATGGAGTCCAGATGAGTCAAAATCAAGGTCAGCCTTTGATGGGAATGGGGATCCCTCCTCTTTGGAACCAAGAGGGAAGATGGAGACCACACAAACTAGTCAGGTCTGTAAATTTGGTGGCGAAGAGGTAAGATAGTCCCCATCTGATCAGGCTTCTATAAATATTTATTTATATCAATAGGATCCAACGGTGAAAAATAATATTTTTAAGTCACTCCGTGGATTATACCATGGACATATTTTCACACGAATAAATATTCATCTCAATCGTCCTTTTAAAATTACTGCATAGGGGTGCCTGGGTAGCTCAATCGGTTAAGCATCTGACTTTGGCTCAGGTCGTGAGCTCACTTTCATGGGTTCGAGCCCCGCGTCGGCTCTGTGCTGACAGCTCGGAGCCTGGAGCCTGCTTCCGGTTCTGTGTCTCCCTCTCTGCCCCTCCCCTGCTCATGCACTGTCTCTCTCTGTCCCAAAAATAAATAAAGATTAAAAAAAAATAAAAAAAAATTACTGCATAGTGGTCCTTTGTATAGTTGACTATTTTTTAAATCACTACTCTTGTGGGGGTGGGTTGATTTTTTTCCCCCATCTCTTGATGAATATCTTTACATGTATTTTTAAAATTATTTTCCTTATTGAGGAGGGCACCTTTTGGGATGAGCACTGGGTGTTGTATGGAAACCAATTTGACAATAAATTTCATATTAAAAAATAATAATAAAATAAAACTATTTTCCTCCGGTTAGATTTCTGTAATCTATCAGACGTCCCTTTCTCTCCAATATTTTCATTGCTCCTTTGGGCAACTAGAATTCTATTTTATACAACACAAAGAATATAATTGCTACTTTCTGTCAACTTTTTATGCTAGGTTAAAGTGTCTGCTGTTGATGTGACTTTATTCCCACAGGCCTCCTTTAATATACTGTGGTTAAAGTATGTGGTCACATACTGGTTAGAATTAACACAAATTTCATGTTAATTATTGACTGTGAAGAGCAGCTTCTTGTTTTTCTACTAACACCATTGTCAACCCGGAAACCTTGATTAGCCAACCTTGAAAAAACTTCTTCTAGAAGTTGGCAGGCAGCACAGCTTAAATTCCCAAGGGTGATTTCTCCTCTCCTTCACGTATGCCCCTGAGACGCACCCCTCTTGCCGTCTTCATTTCTCTGTTCTCACTTCTCCACCTTGGTTCGTCTCCCCTGTGAAATTCCCGACTCCCAAAAAACTGACCCTGTATCCTCTGAAGAGAAGACTCCTACAAAACTTGACTTAAATGCTCCTGATTCCCCTCCACCCAACTGTATTTCAGTTCTTGAAATAACACTGAACCTTTGAATTCCCCCCCTCACTCATTATTATACCTGGGAGTTACTCTATAGAAAAATACCGTTTCTGTCGAATCCCTTACCTGGTCCAGTATGGAAGCCCAAGATGATTGACTCTTGGTCCAAAATTCTTCATAGCCAAGGACACTACATGAACCAATATATGTTTCTCATGTCAAAGATGAATAAGCTTTTCAAAATGCAAATCTGATCAGCTCCCTGTGTTGCTTAGAGCCCTGTGGTGATTATCCATTGTTCTTGGAATAAAGACAGTCTTCTTCAAGAGGACCTACAAGAGGTCCTACAAGGACCCTCCTGTGCTCTGGTCACGAATCTCTCCAAGCCACTCTGAAAACCATTTGTATTGCCCTTATTTTTAGTTTCTTGAGCAAGCCATTGATTCTTCTACCTTAGAGCTTTGTTCTCTTCACAGGGACTTTGCTGACATCTGCGTTTGCCTGGTTAGCTATGCGTCATACTTCAGATCTTCACATAATTGCCCTTTCTTCAAGGAAGCTTCCTCTACTCTAGAGAAAGTTGGATCTTCCTATTATATGTTCCCATGGTGCCATGTGATTCTCTGTTGCAGTCCGTACTCATGATGGAAGTTTCATACGTATTTTTGTGCTTATTTGATTACTGTCTATCTGCCTACTAGACAGTAGTAAAATTCATGAGAACCAGGATGACATCTGGTGATAGGTGTGTCTATCATCCAGTACAGCATCCAAATGTTTGTTGAATGAATGAATGAACACATGAATGGCTAAAATTGAGCATCACAACCTACAAAAGCTAAAGGTGGGTAGTTAAGGAACGAATCTCACGGTGGTGATATAAGGAAAGCAGGGAGCAGAGACAATCTCATCAAAACCTTCTCTTTTTTAAAATAATTTTTAAATTTTATTTATTTAGAGAGAAGGGGGGGTAGGGGAGGGAAAGAGAGAGAGAAGGAGAGGAAGAATCCCAAGCAGGCTTCACACTGTCAGTGCAGAGCCCAATGGGCGCCTTGTACTTACAAAGCATGAGATCATGACCTGAGCTGAAATCAAGAGCTGGGCGCTCAACCGACTGAGCCACTCAGGTGCCCCTCATCAGAACCTCCTTAACGTGAGTGTGTAGAAAGGCTTCAGAGAATCCTTTCATCTACCATAACTGTATGTAAAGTTATGTTCAGACATCTATTTCGATTGTATTCACTAAATAGTCACGTGGGTGCTGACTTTCCCAATAGATGAAAAACCATTACTCAAATCCAATTTCTAAACAAGGACTAGACAAATGGTCAAGAGGGAAGGCTGGTCTCTGGAATCTCTGGCTGGTGTCCTACCCATTGTCCTTCTACCAAACAATGGTAATAATAATCCATCGGAAACACCTATTTTGGGTGCCTTGTGATCCGCTGGAAGATCCACTAACCAAAGTTAATTAACACCTTTAAACTGCAGGCCGTTGGGGCATCAGATAAAGTGAGAGTTAGCTAGTTGTCCTTCCTTGTTCCCCAGGCTCGCCGCCTCTCCTCGACTCCTTACTGGCCAATAGCTCTGAAGGCAGCGCACAGCCTAGGGCTTTTCACCAGCCGTTGGCCTCTTGTCCCTAACTAATGAAGCCTCAAGCCCTTGTTGGGCCTTGTTTCTACAAGGCCGGACACCTTCTTTTAACAGGACGTACTTGAAAAACAAGATATTTTCCTTTGTACTAGAAACAAATGGTGATTAATGTCCTCATTGTAATTAATCTGTGGTGACAGATGAGTAGTATAGCAGCAGCTCTTTGGCTGCTGTGGGAGCGTTCCTTGATAGGACAGCTGGTGAGAGAGGACACCAAATTCAATTTGTTTCTCATTTGCATACATATGACAACCATCTGTGCTAATAGCAGTGTGATGTCTCCATTAGGCCCTGTGCTAGCACACAGCCTTCCCGGGCTCCCATCAGGCCTGGGCGAGGGGGAGCTCAGAGCATAAATATTTGCAGAGGAAAAGCGGTGGGCCTGATGGAACACACCCGATCACGTCCCCTCCCGCCGGAGGCTCAGCACTGAACACGGGCTGAGATCCCCGTCACCGGTAGGAGGGCGATCTTCTTTTGAGGATTCTTGCTCCTTTCATCAAAAAGCCTCTACCCTCTCTGTCTCAAAGATCCAGTCGAACTACTCCTGGTCTATTCCCGACTGTCTGGTTGCTCAAACCAGGTTCACTTTGGTGAAGACCTTTTCATTTTTGTAACTGGCCCATTTATGGTAAACAAACATTCATGGAGTATCTGCAAAGTGGGGGCAACTATTCCAGGGATTCACAGGAGACAAGAGGATTTTGCTTTATGGGGTTTACATGCAGAGGTGGTCCCTGGCACTAAACAAACGAATAAGACAAGGGTCATGTAGTGTTACATTGTAAGCAGAGAATCGGAACCAGGTGCCAGGTGGTGCGGAATAGATAGTGGGTGTTGACTACATTGGGTTTGGTTTTCTGACAAGTCCTCTCAGAGGAGGTGAGATTTAAGCTGCTATCTGGATGACAAGAAGGAATCAGCACGAGAACATCAAGGGAAAATACATTTTTTTTTTCCAAAGAAAGAGAAGAGTGAGCTTGATGTGGTGAGGAAGAAGAATGGCCAGCGTGACTGAGAGGGAGTGACGTGATGAGAGCAGTGAGTCTGTCTTAGTTTCCTAGGGCTGGAGTAATAAAGTACCATGAGCAGGGAGGCTAAAAACAACAGAAATTTATTGTCTACAATTCTGGAGGCTAGAAATCAATAACCAAGGTCTAGGGAAGACTATTTCCTTCCTTCTTCTAGCTTCTGGTATTGCCAGCAATCTTTGCTTTGTAGACACATCACTCCAGTCTCTGCCTCAGTCATCACATGGCCATCTTCTACCTATATGTCTGTGTCTCTCTTCTTCTTTTCTTATAATGGCACTAGTCATATTGGATTAACCAGCTGGAGCACATGGGGATTTGAAAGATAGATAAGGCATGTAGGTCATAGTGTAAAAGCCATGGATGACCTTTGAAGACCTATTACAATGAAATGACAAGATCCAATGTCCATGTGGGCATCACCGTTAAATTGGGTGGAAATGGGGCAAGAGGGAAGAATGAAGGTAACCATTACCTTACCTATTTGATGTATGTATTTAGAAAATTTGAGGAATCATGTTTTTGTCCTCAATAGTTGGCAAGATGGTGCAGCATTCACTGGAAGAGGGAATATTTGGTGGTGGGGGGGGGGGCAGGGATAGGGAACAAGTCTGGGAAAGAAAATCAAAGGCTCCATTTTGGCTATGTTCCATTAGAGATATCTACAAGACATCCACATGGAAGTATAAAATCAACCTCTTTGGGTGTGTGAGTCCAAACATCAGAGGAGAAAAGACTGGTCTTGAGATAGAAATTTGGGAGTCATCAGCCTCAAGAGATTTTTTAAAGTCCATGGTGCTAGATGAGATTTCTGTCCAGAAATGGAGGAATATAGAAAAACAAAAATGAAAACGAAAACAAGGACTCCACCCCAAACCCAGAGAAACACTATGACTCTTCGTTTCCTCCGGTCTCTGTCCTTGGGGTCATCAGGTCTCACGGTTGAGTGCCCTTCCTTACTATGGATGACTTTACTCTATGAAACACTGTGTGTGGTGAGGGCCAAGGTTTGGCTGACCCCTCTCTGTTTCATGCCTCATCCCACCCATAATTCATCCTCATTTCCTTTTGTCCTGGTGCTGCTCCATGACGAGAGGGGTCCAGGTTCAATGTCTTCATAGTCATACACCAGAACTGCTGACATTTTGGGCTTGGTAATTCTTTGCTGAAAAGGATCGCCTTTGATACTGTAAGTGTTTAGCAGTATTCCTGACCTCTGCCCAGTAGGTGTCAGCAGTGTCTCCCCACCCCCAGCTGTGACAATTAAAAATGTCTCCGGACATTGAGAAATGTTCTCCGGAAAATGAGCGTAGGCAAAATGACCCCCACTTAAGTACCACTGCCACAGACATAACACAGGACTCTAAATACAGGAGACACTCATTAAATATTTGCCATTGATGGTGACGGCAATTATATCCTGGCACACGGCTTCCCTTCACCTTACTCCATCCACTAGAGGAAATAGATTCTTTATTAAAAATCTTGTAGAATAGCATCAGAATTTCTCATTAGTCTCTGGCCAGGCCTCCAGACTCCAGACTTCTCCAGAGTTAAAGACAAATGTGTGAGGAGTCAGAATGAGGTGTGAAAGGGAGTTATTCATTCAGCCAGTCAACAAATGGCAAAGTTAAACAACAATTGAATTTTTAAAAAAAGCCCTTCTGCGACCAAAGCCTGGTTTGATAAGATAGGGGAGGTTATTACCTAAGAAAAATTGCTAGCACACATTCCAGTGACTTTGCGTCCTAAGTAAAAAGTCATCTTTAGCACAACAGATATCCTTTTAAAATTCTATCAACCAGAAAAATAGAGGCGGGAGAATGCAAACCAGACCATTAAAATGTAATCTAGAGCCTACAAATTAATAAAATGGTAGCACGATCAGATTGAAATGGCATGGAATCAAATGATATGTGGCTGTCTTTGCAGCGCATTGTAGCTCCTGAAACCCTAAAGATTGAGTACATGTATGGAACATGCCGGCAGCATGGAGAACACAGCAGTCTTTCCTGGTGGCCCCCAGGACAGTCGTAGGGGAGCCTGGGGGGCTCCGTCAGTTCAGCATCCGATTTCGGCTTAGATCATGAACTCACGGTTCAAGAGTTTGAGCCCTGCATCGGGTTCTGTGCTGACACAGATTCTCTTTCTCTCCCTCTCTCCCTGCCCCTTCCCCACTTGCACTTTCTCTCTCTTTGAAAATAAATAAATTAACTTAAAAAAAAAAAAAAGAATGGACAACAGTTTATTCTTTCACATCTGTCGGTTAGATGGATGGTTCTATTTCTTTTGGTTTTGACAGGAGTATTACAAAGTCTCAAATGGCCAGGCCCACATAGTTGGCCACGGATGCTTACTGGGAGCTCAGCCGGGGCTGTTGGTGAAGGTTCTCGGTTCTCCTCTATGGGGTCCCTTCCACATAGCTGCTTGGTCTTCCTTACAACATGGCAGCATCTTTCCAAGAAGGAAGTTGAAAAAGGAAGTATTCAGAAGCTGTCAGTCTGTTAAAGCCTGAACTCGAAAGAACCAGAATGTTAGGTTACCTGTATTCCTTTGCTCTTCACCGTAACAGTTACAGGGCCAGCCTAGATTCACCTGAGGACCCTCACCCCCCTTCCAATATATCTGTCACACAAGTTCTTGGGTAATAATTGGCACCTATAATGTAAATGACCTGTTTATTAATTGCACTGATAGCCGGATGATTGCACAAGGGAAATGGATCATGTCGTGTCATTGTAATAAGCCTTCAAAGGTCATCTGTGGCTCTTACACTATGATCTGCATGCCTTACGTGGCTCTCAACTCCCATGTGCTGGGGCTGATTAACGTCCAATATGACTGCTGTCGGTTTAAGAAGAGAAGAGACACGCAGACACACGGGAGAAGACGGCCATGTGATAACAGGGGATACACGGAGAGATCATGTCTGGACACTAGCAGCCACAACAGACTCATCATTCGACTCCGTACCCAACCACTCTGGTGTATTTTGAGGCTCGTCCTGATCCACATCTGTGCCTTTCTCCTCTAGAGCCCAGTGTTGTCACATTATAGGAGCCCTGGATGCAAAAGAAAGAGAGGGCTTGCCTTCCCGCAAGTGTATATGTGCATGTGCCGACTACATACACCTATATGAAGTTAAGGAGTGATCAGAGGGCCAGAAAGAATGACTCTCTTTCTAACAGCATTTGGCTTGGAGCACCAATTATTCCCTACGCTGCTGTGACAAGGACACACACATAGCAAATGTCCAAGAGCCATATTCATCTAATCAAGTTCTTAATAAAATTCCATTTCCCTTCCATTTTCTGACATTTACTCAAGGAAGGAGTAAATAGCGGACGCTCGTTTAGAAATTCCTGCTTCATACAGCTAGTGCCAAAATTAAAAGAAAGAATATAAGATTGCTTTCCATAGGGTGAGTGTTCAAGAATGTTAGATGGTGATGAAAATAGCTGAACCCGGTGTCTGATGTAGTAAGTGCTTAATAAAAGGCAGCCAGTATTGTTAAAGAAAAGCTCTTTTAGGGGAAGGATGGTAAAGGAATAAAAGAAGGTTGCAGTCCTTCTGAATGGGGAGGGGGGAACATAACGGCTAAGAAGCTTGGGGTCAGGAGAAGGGTGATGCTCTGTCTGCCTCAAGAGGCATTTGACAGAGCTCTCTTTAATACCAAATTATCAGAGACAGTTTTGGGATTTTCATTGGCACAGACACGCTTCCCCCCTGAGCCCCGGAATAAATACTTAGCAGGTCAAAGATCAGTTCATTAATCTCCTCACTTGTCTGTTTGTTTGGACATACGGATGCGCCATTGTGAAGGCAATTTGAGCGAAGGCTGAAAGAAATTGAGAAACCGGGAAAACGTGCATTCTAACCCATTTTAGTACCATCGCAGTGAACAGAGGGATGTGTGAGAGGGGGACAAAGGCTTTAGATGCAAGTCTCTGCTTTTTCAAAAAGAATTATCTGTAATCAAAATTAGAAGCTCGTGACTGGGTTCTGTTCTTCCCCATGTTCGTTTACGCAACTCGCCTTCTAGCTGCCGTTTGATCAACTTTTCTTTCCCGAGTGAATTTTTATTTTGCTCCATTAGGCAAAGCCTGTCAAGCACATCTTTAACCGTCTTGGAGGGGCCCCGTAGAAGCCTTATTCTAAGAGACATTCTAAGAGAGCAGAGAAAAGACACGTTTTCCGCGGAAGGGCACTGAGGGTGATTTTGACTAGAGTTATCCTCATGAGACGCAGTGTCATTTTTACGAATTGCCAAGACACCTCTCCATTTGGATCCAAATGACCTGAAAACAGTCAGCTGCCCTGGATCTTTCTGGGGCAAAAGCCTTGAGGAAGAGGATTAGTGACTGGCTGCAGTTCACATCTGTTGACTGGAGGACAGCAAAGAAGGCAGAGCTCCTATGTTCACTCTCTACGTCTTTGGAGGTAGCAGTGGGCAGACTTCAAGGCGACCCCCCATGATCCCTGCCTCCTGACGTTCGCACAGCTGTGTCATCTCTTCTCCCTGAGTGTGGGCAGGACCCGTGGCCTGCTTCTAATCAATAAAATATAGAAAAGGTGATGGGATATCACCCCCATGATCGTGATACACTGAGTTTCTGCTAATTTTTATGGCAGCGATGGGAAACGGATAGATATGACCGCTTCCACGGATCTGGTGTTTGGTGGGTGGTTGGTTTTGGTTGTTCTGGGGTCCTCAGCTCTACAGCACCCCCAACTCCAAGCAGTCCCGGCCTGGGATGTGCGGGTCTCAAGGCTCCAAAATCCAGAGCAAGGACAGAGTTGCAATGTGCGCTTTTAGTTCTCTTCTTGAGCCACGTTTATGACCGTTCCATCGCCCAGAGTAGGTCATAAGGCCAACCTAGATTCGCAGGTGGAGATAAGATCTCCAACTTAAAATTTTTTTTTGAAGTTTATTTATTTTTGAGAGAGAGAGAGCGAGCAGGGGAGGGACAGAGAGAGAGAGAGAGAGAGAGAGAGAGGGAGAGAGAGAATCCCAAGCAGGCTCCGCGATGTCAGCGCAGAGCCGGATGTGGGACTCAAACCCATGAACTGTGAGATCATGACCTGAGCCAAAACCAGGACTTGGACAGTTAAGTGACTGAGCCACCAGGTGCTCCTAAAATCTCCAACTTTTGATGAGAGAAGCTACAATGTAACACAGATGGTTACGGAAAATAGAGACATACCTGTGGCCAACTTACCATCTACCACATGCTCTAAGACGTAGCCTAGCGTATGAGCCAAAATACATACTATGAAAGGGCACCATTCTCATGCCCGAGACTCGGATGGTATGGGGGACCAAGTCTCTGGGCCACAGCCTAGGACTTACACTTCACACGAAAGTTCCCTCCATCACACTGCCCCTCCATCTGTGACGGAAACAAGAAACAGAGCCTTTTCCCTACCTCCTCCCTCAGCCCCCACAACATGCAGGAAACAGAGCATGCCAACATGCCCCAGGGCCTCGTCAGCCCAAGGAAATCCCTGACCACATAATAGAGAAGGAGTAGAAATTATTACAGACTTGCAATCCTCATCCAGACAGAGGGTCAAGGTTCCACCCTCTGGTGATGGACATAACATGGCCATGAGGGCCACACCCCAGATTCTGATTTCACAAATAAGAAAATTTAAATTCAGAGAAATGAAAACACTTGCTCAAATGCACAAAGAGGCAGAACTGAGCTACATCCAGAACTAGGAACTTTGGGGAGGTAGTAAAATATGACGCAAGCAGAAAGACTCACACTCAAACTGGACGGTATCGATGCCCAACCGAAAGCCTTCCCGCACCGCCAGCCCCCCTGCAATCACAACACCTTGATTTTGTTTTGGCTTCCATCCCTCTCTCCCTATGGTTCAAGAAGGGCTGCTGGCACCCCAAATTTCGGCAATAAATCTAGGACCCTTTTCTCTTTGAAATTAGTTCCATCATAGGCCTGGACAAGGCCAGCTTTGCGGGCACGTAACCTGCACAGTTGCACAGGGCATTGGTCTCAGAAGGACCCCACACTTGGTTTAATGCTTCGCTGCGATCTTGAAATTCTTAATAACTGTTGGACAAGAGATGCCACACTTTAATTTTGCACTGGGCCCCACAAATCATTACAAATTATATAGCTGGCCCCACGTGTGTGCTACCATTCTGGCGAACGCGGTGCAGAGAAACCTTGTTGGGAGACTTCTAATAAATATGATTATACACAAGTGTGCCCCCTCTCCTTCTGCATGTGATGTCTGGAGCTACTGCAGCCCTGCTGCACCCTTGAGGGAAGCTAAGCTTGCCACATCAGAAAGATGGAAGCAACCTGGATCTTTCTGACACCACTGACGCCATATGAGATCGTAAGTCTTCTTTTTTGTTTTTTTTTACAAGTTGAGAAAAGTAATCTCACCCTACGCAAAAGGTCATTGAAATATATCTTCTGTGACAAAAACAAACAAACAAGCGAAAACATCAACGAAGTAATGTAGATATAGTCCCTGTGAATCCTCTGAAAGTCAGAGTTGGGAGGCTGTTTAACTCATGTCTGCAGTCACACTTCACTAAACCAAGACATGTGTCCTATACCCGGACCAGCAACCATCAGAAGTAAATTAGGACCTGGGTCTTTCCATAGGAACACGAAATCATGGCAACGAACTAATTATAATGACTTCTGCTTCCGGGGAGATGAGTAAATGTACTTCTCCCACTCAGTACAAGGACAGTAAAAGAGCCTGAAGGTGAAGAGAAGAAGGGGGGCTGCTGAGGACCCCAGAACCAGAGGCACAGCACAGTAGTGAGGCCCCGATTTTCTTTTTGTATCATATGTTCTAGCCTTGGGGCTGGAGAAGCCAGCAGGAGACGGCAACAGACTCACAAAGAGCCTACCCTCGCCAGTCAAAGGAGCAGAAAGGGGCAGTGTAACAAGACAGAAAACTTTTAGGCAATGACCTGTCTACTCCAGCCAGACGCCGTAGAGAAGAACTGTGGCCCCACCCCAACCCCAACTGCAAAGGGGGCTAGGAGCCCACCTCCGCTGTAATAACGTGCCCAACTTCCCCAGTGCACCCCCCGGGCACTGCCACAATAAGGCAGTAAGGAGGAGGGACTTCTATCCCCACGGGCTGGTGAGAAGCCCGTCGGCCCCTCACAGTGTCTGTGGAGACCACAGGGGAACTAGAAATCCTATGACCCCCGGGGGGAGAGGAGGAATCCACCTGCTCCCCTAAGCATCAGTGGACACCTGCATTTTCATCTCCATCTGGCAGAAACATGAACACAGCCCCTGTCCCCTGCCACAGCAGTGTCAGAAAAAAACCCAGTTAAACCAGCAAGTTTAAATAAGACCCAGAGCTTCATATCGTAACACAAAAATATCTGGGTTTCAACTGAAAACCATTCACTGTACCAGGAACCAGTGAGACCTCAAAGGGAGTAGCAGAGGACAACACCAACATAGAAGATGTTAAAATAATCAGGCAGGGGTATCCGGGTGGCTCAGTCGGTGAAGCGTCTGACTTCGGCTCAGGTCATGATCTGGCGGTTGGTGGGTTCGAGCCCCACGTTGGGCTCTGTGCTGACGGCTCGGAGCCTGGAGCCTGCTTTGGATTCTGTGTCTCCCTCTCTCTCTGCCCCTCCCTGCTTGTGTTCTGCTTCTCTCTCTCCCTCAAAAATAAATAAACATTAAAAAAATTTTTTTAAATAATAATCGGGCAGAAGCAGCCCTAATAAAAATGCTTCAATGAGCAATTACAAAAAGCCTAAAACAGATGCAGAAACAAAAAGCCTCCACCAGGAAATGGAACCAAATGGCAGATTTAAAATGGGAAAATACAGTTAATATAAAAAGTAAAGAAAGAAAATTCATTGATAAGATCTCCGTGGATGGGCTCAATACCAGGATCGGAAAGAGGAAAGAATCAGTGACTTGGAAGACAGAACAATAGAAATCCAATCTGAACAACAGAGAGATAACAGAGAGGGGGAAAAAAAAAAAAAGGAGAATTTCAGGGACTGGTAGGACTATAATAAGAAGATCTCGGGGCACCTGGGTGGCTCAGTCGGTTAAGCCTCCGACTTCTGCTCAGGTCACGATCTCACGGTTTGCGAATCTGAGCCCCGCATCAGGCTCTGTGCTGACAGCTCAGAGCCTGGAGCCTGCTTGGGATTCTGTGTCTCCCTCTCTCTGCCCCTTCCCCGCTCATGGTCTGTCTCTTTCTCTCAGTCAAAACTAAATAAAACCTTAAAAAAAAATTAAAAAAAAAAAAGTTAAAGGAAAGAAGGAAGGAAAGAAAAGAATAAAGAAAAGAAAAAAGAGTTCAGGATGCTGGGTGAATCGCAGCAGATGGGCAGATGATCTTTTCAGACTGATTGCGTCTAGATCCTACTGATGGGATCTCACAGTTATATTTAATACCCATTTGTCACTGAGATCGGTCAGGAGGCAAGCCAAGGGCTTGTTGGAAGGACCTACCCCTGACCTTCATCAATCACCTTAGAGGCTTTCCACACACACACAATCTAAGGAACATTTGGGGCCTTCATGCCAATCCAGTTGTGAGTCAAGTCCTCTTAATGCCTTGGTCCTCAGAGTGAGGTCCTGGGAGCAACACAACAGATCACCTGGGAGTTTCTTAGAGCCACATCACAGACCCGATAGATTGGAATCTGTGCCCGCAAGACCCCCAGATCCACATTCCAGCGCGAAAAGCCCATTTTACCTACTTACTCCTATCCTGCAACCAAAGAGACACCCTTACGCTCCTCTTACATAAAAATTCTAGGATTCCCTATAAACTGCAGGTGAGAAGCTGACCAGAGGAGGAATGAAATCCCAAACCATGGAAAGTACTAGACTAAGACGCTGGAGTTTTGGCCTCCATCCTGAACTTTTGTATCTACGGATCACCAAAGCTGCTGCCGGGCGGTATTTACAAGATGGCCGTTCCTCGTGTTTATTTGGTTTATTTGGTTTCCTCATGCATTTTGCACTGAAAACAAACTAGGAAGTCAGAGACCGCTTCCTATTCTGAATATCCTCTGATTCCATTACATATGAATCGGATTACCCATTACTAGGTAGGCGAAGCCTGTGCACAGAGAAGTTAATTGTAAGATCCAAACCGTGCCTGGTGTATAATTATGGCAAGAATATTTTTTAATCTAACTGTAATTCCATTTAGGAATTTGGATGACTTGAGCTTTGCGCCTGTAGCTTATAATATCACCAGAAACCCTTCACGGCACTGTAACCCTGTAAGTCGGTTACCTGCCGATGCTCAAATACATACATATATAATTTTAATGGCGCCCATTATACACAGACTTCCATTATAGCACTATTTCCACTCAGTCATAATTTTATGAAAAATTCCCCTATTGGCTAAAATTTTCCAGGCTTAATCATACTCTGGAGGTGAACTTTTTTCAATTAATCTCCACTTAAGCCAATTTTGAGCTCTTTGGATGAAGGAAAAATATATATGCCAGACTCTTAAAAATAACTGTCAAGCGGGTTCCTTTTTTTTAAAATGTTTATTTAACACACTAACATTCACACTTCACAAGACTGACGTGCTGGCATCTCAATTTCCAGATGATGGAAGCAGAGGTGTTTTATTATTATTATTATTATTATTATTATTATTATTTTTTGTTTGCTTAGAACCAGCGGGGGGGGGGCCCCCGCAATAGCTTGCTCAGTTATCTCCTCTGCCATGGAGAATTATAGACAAGTCTGTAAAGCAGGTATTTTATTTTAAGCTTGTGGGGGCACTTAGCATCCACGAAACTGAATTCGAAACTGAATTCAGCTAATGCACATCAACTCTCCTTCTTACAACCCTGGCAAAGTTTTCCAATTTGGGACTAATGAGAAGAAAGTCATTTGGATTATTGATCCAGTGTGAGTCATCTAGAATGGGGAAAGAATGGGTAATTACCACTGTTTTGAATCACCTCCATTTATTATTTTTTTTCTAAACTTTATTTTGGAACTTCCAGCCTCTGTTGATTATGTTATTTCTCCAGAGGAAAACAGCCTCTGAGTGATCCCTCTGAGCAACTGAGAGGCAAAGCCTTCTAGCTTTTGGTCTCGTCTCTGATTCTTTGGTTTTCTTTCTCTAGCAAATGCTTTGTATTCAGTCTGTACAGCTTCATTTGGTTGACTGGGAGCGGGAAGTTTGCCACAACACACACAGCCATCCTCTGCAACGTGGCCAGAAAGGGCAGGACAGGAATGAATTCTTTGCTGGATTTCTTATGTCCAGGTCTTGGTGCCGATTGACAATGGATGGGGACTTTCTTCTCGATTCCAAACAAGTCTCTTAGCACAGTTATGTAGAAAGGATTAAAAAAAAAACCAAACCCTAATGAATTTTAATTGTCCTTTCTCCAAGCTAAAGTTTTCATAGGTTGCTTAAGGAAGAACCATGTCTGAGGACCTCTAACTGGGTGAGGACAGTCTTCTGCAGGAGGGCTAAGACGCCTTGGCCTGTTGACTTCTGGTCTCCCTACATTTTCCTTGTCATCCTTGACTTCTCCATGTTTTCTGCACAACAAGCACACTGAGCTTTTGGTCCTAGAGCATGTGATGCTACCTCCTGCCACAGGACCTTTGCATAGGCCATTCCTTTTGGCTACAACACCCTTACCACTCGTCTTCTGGTGAACCTGTTGTTTCTTCAGGAAAGTCCCCACTGACTGTCCCTGTTAGGTCAACCTCCACACCCCCAATGTCTGTTCTCACACCACCATACACTTCCCTTTGATGGTACTTGTCACTGTGATATTCTCACATTGACTTCTGTGATTTTCCTCCAATAGTAACTTTATTCCTACTGGCTCCATGAGGGTCCAGACCATGTATACTCCCAACGCCTGACATGAGACCTTACACATAGTAGGTGCTCAGTAATTATTTCTTGGATAGATGGATGGATGAATGAATTGACTTTGGAAATTCCCTGGAGGGGAGTCATATACTGCCAAATACCTTGGCATCCGAAGAATTTGTCTGGTCTGGTTTATGATGTTGTTCCAACGTTGGTATGTAAGACCCATGAAATGAGAGCATGGACAGAGAGGAAACGGGGCAAAGAGGACCGGAGAAAAACCCTCAGTCAAGAGCTAAGTAAAACACCTCTTGAGTGATAATATTGTAAACCTGAAAGTTGACCTTAGAGACTGTCCCTCAGATTTTACAGATGAAGAAAAGGAGGCCCAACTTTCCACCAGTAGTTACTGACGGACCACACCCCTCCTAACTTCATCTGTCCCTGGTCCACTGCTCTCGTGAAGAGATGGTCCTTGGCAGAGGTGAAGAAATGGAAGGGAGGGCAGAACTTAACAGTAGCGGGAGCCCTGAGCTGCGGAGACCCCAGGAGAGGAAGAGAGTAATGAAATCATACGGAACCCAAAGGGTCCCTGAGGGCTATGGCTAGGGAAGAAATTGGACTTCCTTCCTCTGCTCATAGATCCAACGTAGAAAGCTTTACTAGGAAATCCCTGAAGGAAGAATTGCCATCTTTTCTATCATCCCCAGTGAACCCTTTAGTCTATAATCTGTAAAGACAAAGGCAGTCAGATAGAAGAAGGTACCCAATTATCACGGATTCTCTCAGTAGGGCTGAGCGGCTTAAGGCGTAGGTTTTAGGCCAGGCTCCTGAGGGTGAACTTCACCAACTGGGTGATTTTGGTCAAGCCCCTTAACCTCTCTCTCAGTTTTCTCATCTATGACATGGGAATAATTGAACCTGTATTTTTTAGGGTCAGTACGTGGATGACATATAATATGATTATAAAGTACCTATGCATGACAACCTAAGAAATGCTTGGTATGACCTAGCATTCAACACTCAACGGATTTGTACTGAGTGCTTACCAGGTGCCTATAGGGGACAAGGTCAGGTCGTGGGGGCATGGGTCTTACATTATAACGGGGGAAGAAAGATGAATTTGAGAAACAGGAGATTTGCAGAGTAGGCTCAGAGCCCTGAAGAAAATATTACAGAAGTGGAAAGGAAGGAGGAATTGGCCACTTTCAAATAGGTTGGATCAGGAGATCCTCTTTGAGGTCACGGCATTGGATGTGAAGGATCCAACTACGGAAAGAGGTGAGGAAAAGTGTTCTCGCCCAGCAAATGCCAGAAATGGAAAGTCCAAAGCCTTGAGATGGGAACGTCCTTATGCCCGGGGCCATGAGAAGCCGGAAGTTTCTCAGCTGGAGTGAGACAGGATCTGAGTTATGTTTAAAAAAAAAAAAAAAAAAAAAACAACCCTCTGCCCCAAACCCAGAGAATGTACACCACCACCAGCGAACCCTATGGGTTTGCGGAGATAAGGATTCGTCCATGCAAGGTCATCAACTCTCACAACTGTTCCACTCTGGTGGGGGATGTTGAGAGCTCACGAGCCCATGTGAGCGGGGGTGGGTTATGTGCAGGGGCATGTGGGAAAAATCTCTGTACCCTCCACTCAATTTTGCTGTGAACCTAAAGCTGCCCTAAAAACAAACTCTCAGTTAAAAAAAAAAAAAATTAAACTAGTTAATTGGGGGGAAAAAAAAGTAGAAAATTTTGGTGTGAATTCTGGTGTAGAAAACAGGTTTTAGTGGGGCAAGAGCCAAGGCAGAGAAACCAGTCAGGAAGCTAGCAGAGAAGGCGAGGTGAGGGAAGGAGGGGTGGTGGATGGCATGGGGTAGACGGACAGGGTGAGCAGGGAGAGGGAGCCCATGGGGTCAAGATAAACTTTAGAGGTAGAAGCAAGAGGGCCAGCAGCGGGGAAGGGGGGGCGGGGAGGTGGGAGGCAAAAGGGAGAAACCGGAGATGAGTCCTAAGTGTTGGTCTTGAACAACTGGAAATCGAGGTCCTGTTTATCGAGACGGAGACAATCGGGACGAGAGACCCTGGAGATTATAGTGTTTGCCTTTGTTCTTACAATGAGGGAGGTGGATCTGGGGTTCCAGAATTGTGCGGTGTTCAATAAAATATGCCCCATCTCTTAGGAGTTTTAAGGACAGAGAAAGTACTGGGGGGACCTGGGGGGGGGGGCGCAGTCGGTTGAGCATCTGACTTCAGCCCAGGTCGTGATCTCATGGTTTGTGAGTTCAAGCCCCGCATCAGGCTCACTGCTGTCCGCGTGGAGGCTGGAGCCTGCTTCGGATCTTCTGTTCCCCCCCTCTTCCTCTCTCTCCCCCATTTGCACACAATCTCTCTCTCCCAAAAACAAACAATAAAAACAATTAATTAAATAAATATTAATAAATTATATCAATAAAGTAATTTATTAATATAAATCAATAAAAGTAGTTTACGAGGTTTTTAGAAATCTTATTTTATACCAGGTGATAAAATCTGAACAACTCAATGCCACTTTCATGGAAGCATTTTCTTCTAACGGAAACACAGTTACAAGAACGCTAGACCAGGAGTCTTAGAAAAGATGTCATTCCCACTCAGCCACTAAAAGTCACCTGCCCTTTCTGGGCTTTCACTGATTTACCTGGAAATGGAGGGCTGTGGGGCACCATGTCCTTTCCGGGTGTCACATTCCATCAAACGTTGGCCGGAGCGAGATACACTTTTCCGACATTGACAATGAAGGTGATGCGCCTTGCATCCATCCATTTGCATTTTGTGGTTTTGGATTTCCCAGATGCTCTGCAGTGTAGACCATCGCTCTCATAGCCTGTCAGCTTGAGAGCCCTTATTCGCCATGCTGCACAGGCAACTCAGCATAAACGTTGTCGGGGGCCACATGTCCTGGAGAGAAGTCATTTTCAACCAAGAGGGCCTCAAGTCACAAGACTTTCCAGCTTTGATTCACTTTGGGCAGCTGCCCGGAGAGCCTGGAACCACAGAACTGCCCCGTGAGGGACCGTACTATGTGGGGCAGTGGGTTATCAGCCTTGTAAACTCACTTTGTGACAAGCGCACGGCTTTGACTTGACATGAAGGCAAAAATCAGGGCTACCATATGGTGAGCCATGAGAAAGGAGCAAGGCAGGGTGGCTAAGCGTGAGAACAGCTGGCTAGGGGCAGAGTCTGGGCTTTGTTCCCACCGCCCCACTAACCAGGTGTGTGTGTCTTTGGGCAAGTCATTCCAGGAGGCTCCGTCTCCTCAACTGGAAAATGCTGTGTGCTTGGACGGTTCTCTCTCTGGTCTCTTAGCTTGGGGATTCCACGAGCAATTGTGGGGCCTCATGGATGCTGTGGGCACAGCACAAGAGAACAGTATAACAGTATCGTTTGGCCCAATTACTGGACTTGACACTTCTGTTCATGCCCTGGGAAAGAATTCTCAGGCAAGGAGGGTGAAGCTCATTGAGGTGCTAATGAAGGGTTTCACCTTCCCCTAAAGGGTCTTTGGGTGAGATCCAGGACAGGTGGCAGCTAGAGGGGAGTGGTGATTAGGAAGGCATCATCAGGTGGTACCTGCAGGGTGAGGTATTGACTTTGCCCTTCTCTGTAGTACGGGAATGAACAGATGGAGTGCTAGACCCCCACATCTTATGAACTTAACCTTGAATGTGCAGACAGGCAGAAGCATAAACCTGTAACCAAAAATAGCATTTATTATCGATGTCTTCCTTAAAAAAAAAAAGGCAAATCCCATATTATTTTCCTGGGTTGATCATCTCCATGGTCTCTTAAAACATATAGTTGGAACTGGAGGATAGGACTCAGAAAGCGAGTTGTTTTCCCTCTGGGCTTTTTCTTTTCTTTTCTTTCTTGAAGTAGGTTTCACCCCCAGCATGGAGCCCAACGCGGGGCTTGAACTCACGACCCTGCAATCAAGACCTGAGCTGAGACGTTTAACCGACTGAGCCACTCAGGTGCCCCTCCTTTGGGTTTTTTAAAATGGAAATGAATGGGGGGCCTGAGTGGCTCAGTCAGGTGGGCATCCGACTTTGGCTCAGGTCATGATCTCACGGTTCGTGGGTTTGAGCCCCAAATGGGTCTCTCTGCTGTTGGCACAGAGCTCACCTTAGATCCTTTGTCCCCTTCTGTCTCTGCCCCTCCCCTGCTCACATGCTCTCTCTCGAAAATAAATTAAAATGTAATGAAAATAAAATGGAAATTTTAAAAAATAACATAAATTTAAAAATAACGAAAATAAAATGGCAGTTAATGATCAGTGTTTTGTCAGTGCAACACTCCTTACCATGAAGTCCGTGACTATGTGAGCCATTCTGATTTCGAACATTCCTAAGTGTCAGCAGCCATCCGTGTCCTGGAAGCGTTTCATGTGGGGGATGATGGCTCTATTAGGGGTTTTATGTGCTAACCCAGGGCAGAGACTGGCTATTACTTCTTGAATCCTGCTATTTCTCCTGTTTATTTATTCAACAAATATCAACGAGTATGTCTGATAGTCCCTGCACTCCGCTAAGGACTGGGGACAAAGTGATACGGTACCAACAAGTCCCAGCTCTCTCCTGCTTCTTATGTAAATTCGAATTCCTCTGCTATTTTTCAAGTTCCCCTGTAACATGGCTCCAGTCTATCAACTCAAGCTATTTTCTACTATTCATCAACCTAAATATTCTACCCCACTCTGCTGCTTGTCCCCACACATTATATATACACCCCCTCCCCAGCATATAGACAAATAGAATGCTCATTTCCCCGTCTTTCATTTTCTCATGTCTGTCTACACCAGGGATGACTCTACCCTCATCCATGTACTTCTCCAAAACCTACTCCTATTTCAAGGCTTAACACAAATCCACCTTCTCTGAGAAGTGCTTTGTGAACGCACGAGTCCAATCCAATGGCTACTTCCTCCAAGGTTCTGTACCCCTTGACCACACATCTCGTTGACTATTTTCAGACACCCATCTTTTTCCTTCTCTTTTTGTGTGTGTTGACTTGATCGGCACATGTGAATTCTAAAATTTGACCCCAGAAAGGTCAACCATATGTACACCTTCGTTAGCCGCACGAGATTTGAACAGCGTTAGTCTCAAAGGAAGTTCTCAGTTACTTCCTTGGCTCATCACATATTTTGTCTGCAATCAAGATATACTTCTATCGAGATGGTAGAATCACAACCATATGGCAGATGTTTAGAACAACAGGCTTTAACTGACTGCATTTATTTGAACCTTAAACATCCCAGACCTTTCCCTTAACTATCACCATTAAAACTACAAAACATCAAAGGATATCATACTTGAAAATGACACGTATCTAAAATATCTAACTATGACTTACTACCTTTCTAACTTCAATTACTACATTAAACTAAAAATCAGAGTATTAAAAAAATTTTTTTTAATGTTTATTTATTTTTAAGAGAAAGAGAAAGAGAGAGACAGAGCATGAGTGGGGAAGGGGCAGAGAGAGAAGGAGACACAGAATCCAAAGCAGGCTTCAGGCTCTGAGCTGTCAGTACAGAGCCCGATGTGGGACTTGAACTCATGAACTGTGAGATCATGACCTGAGCCGAAGCTGGACGCTTAACCAACTGAGCCACCTAGGTGCCCCTAAGATTAGAATACTTTTAAGGATTATCTCTTCTCTACTGCTATGCGATGTCATCTTGTTCTTAAATTGAGTAGCCATATATGAGAATCTATTTCTCAACTTCCATTTTATTTTACTGGTCTATTTGTCTGGCCTTGTCTCTATATTGCCTGGTTTTAATTACCGTTCCTTGATTGTATAATACAATCTTCAGTAGAATACATCTTCCTACATTATTTTTCTTCAAGAATGTACTTTTGTTGGTCTTATGCATTTCCAAAGGAATTTAGAGATCAGGTTGTCAATTTCCACAAAGAAACCTGCTGGTCCTTTCATTGGAATTGCACTAAATGTATAGATCCACTTGGAGATAATTGGTATTTTCACAATATTGGGTCTAACCTTGCATGAGCATGATATATCCCATTATTTAGGAATATGATAGCCATATGGAAAGAAAAAGTAAAACATGATTCCTTACTTCACACCATATACACAAATCAGTTCCAGGTAGATTTAAATTCTAAGTGTGGAAGATAAAACAATACAGCTTCTAGAAAATCATATCAAAGAATTTTTTATGCTCATGGACTAGAGCAGGACTGCTTCAGCGGGAAAAAAAGCTAATCATAAGAGAAATAAGCAATACATTGGACTTCACTGATGTTAAAAATAATAAAAAGACACAATGAAACAGTGGAAATATAAGTTACCAAATGGGAGAAATATTTATAAAATCCAACAAAAGGACGGTACCCAGAATATATGAAGACCTCTTACAACTCAATATGAAAGAACATAATATCTCCTCCCAAAAAACTAGGCAAGAAACTTGAAGACGCATTTGACAAAGAACATTAAAATGGCCAATAAATGGGATGCCTGGGTGGTTCAGTCAGTTAAGGGTCCAACTTTGGGTCAGGTCGTGATCTTGCAATCTGTGAGTCTGAGCCCCACTCAGGTTCTGGGCTGACAGCTCATAGCCTGGAACCTTCTTCAGATTCTGTGTCTCCCTCTCTTTGCCCTTCTCCTGCTCTCCCTCTCTCTCTCTCTCTCTCTCTCTCAAAAATAAAGAAACATGAAAAAAAATTTAATGGCCAATAAATATAAAAAAAGGTGCTCAATGTCATATTCATCAGGGAAATGAAAATTAAAAGTACAATGAGACACTAAAGCATACCCACCATAAACACTAATATTACCAAGTTTGGGCAATAATGTGAAATAACAAAAACTTCCATACACAGCAGGTGGAAATGTAAATTAGCAAATCACTTTAAAATCTTGTTTGGGGGGGGCGCCTGAGTGGCTCAGTCAGTTAAGTGACTGACTGTTGATTTCGACTTCTGTCATGACTCAAGGTTTGTGAGTTTGAGCCTCACCTCAGGCTCTAGGCTGACAATATACAGTCTGCTTGGGATTCTCTCTCTCTCCCTCTCTCAGCCCCTCCCCTGCTCTCTCTCTATTCCTTTCTCAAAATAAATAAAGAAATTTAAAATTATACATATGTTGTTTGGTATTACCTACTTAAGTTGAATATATGTATGATCCATGACTTAAAAATTCTACTCACAGTTATATATCCAGTGTGCACCAAAAACCAGACACATACCAAGAAGAGCAGCATTATTTTTAACAGTAAAAAGAAAAAGGAAAGAACCCTAATCCATCAAATTCTATCAACAATAATCTAGATACATAAATTACAGTTTTTCACTCCTTAGAAAACCATGCAACAGTGAAAATGAAGGGATCTAATTCTACATGCAACACCATGAATGAATCTCACAAAAAGTGTCGAGCAAAAGAAACCAGTAAAAAAAAGCCAAACAAACAATGGGGCGCCTGGTGGCTCAGTTGGTTAAGCGTCCGACTTTGGTTCAAGTCATGATCTCTGGTTTGTGAGTTTGAGCCCCGCGTCAGGCTCTGTGCTGACAGCTCAGAGCCTGGAGCCTGCTTCGGATTCTGTGACTCCCTCTCTCTCTGGCCGTCCCCCACTCTCACTCTGTCTCTCTCTTTCTCAAAAATAAATAAACATTAAAAAATGTCTCAAAACAGACAAAACCCACAGAAGATCATACTGGGTAGTTTCATGTATATATGGTTCAAAAACAGGCCAAACTAATCTATGAGGGGGTTGGGGGGAGTAAACAGTACTTGGAAAGAAATATGAGGAATCTTCTAGGTAACACTCGGGGTGGTGATTACTTCGGTGTGCTTATTGTGTGGTATTTCATCAAGCCGTAGGTGTGTAATTTGTGCACTTTTTTATATGTATATTTCAATTACAAGAGGATTTTAAAAACCAGATAAAATCTACCAATGCTACTTCTGAAATTGCATATAAAATACAAATTCAGCTAATGTCCTAAGTTTCAGAAAAATCTAAAGCAATATATAAAAGAAGAAGAACGCCCAGGGAGAGATCGGTGTCTTTTTTAACCATTTTTACTTGGTTAACCCATCCTTTCTTTGTCACCCATTGCTGTGCTGGGTCCCTAATACCCTACCGATGGGCTGAGAACACCACTTGGCTGTTTTAACCCAAGTCACTTTGACTTCCTGTGGTCTTGCCCTGGCCAGAGGCCAGGCACAAGTCTCACACTTGGCACACTAGTCTCACAATTGCCCATTTTCAGAGAAGGAAAATCCTTTTGACATTTGATTTTCTCTCTCAACCTGAAAAATGACTTTTAATCTTCCTGGTTAGAAACTTAAAAAGGCGAGGTGCCTGGGGGGCTCAGTCGGTTAAGCGTCCGACTCTCGATTTCGGCTCAGGTCACGATCTCACGGTTCATGAAGTCGAGCCCCACATTGTGCTCTGTGCTGATAGCGTGGACCCTGCTTAGGATTCTCTCTCTCCTCTTTCTCTGCCCCTCCTCCTCACTGTCTCTCTCTCTCTCCCTCAGAAATAAATGAACATTAAGAAAAAAAAGAAACTGAAAAAGACTTTAGAAAAATACTGTGCTATTGTTACTTGCCCTTTAATTGCTATGATTTTTAACATCATATTGACATCCTCTGAAATCATCAATTAAACCAGAGTTTGAGCTTTCAAGACTATGTTGGCTTTTAGGTTTTTTTCATTAATGGCACTTTCCTCATGGGCTAAATTCTAACTAAATTGCTCTGTCTCGGCCCTTTCTGTTCCGTGCATTAGTTGGCCTGTCCATGCATAATACAGCACACGCTCTCTTAATTAATGCAACTTAAAACAGATCTTTATATCTGGCAAGGCAGAATACCCACCTTCTCAGTGTTCCATCCCTACCCCAGTAGGAAGTCACTGCTGCCACTGTCATCTGGTCCTCTCTTTGGGGGAGGAATAGGATTCATAACCAGCCATTGAAGGGGGGCCTTGTGACTTGTTCTGGTGCTGATTGTGAACACAGGGACATGTGTTACTTCCAGGCCATTATACTTAACTGTCAGTTTGAGACCCTCTACAGGTCTCTTTTATCAGTCAAACAAACAAAGCCAATCATCAACGGGCCATGTTGCATCCGAAATAGGTCGTTGCTGTTTTAAGCCACTAAGAATGGAGGGACTGCATGTTCCTGAATCATAATCTAGCTTATTCTGACCAACACACACAAAACCAATTGATGTTTTCAAGAATGTCTGGATATTCTTTTCTTATTGGAATTTTGGGCGGAATTGCAGGAAATCTGAAGATTCATTTTGGAAGAGTTGACATCTTCACAATATTGAATCTCCCTGTCCAAGAATGTGCTATGACTCTTCACTTACTCCAAGTCTTTACTATTCAGAGTAAAGTTACATAGATTTCATGGAAAAGAATATAAAGTGAAAGTTAGGCTGGGCATGCGTTTCTCTTTACTGATTATTTAGATTTGTTATCAAAATGTGAGGACATTTAATCACCTTTTACTGGGTCATCTTGGCAAATTTTCTTGATTGTCCTAATAGCTTTGAATCGAATCCCTTAAGTTTCCCATGTAGAGGGGCACCTGGGTGGCTCAGTTGGTTGAGTGTCTAACTCTTGATTTCGGCTCAGGTCATGAATCCCAGGGTTGTGGGATTGAGCCCCACATTGGGCTCCATGCTGTGCATGGAGCCTGCTTAGGGTTCTCTCTCTCTCTCTCTCTCTCTCTCTCTCTCTCTCTCTCTCTTTTCCCCTCTGCCCTTCTCCCCTGTTCATGCACTCTCTCTCTCTCTCTCTAAAATAAAAAAAAGTAAAAAATTTTAAAAAGTTTCCCATGTAGAAAATTAATAATGCCAGATAATGGTAATTTTCTATTTTTTCCTACTAATTAATATCTCTTTTTTTCTATTTCCTACCTTGCTATGTTGATGGGAATTCTAGAATAAGACTGACAATATCTATGCATGTGGATTTTTTTTTTCCTTTTGTTCTTTGTTAGAGGTCAGCAAGCTTTTTGTTCTGTAAAGAGTCAAATAGTAAATATTGTTAGCTTTGGAGGTGATTCTATTTCTGTCACAACCACTCAACTCTACCATTGTAGCATGAAGGCAGCTAGCTATACACAATAACTAACAAGTAAACATAACTGGTTTGGGCCTGTAGACCATAGTTTACTGAACCCTGATACATTTTAATGACAAAGCTTTCAATGTTTCACTATGACTATGATTTTTTTGGCCATTTTAAGGAATAACACTTCATTTATAGATTGACGAAGTTTTCTTTTGTTTTTTTTGGAGGGGGGGTTGGTAATCTTTTCCTTTTGGACATCAAGATCATTACATTAAATTTTTTTTTACATATTAATTGCATTAACTACATCTAGAGAATATTCTACTTATTACCTAATGTTGAACCGTCCTTATATGCCTACCACACACTTAGTCATAATAAATTATTTTTATTTATTCCTGGATTTTATTAACTGCCCGTTGACCAGACCTCCACAATGTACCAAGAGCTCTTCCAGAAGCAGTCAATACAGCAGTCAATAAAAGTCATGCTTCCATGGAGCTTAGATTCTAGTGGGAGGACACAGATAATAATAAGGGACACACAAGTATGACAGGTGTAGGATAATGAAGCAGAGTGAATGACAGGCTAGCATGCTACTTCAGAAATGGGGGTTCAGGGAAAGCTTCTCTGATCAGGTGACATTTAAGGACATGGGGGGTGCCATCTAGTCAACCAAGTAAGCAATGGACATACTACACTAAAAAAAAATCTCAAGATAGGGACTGAAAGGGATGCTGGGAGTACACAGTAGAAGCCACTAACATAGTCTTGCCTGGGCCACAGGGTGCCCAGACATTTGGTCAAACATTATTCTGAGTATGTCTCTGAGGGTGTTCCTGGGTGACTCACGTGAGTCAGTAAACTGGATAAAGCAGATTGCCCTTCTTTTTTTTTTTTTATATATAAAAAGTTTATTTATCATAGAAAGAGAGTGCACACACGCCATGGTGGAGAGGGGCAGAGGGAGAGAGAGAGAGATTCTCAAGCTCAGCGTGGAGTCCAACCCAGGGCTCCATTTCATGACCCTGGGATCATGCCTTGAGCTGAAGTCGAGAGTCCAAAGCTCAACCAGTGGAGCCACCCAAGTGCCCCTGCAGACTGCCCTTGCTAATGTGGCCAGGGTTCATCCAATCCGCTGGAGATCTGAATACAGCCACAAAAAGACTGAGTAAGAGGGAACTCCTTTTGTTCCTGTTGCCTGACTGCCTTGAGCTGGGTGATCTGTCTTCTCCTGCCTTTAGACTCAAACTGAAACATATCGGCTCTTCTTGGGTATCTAGCCAGTTGGTCTTCTGACTGGACCCTCCACCGTAGACTCTCCTGGTTGTCAGCCCTTCAGATGGGGATGAGAACCACACACTGTCTCTCCTGGGTCTCCGACTTGGCAACTGCAGATCTTGGGACTTCTGAGCCTTCCAAGTCCCATGAGTCAATCCCTCATAATAAATCTCTCTCTTTCTTCCTCCCCCCACATCCACACACCACACGCATTCATTCTACTGGTTTTGTTCTTCTGAAAATCCCTGACTAGTACAATGAGCAGAAGAGAGAAATGTTCCATAACGACATGACTTACAGTCTCAAAACTGGGAGTCAAGGGCAGTTTCAAGCAAACGAAAGTTCAGCAGGCCTGAAGCATGTGGGATACATGAATCAGAGCCAACGACATTGAGCAACGTGGAGACACTGAACTGGATTTCATCATATACCAGGCATTTTAAGAAGAGAAATTATTCAGGCTAAGGCTCTGGCGCAAAGCAAAAAGAAATTAAAGCATAATAGGGGAGCCTGAGTGGCTCGGTCAAATAGCCCACTTCTGCTCAGGTCATGATCTCGTGGTCACTGAGTTCAAGCCCCGCGTCAGGCTCTGTGCTGACAGCTCCGAGCCTGGAGCCTGCTTCCGATTCTGTGTCCCTCTCTCTCTCCCCTTACCCGCTCACATCTGTCTCTCGAAAATGAATAAATGTTAAAACAATTTTTTTAAAGCATAATAAAAAGGTGGTCCCCTCCCCCCAAAATTGTAGCCAGAAGGGGAAATTTTAAAATGTTCTTTTAAAATTAGTGGGCTGGGGCGCCTGGGTGGCACAGTCGGTTAAGCGTCCGACTTCAGCCAGGTCACGATCCCGCGGTCCGTGAGTTCGAGCCCCGCGTCAGGCTCTGGGCTGATGGCTCAGAGCCTGGAGCCTGTTTCCGATTCTGTGTCTCCCTCTCTGTCTGCCCCTCCCCTGTTCATGCTCTGTCTCTCTCTGTCCCAAAAATAAATAAAAACGTTGAAAAAAAAATTAAAAAAAAATAAAATAAAATTAGTGTTGGGCCAGGGGTACCTGGGTGGCTCAGTCGATTGAGCATCCGACTGCTGCTCAGGTCATGATCTCCCGCTTTATGAGTTTGAGCCCCACAACGGGCTCTCTGCCTGCAACGGATCCTCTGTTCTCCTCCCGCTGCCCCTCCCCCACTTGCACTCTCTCAAAAATAAATAAACAATTAAAAAAAATTAGTGTTGGGCCAAAAGGCACATGAAAACTTCAATTATAAACTTTTTAGAAATTTAAAAAATATAAAGGATACGATCAGAGCCCCCCAGAAATAAAAGGTGGGGGGGGGGAGCCTTAGGTTTATTAGAAAACAAGAAAGACTGACAATAAAATACTCAATTCTAGAAGTTTAAAAAAAGTTGAGGAAAAAACCCCAACAAGGATAAAGAGCCTCTCTTCCTGCCGTTCTCTACATAGAGAGCTCTTCTCCAATATCTTCCTGCCTCCTGCAGGTGACTTCTGTTCAAACGCCACTGACCAGAGCTTTCCCCGAAGCTCAACTCTAAAATGGCATGATATCCTGTCACTCTCTCACTCTGCTTTGTTATCCTTCATTTGCCATATTCCGTGTGTCTTTGTTACCACCTGTACTCTCCCCCTAGAACGTAAGCTCTGTGGGACTAGGGACCTCGGTCTGTTTTGTCCCCTGCTGCACCCCCAACTTCTAGAAGCGTGCCTGGCACGTGAGTGCCCGTGGCAGGGTCTGCGACCAGCCTGTTGACATTTTGTCCCCTATCGAGTATAAGGCTTGACATTTGGCAGACACAAAATAGATATTTATTGAACGTGTGTTATCGTGTTTCACTGGAGATTTAAAGAAATCAATATTTTGGGGAGTACAAAAACCTATATACATAGTTATTAAATCAAATGTAATAATTAAAATATCCCACTCATCTAGGGGCGCCTGGGTGGCTCAGTTGGTTGAGCAGCCAACTGCGGCTCAGGTCATGACCTCACAGTTCATGGGTTCGAGCCCCACATCGGGCTCTGTGCTGACAGCTCAGAGCCTGGAGCCTGCTTCCCATTCTGTGTCTCCCTCTCTCTCTGCCCCTCCCCCACTCATGCTCTGTCTCTCTCTCTCAAAAATAAATCACATTAAAAAATTAAAAAAAAATTGATACCAAGATTGTATCAACTGTTTCTCATCTATAATATATCTCAACATGATTTTTTTTTTGGCACAAAAAATTTCATGACTCTTTTCTTGTTTTGAATTTTTCATTAATACCACATAATGCTTTTTTTCCCCACAAATGCTTTTAGTCTTAAATTCCATTTTGTGTGATAATAAAATCATGCTCTGAGTTTATTTTTTTCATTTTCCTGAAATAATGAATATTTTCACTTTTCTGTGCCGTGTTACTTTGGACATCTCTACTACAAACAGCTAGGATTTGCCTTTAATTCGATCTGAAAATTCTTTTATCTTCTGCTCAGAAGTTTAGCCTATTCTCATCTTTTTCAAAAAATATTTATTTTATTTCTTTTGAGAGAGTGAGAGAGAGAGTAGGGGAGGGGCAGAGAGAGGGAGGCAGAGAATCCCAAGCAGGCTCCACACTATCAGCACAGAGCCCGACGCGGGGCTCGAACTCACGAACCGTGTGAGATCATGACCTGAGCCGAAGTCGATGCTTAACCAACTGAGTCACCCAGGCGCCCCCCCCCACCCCCATTCTCACTCTTAATGTGACAACAGTAACCCTGGTCATATCTTTGTTATCGCGTTATACGTGTTCTATTTCATGAGCATCTTTGTACTAGGACATCTTTCTAAATCTAGCTCTTTCTTCTACGTGGCCTCTCTATGCTCCTCCTTTCTGGAGGCCACAGTGTCTGCCTTGGCAAACAGAGGGCAGCTGAGAGTCTCTGATGGAGAGAAAACCCGGTCTGCCCTAGCTTTCCCCCTGGCTGAGTTGTTCCTTCATTTCCTAGCACAGATAAGCTATGGACCCAGCAGGAAAAAAAGGGCTCCGAGGAGCTGATGCCCGTCTCTTGCTGGCCCCCTCGTCCCCGACACCCACATCCGCTTGAGAGGCTTATTCCAAGCCTCTACCTACACTGATTTCCCAGCAGACTCAGTGGCATGATGGAGCTGCTTGGGTGGCCTTGCAGGAGCCAAATCTGTGCATCTCTCCCCTGTCTGCTGTGGTAGGCTGAAATTGGCCACGGCAGGAACATTGACACGGTGCATCGCATCAGGGCTTTGTATGTCCGGAGTGCTGGTAAACCCTTCTCCCCTCACCACTCATCCCTGCCAACACCTGCCTTTTCTAAACAAGGGGAATGGAGACTTTGTTATCCTTCGCGGCTTCCTCTGTAGTGTGCCCAGATACTTCAAACTTTTAACGTGTTGCTGAAATTCCATCCTCATTTCCAGTGCTGATGAGGCATTTCCCTGATTTTTTGTGTGTCCCCTGGGTATTTTAACGTGGTTTCTGCGTGTGGGGTAGGGATGGACCCCTGATCTCCAGTTATCATCCGTTTCAGAAGTCCCTGTGACGTGTCTTCATCCCATCATCCATGCAAAACATGGGCAGATTTATGCAGGTCCCTGTTTGCTGCCTTAATTATCACCGCTCCGCCAAATAGCACTCGCTCTGCCACTAATGATTCTAATCTAAGCTGGGAATTGATGTTGACAAAACACAAGCTGTTTAGTTTCTGCAGAGGCTGATCAAATCTCCTATGGAAAACAGAGGCTTTACTAGATATCCATAATCAAAGCCCCATTGATTGAGGAAAAATCCAGCGGATACGCAGGGAGGTAGGTAATCAGATTCTCTGAGAAGGTAGGAGGAAATATTCAAGATTACGAATATATCATGGCCGTTATATCACTGAGTTATCAGGTTGTCCCTTAACTAGATGTACATGCTCTGTGGAGGTCCCCCCCCCCAAGGCTCATTGTTAAAATACCTCATTTAGGGCAAACTTGTCAAGGCAACTGGGTATGTTTTAGGGCTTAGAAAGGAATACGGTTAGCATGTGAGGCAAAACCAGAGAGATTATGGCCATTTTGTAAATCAAGAAGACTTTATAGGAGGAAATAGGGAGCCATTGAAGGTTTTTAAGCAGGAAAACAATGCAATAAAAGTTGTAATTAAGGAAGATTAGTCTGGCAGTGTTAGGGCAGGATCTATATTAAGACCCTTATATGGGAACAGAGATAGAATTAGGAATGAGTTAAAAATAAAAAATAAAAAGACAGAGAGAAAGAGAGAAAAAGCATCAAATCTCTTCTACTTTTAGTAGGCACTTAAGGTAACGCATAGACTGGGAAATACTCAAGAAGTCTTGCAACGCTTTCTCAGTTCATTAAGTTAAATTGCCTCTTTGCTCTCACTTAGTATTCATGAATGCCAGAACTAGTCCTGTGTTACAACACAGGGAGTCTCCAGGCAGCCCAGGGACCTCTCGAAGACTCCTTTTCACTCCGTTTCATTGTTGCAGGGAAATGAGCACCGTTAGCCAACAGCCCACATGCAGTGTGAACCTCCCACTGTCCTCTTTTCTGGAGCAGCTGAAATCTCACCCATTCTTAAGGGAATAAAGGCACCGGAGCCCAAGCCTGTTAACTCTCATTCAAGAGTCATTAGACGGCCATAAAAATTCAACAAGCGTACCAAGATGACTGGGGGTTCTTGCAGGCTTATTGCAGGAAAGAAATGGTATCTGCCATGGGTAATGGTCAGTGCTCATCCTTGAGACAGACAGGACTCCAGCCGAACCTCTGGTTGTCAAAAATCGCTGTTCCTGCCTGGAACACCTGTCCCGCGTGCCCACATTATCTGATTCCTACACAGGATCCAAGCAAAGCCTACCCTCCCTTGGTGAATCCTTGCCAGCTCCTTGAGTTCACAGCCGTCCTTGACTTGAGCTGGAACAGGTTTTCCCTGCAGCACAAAATGGCATTTGGCTGATGTTTCCTGGATGGCTATTTATCCTTTCTTGCCTGAATTTTCTCTCTAACTGGATTATCAACTCCTTAAAGAAGGAACCATGTCTGACACGTCCTCCAAGGTCGGTGGCATCAGAAGACAATGCAGGTGTGGAGGTTAAGCTCACTCAATATCCTTTATTCCAAATGAGGCTCACTGTGGTGAGTTCTCCCAAGCCCCAAGCCCAACCATTTATCCCTCAGTCTCAATAGTCATCCGTGGCTACTCTCTTCCTAAAAAGATGGAGGCGATACAAATTAAGTTCCCATAACTTCCTTCCTCTGTGCTCTATGAGTTTTCTTTTCCTCCCCCCCGCATTTTCAGGGGCAAAGCTGGTAACTTCCTTTTGGAATCTGCTTTTGGAGTCGCCCCGTCTTTTACCCCCCACATTTTCAATCCGTCCCCTTCTGCTACAAGGGGCGCCTGGGTGGCTCAGCTGGTTAAGCGCTGACATCGGCTCAGGTCATGATCTCGCAGTTTGTGGGTTCAAGCCCCGTGTTGGGCTCTGGGCTGACAAGTCGGAGCCTGGAGCCTGCTTCAGATTCTATATCGCCTTCTCTCTCTGTCCCTCCCTTGCTTGTGCTCTGTCTCTCTGTCTCTCAAAAAACGAAGAAATGTTAAAAAAGAAAAAGAAAAGAAAAGGAAGACCCTCCCTTCTTCCTCTGCACACTGTGGTTCTTCCCTCTCCCTTCGCAGGGGCTACGCCATCAAAGCACCCTTCACGCCATTCTCTTTCTCAGCCCCTTTCAGAGAACCTGCCCAGGGGCATCTGTCTATCCCACATTCCTTTTGCAATGTCCAAAGGAATAGAAAATAAGGGATAACATAATTTCAGGCCTGGAAAACAGGAAAGGTGGCCTGGAATGAGGAAAGAGCCAAGCACCCCTTCTGCTCCATAGATACGAAGGAAAAGGTGTTCTGGGCAACAAGTGGACAGTATTCCTAGAAGACCAAATTATACCCAGTAGGAACACTGCAGAGGAAATGAAAAGAATTCTCCGTAAGAGGAAATACATGTTCTATATACATGTGGAAAGACTGAGCATAATCAGGAATCAAAGCAAAGGCCACAAATGCACCACTGGACTACCATTATTTTACTTGATAAACTGACAAAGATACAGAAGGAATACTTCTGGTATTGTTGAGCCTATGAAGAAGTAACGGGAGGTATGTTTTTCGAGTAAAAATTCTGTGCCTAGAAACTTAACCTAAGTAATCAAGCACGTGTACACACACATATGAACAAAAATATTTAAAATGTCGAAAAGTTAAAAACTGCTAATAAGAAAGGGATTACGTCAATGATGATAGCCCTGTTGCAGTCATCGTAAATTACGATTTGCGTATGTTCGTTGACATGGAAAGCTATTCGTGGTGTACTGTTTTCTAAAATCAACAGATTCCATGTTACTCTATAAATAATGTTCCATTTCTGTTTACATAACAACCTAAATGTATATTTGGAAGACAATTTATAAATAATAAGTGTTTATCTCTGAGTGGTGGGTTGTGGATGACTGGGTTTTGTTTGTTTTGGCTATTACAATTTTTAGGTTTTTTTTTTTTCTACAATGAACAATACTCTGTATGATTTAGAAATAACACTTCTGTCGGGGCACCTGGATGACTCAGTCGGTCGAGCGTCCGGCTTTGGCTCAGGTCACGCCCTTGCGGTTTGTGAGTCTAAGCCTCACGTCGGGCTCTGTGCTGACAGTTCAGAGCCTGGAACCTGCTTTGGATTCTGTGTCTCCTCCTCTCTCTGCCCCTCCCCTGCTCATGCTCTGTCTCTCTCTGTCTCTCAATAATAAGTAAACATTAAAAAAAAAACACACTTCTGTCTATACTGTATTCACTGAAATCTTTGGATTTTGTTCTTCCTTAGAAAAGAGTGGCGGTGGCCTCTTCTTTTCCTTCTTCTTCTCCTTCTCCTTCTCCTTCTCCTCCTCTCCCTCCTCCTCCTCCTCCTCCTCCTCCTCCTCCTCCTTCTTCTATTACTTCTTCTTTCACCTTCCTGCAACATTTCATATAGGTGACTGTATAAACTCCTTTGCCATCTTCTTGGCTTTGCATTATTTTGTTTTTCTCCATCTGTAACTCTCTCCCCTAGTTGATTTTCCTTTACATTGGCGTGCCACCATATTGCACCATCTACCTTTTTTTCTCTTCTCTTGACCTAGATGATTTACACTACTGCCTATGCACACATAACTCAAACATCCGGATCTTCACAATTCCAGCTTACCTCACAAAATCCTAGCTCCAAATACCTGCTGGACTTCCTGAGTGCAGTGTTTGTTCTGTACCTGCTATTTTCAGGGAACAGTACCTAGAGATGACACCACAGTGACAGAGGGAGCCCACCTTTGAGGAACACACAATCTCCACTTGGAGTTTCTAATTTCAATATATTTAACAACAAATGTGTCTCCTTACCTTTTCCTAAATCAGTTCTTCTTCCCCATGTTCCATTTTCTGTTACCAGCACAACTAGCATTGTAGTTACCAGCCCCACCTGTTACAGTAATTAATTAATTAATTAATTAATTCACTTAACAAGTGAGGGGCCTGCCACCATAGTAGAACTCAGCCTCAACATATATTGGAGTTACCTAGGAAGCTTTAAAATATACCAATGCTTGTTTCCCACCCCCCAGAGATTTTATTTAATTAGTCTAGAATGCCACTCCAATTTAGGAGTTTAACATTTCCCCAGGTGGTTCTAATATATAGCCAGTGTTAAAAGTCACTGTACCAGAGAAAGGTCAGGACTTCATTACTGATTGCATGATGAAAGGAGAATGGTCAAACTTTTTTTAGTACTGTTATTTCCTAGTAATAATGCCTGAGTTCACTATCTTTCCCTTGGATGGTTGAAGCTGAATTGGCTTTCCCAGGAAAGTCAACTCTATCCAACTCAGCTCCAGCCTTTATAACATTTCCAGAATGTATGGAGAGAATATAATCATCCTGCTATTTAGATACCTCCATGCTCTGACCTGGACGGATCTTTTCAGTGTTATTCCACATTCAAACGTCAGTTAAACGGGACTGCCCGTTGCTCCCCAGTGTCTCTGTCCTGACTTTGCTTTTGCCCCTACCATTCCTTCCACCTTGACTATCCTTCACTCCTACCTGTCAATCACAATTCCACCAATCCATTAGCTCTGAGGATTGATGTCTAACCAGCCTTGATAATACAACCCCTACCTCCAACCACTGGAGCAACTTCTCACTCTCCTAAACTCCAAAGCACCTCTTATTATACTTAATCAGTCCTGTCTTATGGAAAAGTTATGTAGATACATATCATATACTTCCAATAAGATGTGAAGGTCTCTGAGAGCAGAAATGAAATGCCCTTCATCTCTATTTGGAGAAATAAGGAAGTTAAACACGATGGCTCTAGTCATCCTGCCTGACTTTACGTCCAAACTGTGCCACTTACACACAATGTGTGTGACACTTAGGGAAACAATGGACCTCTCTGAGCCTCAGTTTCCCCCTTTACTGAATGAAAACAATATGACCTCTCAAGATTGTTATGAAGGTAAGACAAGGGAATCTGTATGAAGCATTTAGCATACCAATTACTCCAAAAGGCAACAATAATGGTGACCAGAATTTGGGGGACGAAAGCACGTCAAGAAAAATATTTAGTTGGGGCTCCTGGGTGGCGCAGTCGGTTAAGCGTCCGACTTCAGCCAGGTCACAATCTCGTGGTCTGTGAGTTCGAGCCCCGCGTCAGGCTCTGGGCTGATGGCTCAGAGCCTGGAGCCTGTTTCCAATTCTGTGTCTCCCTCTCTCTCTGCCCCTCCCCCGTTCATGCTCTGTCTCTCTCTGTCCCAAAAATAAATAAACTTTGAAAAAAAAATTAAAAAAAAAAAGAAAAGTATTTAGTTATGAGGCTGACAGAATCTTTGTATAGTAACTAGATGGAAAATAAAAGCTCTCAGATTTGAAAAATGTTTATTACATCTCCTAACATCACTCCCTAGGACAACTCGTGGTATTACTAGGGTTTTCAATTATTCCAGACAGTCAGTCCTGCTTCGTGATCGTATGTAAATTTCCCAGCTTGGTGCCATCTCTAAGATTCTAAATTTCATTCTGCAATGACAGCTTTTATTCTGAAAACTCTGCCACTCAGAGACTCCTGTGTCCTAAATGCCATTTCTTTGTGGAATGCAACATTTTTAATCGAGTAAAACAGTGATGAAGAACACGTCAGAGATCCATGCAGGATAGAATCCATTTGAGAAACATGAAATCCTGCTGTTAAGACTCCAATCAACCAAGAGAGCAACAAGCTATTTCTATCTAGCTGGCTGATAGCATTACAGGCTCTGGATCTAAAATGAGATCTACATTAAATGTAATTCATCTTCTGAAAGGATAAATAACAAAAGCGTCCTCTGCATGCAACTGAGTCAAAGACCAAATGCTGGGCAGACAGTTGGGTAAGAGAGTGTGAGGACTCATAGAGTGTGGATTTCTCAGGGTTTCACGGCAAAATGGTCACACTGCTTCCTAAGCCCACGTGACGTGCCAACAACTCAACAGAGTAATTTTGTGGGGTGAGGCTGCAAACCTATGGGTCATCTGAGCTTAGAATGCATCTGTAATTTCCTTATCATCAATCTCTCTCTTCGTGGTGGAACCTTTCCATTGGCATTTACGCATGTCCAAGTCCCTCTTACCCTTAAAAATAAAAACCCTCTCTTGGTCCCATTTTCAGTCACAATCTCAAGGTTCGTGAGTGCGAGCCCCGCATCAGGCTTTGTGCTGTCAGCGGGAGCCTACTTTGGATCCTGTGTCTTCCTCTCTCTCTGCCCCTCCCCTTCCTCTCTCAAAACAACAATAACAACAACAACAACAACAACAACAACATAAACATTTACTTTACATCTTCTACCCGGATTCTCAAAAGCTCTTCAAAAGCAACATATTCCAAACTAGCTGTCACCTCAACTACCTAAGTGATCACACCGGAAACCCTTGACCCTTCCCTTGCCCTCCTCCACCATAATATGTGCAGGGTCCATGTCAAGAGTTCAGCTAAGCTACTCCATGGTATTGCCTCTGCACCCATTTGTGTGGCCACATGGCAGCAGGGACTTTAAACTGCCACTAGCCCCACAACTACAATTGTGTGCCCTAGATAGCAGCCCACAGAGTCACAGGTAAATCTAAGTTCCAGATAGGACTCCCCTAACAACCCTGGTCTACCCCATCTCCGAGGGCCTTCCTCTTGTACACACCGTAGATAAGACTCCCATGGAGCTTACACAAACCCTTCTCTCTTTGGTTTGAACTGACCAATCTGGACTTAGCTTGGGCATCCCAAAGCACTCCACCCACAGACCCTAATAAGGGGATGTACCCCAGGTCCTGCCTCTCTGTCTGCACCTGCCTTGACCTCCCCATGTGGCCCCTCGAGGTATATGTGTATTTCCTCCAGGACCTGTGAGGAGTACGCTTCTCTATTTCAATTTCTCTTGTGGTCTTTTGTTGAACCTCAGCTCACCATCTAGCACCCTGTGCTCTACTTAACAAATGTTAATTTAACAAAGTCATAATAGCCAAAAATGAGAATATATGAATATGTGTAACTTTCATGTTTATGTAAAGAATCAGTATCATACTTCACTCACGTTTGGTCTAGACAAGGATGATAGGAATTGTTTAATATAGCAAAATATTCCTCAGTCACCATATGCAACTATCAGAAAGACCACACTAATCGATGACTATTCCAAAACAATGCAAAACAAACAAGAGTGTGCTGAATACTACGGAGAAATTATGCTTTATGACAAATAATTCATGTCATTGACGCTATAGATTAGACAAAGATTTTGACAGATTAATTAGTCTTCTCTTTCGCCTTGGCATTCCTAATGCTCAAATTCTCCCTGCACTGGAAAGTGTTGTTGGATGCAGCACAAGCCAAAGGCCTCCATGGCATTTAGACACATCCATTTACAGGACTCGAGATGAAGGGATGGAGAGAAGCATTTCTCTGGGGTCTGAACATCCTTGGTCCCGAAAGCAGATGCTTAGAGTTATGGTCAAGCAATTTGCCTGGGCTAAGAGGGACCCACTTGCTTATTAATAAATTCATTTTTTTGTGTGTGAAAGTTTGTCATATGTGGGGTCTTCAGAAGCACAGACTGGCAATTTTTTTTTTCTGCAATGGCCCAAATGGTAAATATTTTAGGTTTCATGAGCCAGATAGCCTCTTTCACAAATGACTCAACTCTGCCACCGTAGTACCATAGGAGCCACAGACAATACGTAAATTAATGAGTGTAGTCGTGTTTCAATAAAACTTTATTTAAAAAAGACAAACAAGATAGGGGTCAGACCCAGCCCATGGGCTGCAATTTGCCAACTTCTAGTGTAAAATGTAAAGCCCAAGATAGTGGCCCCTTTGCCCGAGGCAAAGTCTTGATACTGGACTTGAGGATGAGTAGACTCAGACACGCAGAGAGAAGAAAGGGGGTGCCCCCATGAGGGTTTACCCAATAGCAGAAATTGGGGATGCATGTAGCCAACTTAGCAGACAGAAGTGGACTAATGTGTCTCTAAAGAATGGGGGAATAGACTTGGAAGGTTAAGTGGGGGCAAGATATGGATGCCTGGGAAGGTTGCACTTGACCCTGCAAGCAAGAGGGAAGCTGAAGGTCACCTGTAAGGTGTAGAAGGCCCACTTCTGAAGGTGTGCAAGGAGAAGGCAATTACTGTTCAGAGGATGATATAGAGCCGATTTCTACCATGGAATAAGGTTGAACTCCATCATCTCAAAGGGCCCCTCCATCTTGAAAATAAATATATTAAGTGAAATGAGCCAAAGGCGTACAGTGTTTAAAAACACAAAGGCTCAGGACTTGGGCTCAGCCCTCATCACCAACACGTACTAGCCATGTGTCCGTTCTGAGCCTCAGTTTCCTCTTCTATAAAATGCTGAGAATTATTGTAAAGGCACATATAGCTGGGCACCTGGGAGGGCTCAGTTGGTTAAGCGCCCAACTCTTGATTTCGGCTCAGGTCATGATCTCAGGGTTTGTGAGTTCAAGCTCTGCATCGGGCTCCATGTAGACAGTGTGGAGCCTGCTTGGGATTCTCAATCTCTCTCTCTCTCTCTCTCTCTCTCTCTCTCTCTCTCTCTCTCTCCATCTCTCTATGCCCCTCCCCTGCACTCCCTCTCTCTCTCTCTCTCTCTCTCTCTCTCTCTCAAAATAAGTAAATTAATTAAATTAAAAAGAAAGACACACATTGTAAGATAGGTGAAGAATTCCTGGTGCTGTGCCTGGCCTACAGTGGGTATTCAGGAAATGGTCACTGGGAGGTTCAAAGCACAGCTTTGGTCAGGCTAGTTTGACAGGACCTCTGATTCCACTTCCACAATTTGTTTGCACACTGATTTTATTTTTTCAAAGTGCTCCCAGATCAACCATCTTCTTTGGTCCAGCACACAATACCATGCATTAGGTATGCACTGAGGAGTTTAACATCATCACAAGCAGACCCACTGCTTGGAAAAGAATGTAGCACCATCTAGATTCCTCATGGTCTAAACCATTTGGGAGGTCCTTCAAAGCTAGCAAGGCAGCCTATAAACCAAACAGGCTACGTACTCAACTTATCATCCTGGCACAGGTGAAAAAAATGTCCAGGTGGTTTTATTTCCCAGTTCTGGCCCTGCCTGTCACTGGGCAAGCTGCTTTCCACATCTGAAGACAGAAACGAGCCCTCAAAAGTCACTAGAATGAGTTCTTGAAATGAATGCTATCTCATTCATCTTTGGGTCCAGTTTGGGACCTAAGTGGGCAGTGGTTGGGAGAACCAAGAGCATAGGCTGTGGAATAAGGTAGACTCCAGTTCATGCCCAGGAGCAGGCCAGTGTTGGCAGGGAGCCCTTGAGCAAATGCCCTAACCTCTGGACGCCTTGCTCCCCTCATCTGTGAACGGGGCCACCAAACTTGTAAGATGCTGTAATAGATAGGAGCTCTTAATACTGATGCTGGTCCTCAAGCCCATGACTTAGGGCAGTTTTGCTCAAAGTGGCTCGTCTTTGCAGCCCCCTCAGATTCACCTGCTGGTATTTTAAGTTTAAAATTCAGATTCAGAACTCCGTGCAAACCTTCTGAATCAAATTACCTAGAGAGGAGCCTCTCTGTTCTGCCTTTCTAGCAAGCTTCCCAGGGAATCTGGATGGACATTAAAATTTGAGTGTAGAGTTTGATTTAGGGTTTATTTGAAGGAGAAATGTACCCCGCCCCCATGAAACCATGTCACCCAGCTTTTGCTTATCATCATTGGGAAGTTGGGGTGAGAAGCCTTTGTTTAGTGGACAAGACAACAGTAGCTTGAAACAATAAACACTGTTAGAAAGACAGGTACCCGTAGCTTCTCTGTGGCTGCAAAGCCTCTGGAGACCTGCGCAGTTCCCCTGATGGATGGTTGTTCAGGCAGCAGGAAGCTCAGAGGGTCTTTTGCCCTCCCCGCAGCACAGACAGTCAATGAGCTTCCCTTGAACAAGGCCACACGAGCTACACACACTGGTAATCTCATTTCCATAAAGCATCGCCAGCCAAGGTTAGTGTGCAAAACACAGAGACACCCCCTCTTCCCTTGACCTTCATGGAGCCGTGGTCTTTAGAGAGAGGCAATGATGCAAAAAAGCAAAGCCCAGCAAGGGTTCCAAAGCATAACAGCACAACAGTTTTAGCAGAAGTTTCCTGAAATGATAAAATTTCTTTGCAACTTTTTTTTTTTAATGATGGACATAATTACGGGAAACCTAACTTCATCGGGAGGCTGAGCTTTTAATGCTGCCCTTTTGAAAAATGTCTGTTTTCAAAGGTGAGAGCACATGGCAGTGAGGTTAATACCATTGCTATTTCTCCTCCATCTTGGAAGCTCTGAAGCGTCCAAGAAGGCTGTTAGAGCAACAGAATAAATGTGTGAATTTTCCATGAACTACTCTGGAAGCAAGTAGGTCGGGACTTAAATCTCTCTAGACGTGTACATATCTAAGGATTAGTAACTATGGAGGGTCAATTGATTTACTCAGAGTTCAGAGTGAATGGGTCCTATTCTTACTGACTCCTAAATCTGGTGTCGCAAGACCCTGAAACGTTCCCATCCATCTGAAAGGGTTGAATACGGTGGCATTTGGTCGTTGTGATGGATGGGAGGTGTTTTCTGGTGGCAGTGAAAAGCAAAGTGAGAAGAGAGATGAGTCTTTTAAAGTGGCCCATTTTCAACAACTTTGAGGCGTCAGGTGGGCATGGCATCTGTAAGAGTATGGTGATAAAACATCAGGGGAAGTGGTGTGAAAGGGAGGTCAGCGATTTCAATGAGAGCTTGAGTCACAGCGGTCCGACACAGAGATGCACAGAGAGGAGAGCACAGCTGAGGCTCTGACAAGGTGCTCACCCCCCATCTAAATGCCTCCCCCCCACACACACACAAGCTGGGCATCCTCACCACCATCAGAAGCTAAGAGTGACGCATCTTTACAAGGGCTTGGTACTCCTGGTGTAAAAGCCCCTTTAACGACTGGCTGAGGGTGTGGGTAAGGGGCCATAATGGGAGAAGAGGTCAAAAATTTTCAAAATAATTAATCTGCCATCACTAAACATTTAAACAGAAGGTGACAAATATTGGAGATGGCAGCATCACAGAAGGACTCCTGTCCTAGGTGGAAATTCAGAGGGGTTTGCCACTATAAAGATTTGATAAGCTCCCTTCATATTTAGAATTCTACCTGGCTCTGTCTGTGCCCCGAAGCTCATCCCTCCTTCTTATATGCTCGACTTTGTGTTCTGGTCTCCACCCTTCCCCACGTGACACCACATGACAGAGAGAGAATTTCTGAAACGACCGTATAGACAAGATTGGTGATCCCATTCTGTTTGCCAGGGGAGTTAGCTTAAAAAGGGGGCATGTGATTCAGTTCTGACCAGTATGAGAGAAGAGGAAGTCTTTGGGGGGGGGGGGGGAGGGTCTTTTGTGAATGATTTCCTCATCCAAAATAGAGGAATGCAGAGAAGGAGACTCTCTCCCCTCGACATTGACTTGTCTGGATAAGACATCTGTGGCATTGCTGAAGCTATCATGCCACGATGAGGTCACCACCAACACAACAAAAAAGAAGAGTAGGAGAGATGGAAAACCCATCCAGTAACTGAATTAACTGATCTTTTTGTCAGGTGACATAATAAATTTTCCCTGTTACTTAAAACAAATTCAATAGTCAGGGATGAGGTGGGGGTGAGGGGGGCACTGTTTTTTTCAGCTTAAAGAATACTAACTGATGCAAATAGTAACATTCCCAGATCGATGGTCATCCTTTTCATTCCGTATCTTCCTTTCTTGTGACGTGGTCAACCATTAAGAGGACAAACACACAACACCAAATGGGAGTAATGAAGGGAATAAAGTGGCAGTCCCTCTGTAAGACTCTTCTGGAAAGCACAGCTTTGCCCTTACCCAGTCCTACAAAATTTAATAAACATCTAATAAAAATGACAGTAGCTAACAATAGCTAACATCTACTACTGTGCGCATACCAGGCACAGTGGTAGGAATGTTACGTCAATTCTCTCTTTTTAGTCCTAACTTTCTAGCTACTCACTCACGCAGCAGTTTGGCAGACAATAAATTTCCCGGGAAATACTGACAGTCATCCTTATTAATCACAGAGAATGAACAACAACCTTTCATTTGAATGCTTGATGAGCAGTGTCTTCACACCCCTTCTGACACACCTTTGATTTTTCCAGCGTTCCAGTGTGTTAAAATTAAAGCTGAGAAGAGGCACGGTGACAGAATCTTGACCCCGCCCACATCTTCTTACCCTCTTCCGTCCCCTACACATTAACAGTGTGTAACTATTTTTTGAAAGGGGAGTAGAAAGTATCCCGTTGTTGTAGTGCAAAGCTTTGCTATTCAAAGTAGAGTCTGCAAACCAGAATCGCCTAACAGCTTGTGATCGATGCAAAATCTCAGGCCCCACGCTGGCCCTCCTGAATCGGAAACCACTTCTGGGTGATCAGAATGCACGTTGAAGTGTGGGAAACACTGGACTAGAGGACACACAGCCCTCTGAGGAAAGGAAGGAGGTAGGGACTGCTTAAAGTTAGCAGAGGGAGCCTGAGAAAAAATCACGGAAGCGGCAGCAAGGGGCTGCTGGGGGTCTACGTGGGATTTCTGGGCAGTGTTTATATGCGTCTAGTGGTGCATCTCCTGACACAAGTCAATGTAGGTGCTTTGGCTTCCAAATAACAGAAGACTCATGCTGGCTTAAACATCGGTATTTACGCCAAAAAAGCTGAGGGAGACACTTCTGAACGTAAACACAAAATAAATCAAGAGCAAATCAAATTCCCCACCCAAATCTAACCTCAGCCTGGAGCAGAGTCAGCCTATCCCAGCTTAGGGCAATCAACACTTGCTAATCTGCAGAGCAACTTGGAGTTTGTGCAAGTGGCTGGGTGACGGCTGCTTCACGCCACTGAGTTTGAGATGACAAGCTGACTGATGGAGCAACAGAACATTGTTCTGGAAGAGGTAGCCAACACAATCAAACCAAAGGAAGAAGGAGGAGGAGGAGAAGGAGGAGGAAGAGAAGGAGAAGAAGAAGGAGGAAGAAAGAGGGGGAGGAGGAGGAGGAAGAGGAGGAGGGGAAGGGAAAGGAGAAAAGTATAAAAAGAAAAAGAAGAAAGAATTGTACATTTTGAAAAGGAATACCCGGAATTTTAGAAACAATAGGATTTTTTTCTAATCATGGAACACTCAAGAAAAGCACATGAGTAATTATTAGAATAAGAGAGAATATTAAGCTAAAAAAATTGATTACTGTTTCTTGGGGCACCTGGGTGGCTCAGTCGGTTAAGCATTTGACTCTTGACTTTGGCTCAGGTCATGATCTCAGTTCGTGGGATCAAGCCTCATGTCAAGTTCCGTGCTCACAGCACGGAGCCTGCTTGGGATTCTCTCTCTCTCTCTCTCTCTCTCTCTCTCTCTCTTTCTGCCCCTCTCCCGCTAGCTCTCTATTTCTCAAAATAAATAAATAAACATTTAAAATATGTGTATCAGTGTTTCTATATAAGGACAATAAAAAGAATAGGGAGAGGGTTAACATGTAAATATCCACCTCAGCAACAGACAAAAAATACTTAGGAATTTCAAGATTAGTTCACAAGATACATGGTTAGTAGAATAAATGGTTAGGAGGAGTATGCTTGATTGGAATACTCAGCTTCGAAAATATGTTGATTCTCAAATTATCCTGTAAGCTAATGCAATTCCATTAAAAATGGCAAACAATTTTTGACAAATCAATGATTCTAAAAATCATTCCAAAAATATAAAAACACTAATACAGACCCTCCAACAACAACAACAAAAAAACCTAACAGAGGAAGGAGGAGATGGCCATACTATATATTACTTTGTATCCTTATCATACATTTATGTTTAGTATATAGTGTTATATATATATATATATATATATATATATATATATATATGTATATATATATAATTATAGCGTGTTATTACATTATATTCTCTATTTTATTTTACATTATATTTTATATAAAATGTAATATATTAAGGGGTGCCTGGGTGGCTCAGTCGGTTAAACATCTGACTTCGGCTCAGGTCATGATCTCGCGGTTCGTGAGTCCGAGCCCCGCGTCGGGCTCTG